>NC_134283.1:4714091-5030909 GCF_949628215.1 Phalacrocorax aristotelis | reverse complement strand
CCCCCCCTTACTTCTACTGCAGTGTAAGACTTTGCAAGCAGGGGTCTGCAACATGACAGACCAAGATAGGTTTGTCTGGAGGGATTGGAGTATCTGAGGGGGGAGAGCTTTTTGTTTCTTTTTTATTTATAATCCTTCTTGCTTTCAGCAAAATTCAATGAAATGGCAAATGAGCTGATGAAGTTCTGGTTTGTTATCCCACTGTGAATCCAAGGATAGTTCTCTTGCCCTCAAGTAAAGCAGTGGAAATAGGAGCGGCTTTTAGTTAAAAATATGTAAGCGAGCCTAAAATTTGTGCAGAAGCAGATCCTTCAGGTGCTGGGATAACTTTTATGCAAGAGACTGTGGTGACTATAATAGAGTTTGGACTCTTCTCAGTAAGAGGGCAGTCAGGCACAAATTCACAGGATCACAACTAAGTTCTTTTAAAGTCCCACCTCCAGCTGCAAATGCCTTTATCGGTGTGCAGGGGCTGCAGGGCCCCTGTGAGGAGAGGCTGGGCTGGGCAGAGCCGGTTCCAGCCGGTTCCGGGCGGTTCCGGGCGGTTCCGCGGCTGCCCCACCCCAGGGCACAGCTGAGCCCCTCAGCGACGCTGGTGGTGCCTCCGTGGAAGCGTGTTTAACAAAGGGGCAAAACACTGCCCGGGAGTGAGGGGGGAAGGGTGTGAGAGAGGAGTGTGACCCCCAGGGGGGGAGGAGGAGGAGGAGGAGGAGGAAGAGCTCCAGGCGCTGGAGCAGGGATTCCGTGCAGCCCCTGGAGGACCCCACACAGGAGCAGGTGGACATGTTCTGAAGGCACTTGCAGCCTGGGGAGGGGACTCAGCCTGGAGCAGGGAAAAGTGTGGGGAGGAAGGAGCCGCAGAGATGATCTTCTGTGTAGAGTGAAGCAGGATTATTGACAGCTATCGTTTAATTAAAAATTCTCATAGTCCTTAGCTATACTGATAGCACAGCTTCCTCCCAAGGGGAGGAGGAGGGGCAGGCGCTGATCTCCTCTCTGGTGACCAAAGACAGGACCCGAGGGAATGGCAGGGAGATGTGCCAGGGGAGGGTTAGGTTGGGTATTAGGGAAAGGTTCTTCCCCCAGAGGGCGGTGGAGTACCCAGGCACCAAGGCTAATGATATTCAAGAAGCACTTGGACAAGGCCTTCAGAGATGGTGTGAATTTGGGGTTGTCCTGTGCAGGGACAGGAGTTGGACTCGATGATCCTTGTGGGTCCCTTCCAGCTCAGGACATCCTATGAGTCTGTGATTCTATGTGCTATATCACAATCCTGGTAGTTAGTAAGAAATGTTATAGTTTGATTTTTTCTGTTATGTAGTGTTTTTGCAGTAGACAACGTTGAATATACTCCAAACAACCAATTCCAAGCATAAAGATTTACAGGATATCTCAAACCACTTTGCGAGCAGAAGAGCATTTAGAGATCCCAGGTTACAATGAGGAGGATGACAAGGTCTCTACTGCTCCTGCCCAATTTGTAGAACTAGGTGTGCATTTTGTGCGTTTGGTGTGACAGATCACAGAATGTCCGGGTCAGAAGTGTTTAGTTTATCTCCTTCCTCTCCAGTTATCATGGTCAAAATCTCTTCATCCTTCTGAAAATGCATATTTGTAAGATTTGTCTGTGAATTACGGTCACACAAATACGAAGCTTCTTTGAAAGGTTTTCCCTTTAGATCGGGCGACATTTCTTCCTGAGATCTGTAGACAAGCCAATAACATAAAAATGTTTAAAGTCCATGTTCCAAAGTGGATACTTATCATTGTGTGTTTTCTTTTTTCTTGTTCCCACCTCAGTGGAATTTGATGACTGCAAGGGGAATAACAAATTGAACTTCGAAGTTTCTAACCCAGACTTTAAGGTGGAACGCAACGGGACTTTAGTTGCGCTAAAGAATATAACAGAAGCTGGCAGAGCCTTGTTTGTCCACGCACGGTCTGAGCATGCTGAGGATATGGCAGAAATTTTGATTGTTGGAGCGAATGAAAAACATGCTGCATTAAAGGTAAGGTAAATACAAAGGACTAGAAGAAAGTGCTGCAGAGATGCTGCTAGATATTTACATGCGCCATCTAGGACTGTAAGCAGTTTTAATCTGTTAGCAGAGAAATCAAAATCAGTCTTCAATCCAGATATTGCTGTAATGTTTTAGCACTTAGTTTAACTGAAAATACAAATTTTCCAGGTTTTGAATGTTACGTTACATCCTCAGGTGTAAATGCTAAACAGTCATAAAGAACTTATTCAAATGAAAAAGCCCGAATATCAAAATAGGCTGAATCTTCTGGTGTGCATTATGCTGGATAACCAGAGTTTGGCTCTAACTAAAAATGGAAAATCACAGTCTGAACATGTAATTTAGAATTTACACGTTTATTACCCTCACGTTTGCTCCAAGTCTAAGAATGTGGGAATGAATTCTATGCTGTGGAATTTAAATTTTCATATAGGTCCGTTTATCTGATGCTGTTATGTGTTAAACTACATAAACAATCTTCACGCAAATAGAAACGCATATTTACATTTTGTCTGTCTCTGTGCACTGGTGATTTTTGTTCCACTCTGTCCACTGAATTCTGTGTCCTTTCTTTGCCAATTCTGAATTTCATTATAATACTAACCTCATAATAAATACGGGGGGAAAGTGCTTCACGAATTGATTGAATTGTTTACTTCACACCCATGAAAACAACAAAAGGCAATGTGAGTAGCCTTCATTTCTGTGCCGTGGCATTTAGGAGAGAGGCAGGCAAGACAGTGACTTGCTAGACAATTAAGCCTGGTACCTTTACAGACCTATATTTTCAAGGAAGTATAAAGAAGCCGTGATAAAAATGACTGATCTATTGTCTTATTTTGGTATTTAGACTTTCAGCTACCAGCATTCTCATTATATTTCCAACAGTGGCTTAGTACAACTTAAGCCTTCCATTAAAAAAAAAATATTTGAAAAAAAAATTAGCTTTAGGGGAAAGGTTGAACAAACTTCCTGAAAGTCTGTGGCTGAGGAAAGGTTTTGATCTGCACTTTAAGCAGCACATGATGTGAATATATATTGCCAACAGGAGAGAAAGTGCCAGAATGTGTAACTGCAGAAAGCTGATCAGAACGCTTAAATGGAACTTAATTTTATTTAAATACGCTGTTTCTTCACAAAGTTAAATTTTATCAGGGTCATACTTGAGAGAGTCTCTTACATGGTGGAGCTGTGGATTTGGAACCATGCACTGCTGTGTTCAGAGTAGGAAAACTACACTTGCAGGAGCTGGGCCCTTGGCTGTCTTCTGTCTCCAGCTAGCAAGGCACACTCCTGGTGCATTCACTAGAATGCTCAAACAATTTTGTTTTCAGTCCAGGTTTTGAAATATTAGCAGCAGTTTCAAAATGACAATTTTCATTCTCCAGATAGAATTTACTGAAACCACAGAGGAGTTTGAGACATTTCTGACAGGAGGCCTGGAGTTAAACTTCAGGGGATTGTTTATGTGTGAAGATCTGACTTTCTGAGAATTGTATTCTGAAGTTTTATTCAGGTTTTCTTAGAGAGGCACCCCTTCAATATCTTTGAGGGGAAAATTCTATGGAAGCCTCAGTTTGGGGAAATCTTGTCTCATGAGTAGGAATTGACAGATGTGTATTTGCACTGACTGTGACATAGCTTTGTCAGTGACATTTTCTCTTTATGTCCTGTTCGGGTTCTGGGTAGTCTTCCCTCAGAATGTTCCAGCAATGTTAGTTAATGCCTAGCGTTGAAATCTATCACCAGACTACATTCAAAAGCCAAGCCTAATTTGGCCCCCACTCCTGGATTCTGTTCCAACCAGTTTGTGTTGATTCAGAGAGAGAAAACCAGTCTAGGTCTGGCATGTTCTGCCACTTGCCAGTCTTCTCTCATAGGTGACTCCTCAAAGCAGTATCATAGCACCACCTCCAGCTGCATTCATCACTTCTTTATGGATTTTGATATTCAGCTCGTAACTAGGAGATTACTCTTTTAGTCTAGTGATCCTTGGTGTCTGCAGTGCCATTGGGAGTTACATGGTGCATTAATCTGTCCTGGGGAATCCATCTAGTGAGGATCATCCCCTTCTTCAATGGAATATAAAGATCTTTGGGGCTGGCTCTCCAACTCTGGCCTCAGAAAACACTCTGTAACTGTTAAATCAATGTTTTTTACCAACAGTTTTCAGCTATTGTTTGCCCATTTCAAACACAACACAGTCTTGTCTTTCTGTTTGTCAGACTTGAGAAGGATATAAAGATTACAGTGTCCTATCTAAAGTGATTTTATGATAAATTTGAACCTAATCCTGTACTTTTACAGCCTGAGTGCGTCAGCATGGAAACAGCAGAACTGCTCCATCTGTTTGTTCAAGGAGTCTTGGCTAAGAAATGCTCAGATGGAGCCTTAGTAATTCAGCATAATTCGGTAGGGTTAAGATGAGCACATGCTAGAGCACTGCTTAGCATTCAGTACTTAGAGTACAGTACCTTGTTTAATTAGGGGATAAGTAGTTCTTAAGTATTTCCCCACTGCCAGCAACTGCCATTCCTTTTCTAAAAGCATGTAACCTACATCTGTGAAATCCCATTGTTAGTGTTTCTAATTGCAGATTCTGAACATGTTTGGAAATGACTGACAACAATGATCTCTAATGTGCTGACTGGCAGTCTGAGCCTGGGAAGAGATAACATAATTTCTAAAACCTTGTGACTGCTTTAGATGAATATTGAAAATATTTAGAGGTGAAATATGGAGTGCACAGAAGAGCTTTTGTTATTTTAGTGGTGGAGGGTGTGGTTCTTTCCTGCTGAAGGTGGGGGAAGATTCCAGCCGGCCTCACTGATCAGTCTTAAGATTAGCTTAAACCAAATCCATGGCCAGAGTGAATAGTCAGTGGCTGTTAGAATACCACTTACTATTATTGAGTCTGAAGGGCATGTTTTCTTACTCTTCTGCCAGAGTCATATTAGAACTGCGGCACGTGCAGCTTTCTATCAAAGGGTGGCCATGACTACAGTCTGAGAAGATAGATCGTTCCTCAACATCATCAGCCAAGTTGGCTGTTGCTCTCTGATCACAGAATTTTTTGTAGTCTCCAGTGACAGAGGAGCAGGTACAGCACTGCTGTTTTTCCAGATGTCTGGATGCTGCTGCAAAATACCCTAAACCCCATGAATAGCTATACCTACAGATATGTATACATGCTATTGAGATCAAAAATCTGTACGTCAGATTATGGTGAGATTGCTTTCTACAACCTGTTGTCACTGCCCCTTTCCTCCTGTGCTTTTGGCTGATATGTAGGGTTTTGTCTGTCTTGACAGAGACGAGTATTCACAAAAACGCTACTGTCATTTTTGAGAGGCATGTGGAATACGAGTGTACAGAAAAGGTGCCATGGGCCTATGGAAGGTGTAACATTACAGTGTGTCACCTTTTTAATAGTTCTCCGTGTGTACGCACTTGTACCCTCAGGCGATCAGAGTGCTCAGTGAAAGAAATGAAGTTTGCTTTCGGTCGCCATGGGGTAGTGCTGGTGAGGCATGCACATCTGCGCTTGTGCTCTGCTCTGTCCGCTGTTTGCTTAATACCCTTTCACACAGTCAGGACTTGAGTGCTTGGAGATATTAAAAAAAAGACATGGAAACGTTTTGATTCACCCAGGATTCCCCAAATGAACTTTGGGTTCATTCTGAATAATTCATAGACTTGCTAAGGTTCAGATCACTAATGGAAAAATGAATCACTCGCAAACCCTACTTGGGAACAAACTGACTGAGCCAACAAGTGGCAGTAATTATTTTTTTAACTTACATCTTGTCCTTGCTTTGTTTTATGGAAATAGTAGGACAACTGGAAGTTGGAAATTTCATCACATTTGAACAGATATTAGTAGATTGATTGATTGATTGATTTAAAGAGTCCGGTTTTGTGGAAGACAAAGTATAGCCAATCTTTTGTAGAGTCTCATAACAGATTGTGAGTTGCAAAATGCAGCAAGCTGGGACTTGAACTGTGTCCTCCAAAGCTACTTATTGAACATATGTAAAAGTATACATATTCCTTTTCCAGGCTCGGTAAAGACCAGTGATTACTGTCTTTGGCAGGGTAGATGAGACGTCATGGTTCCGAGCCCCTTGTCACCCTGGGGTACCGTTGCAGTCTTATCTGAGCTTTTGCCACCCTTGGCTTTTCCAGGGGGGTCCAGCTCACCACTTAGATAGAGAAGAAGAGTCAGTCTATTTACAAGTCATTAAATAACACATTTACAATATATCAAATCATTAAGATCTTACAGCAGTTTGTGCTTGACTAATGAACATATGCACAATGTCCACTGAAGACAACAACGCTCGATTCAATAATCGACGACCTAACTTTTCCTGTCGGGAACTGGAGAGTCCTAGCTCTTTCAACAGCACATAGTTGCCTTGATACCATTTTCCACATGCACCTAACAGAAATCCCATAAATTTAATAATATTTGTGTTTGTCAGTTCCTGAATTTGGTCTCTTAGGTGTTGATATTTCTTAACATTTTTCTGCCACTGCATCCACCAAGGATGTTGATTTAACCTCATATCTGTGATGTCAGTTAGGAGGGTTTGGTCTCCTTTAATGAATATTAGGTCTGGCTTATATAATTAATTTTGTTCATCTTTCCGCAGTGGCTCTTGGAATGCTACCCAGTCCTTCTTTGTAGCCTCCTCCCTTTCCCGCTCTGTAATCTAATCCTGGTTTTAATGAATATACCCTTAATACACTGGAAGCTAAAGGAAACTTTGGAAAACAATCTTTCTCTGCCTTTTTTTTTGCGCATTGGCAAAATGCAGCTTTTTTTTTTCCCCCTGCAGTAAAGAGAGTTATTTAGAACTTTTATTTGTTACAGCATCACAGACACAGGGTGAGGGGTGGAGGGGGGTGAGATATCAAGAGTCTGGCACCAAAGCAGATAAGAGGGCAGACAGATATTCAGAAATTCCAGGCTGGTAGTAACTTCACTGTATGGTGCTCAGCGGTCTTCCATACAGAAGGAGGAAATGATTAAATAGAAACTGTCAGACCCTCAGGACACTTTCCAGGCATTAGATGGAAAAGGCATAGGAGAAAGAAGAGAAAAGAGGGAGGAGCACACCCTGAGACAGCATGTTGTACACAAAGAAAGTTTAAAATCATCTCCGGCAGTAGCTCAGATCGAAGAAAATGAAGTTGCTCTAGCCCTGCTACTCTGTCCAGTCCACTCTGTAAGAGCTAGGGACTAGTCAGATACGCTGCTTCTCTTCTCCCTTTGTCAAACCCTCGCTTTGCCCAGCATCGGTACCCTGCTATGTTTATTATAGTGGGGATGGGAGAGGCAACCTAGCCGAAAACTTCCCCAGCCACTTTGCAGATCTGAATTTTGTTTCCTACTAAGTCACTGCCTGGAGGTATACGTTTGTGCAAGTTGCTTCATGCTTGTGCCTCTGTTTCCTAAAGTATCAAACAGAAATAATGAAACTAAGCTCCTTGGATTTAAACGTTAGCATTTCTTGTTTGTGTCTTACTCTCTGCTTTATCCCTGCAGGATAGAGATTGCAAATTTTATTAAGATAAAAAGTGCCTAGAGCCTTAAATCCTACATGTGTGGCTTTCTGCCTTAGAACAGATGATAAAGGATCAATAATCTTATTATGAATCAGGATTCTCTCACAGAAAAAATATTCACGCAAGGAAGCGAATAGTTGAGTTTAGTCATCTGTCAGTTTAATAATTTATTTGGAAAATAAGATCTAGAATCAGCCTCTCCGATATAGCAAGCGATCGTTCCCATTAACGTATATTAGCATTTTTTCAGTTTAGAATGGAATTTCAAATAGGCTGAAAATGGCTGTGCAAAAGTATGAAGATGGACTCTCATATGAAATATTGACAAACAGACTAGAAGAGTTTCTTATTATTAGATTTTGCATATAGCCGTTGCTGCAAAAAGTAATGCACTGCATAAATAAACCACCATGGTTTGCATTTAATTTTAAGGCGCAAAATACACTAAGTCACAGGGGTACATCAATAACTGTGATACACCTATGAGTTATTATACAGATCAAAACAGTATATAAAATACCATTTCTTTCAGAAAAGCTGTGGAGATATTTTGCCTTTGTATATGCAAGTGTCCCTCAGGCATATAAAGATGGGTTTTCTTAAGGAGCAAACAAAAGATAATTAATCTTCTCACTTTTGTGTTCAGTTTGGCAGAAAGCTGAACATAGTAACGTTCTCCTACGAGCCATTAACTGATTGACTTGTTATTACTTCTTTTACTTTTGTTCGTTAGCACACTGCAAACATCTATTGACTTGGAATTCGTGCATAAAAAGCTGAGGTATAAGTGATTTTAGAATTTAATACCTGTGTGTTGATGGTATTTTGGTAAATTACTTTTTTCCTGCTTTAATCAAGAGCAAAAGGAAGCATTTATTTATTTATTTATTTATTTAGTCCGCAATGCTATGTTGCAGGTTTCACAGAATACATCTTAATTAATGCCAACGAAAGCAAGAGCTTGTTCTCATCAATGAGTCATTCTGCAGTATCATTTAGCTGCCTTTTTGGCTATATTTTTATAAAAATGCTCTGTGCAGACCACTTGCTCTTGGGGAAACAACAAAGAGCTCCTTTTATATAAGAAAATTCCTTAACCACTGAAATAAGCTGTTTTCCATAGAAATTCCAGTCACCTACTTTCCCTTTTTATCCTTCAGCCTAATCCAGAACCTGCTGAAATAATCAGATTCCAGCAGACTTTAGATCAAACCCTCGAAGCAGGAGTTTTGTCTGACAGCACCGTACGGACGTGACTCCCATACCTCTTTGCTGGCCTGTTTCCGAGTGACCCTGTGAGTCCCATGGCAGCGCACAGCGGTTATGATTTTTTATATATAGCCACACTCCCCCTTTTACTCAGCTCTGCAGCAGAGCCTCACCTCTATTGATAGGCTTGTGCTTTCCCCCAGGCCTGGACTGAATTTATACTTCCAACTTAACTCTGCAGATTCCCACCACCAAAGAAATGCAGGTTTCATGTACACTGGCTTTGGAGTTTGCTCTGACAAAGATCCATTTATCTGAGAATTATTATGGTGCCAAGAGATGTGGCAGTTGCCATAGCAACAATTACATATTGTGTTGAATACCAGAGTAAATACTATAAAGAACATGAGCCACTGGTGGTTTTCATTAATGTAACGTTCCTTTTTTGGGCAAAGTGTGTCTTGTAAGTTTATTCAGTGTATGTATAAATGCTTAGATCAAACGTGTGGGCTAGCTTTCCTTCTATTTCCCTCAGTGCGCAACTTCAGCATGTAAATGAGAAGTACTTGGTTATTTAAGGAGAAAAATGGTCTTATAGACTGGAAACATGAATAATTGACTGTGAAACAAGAAGGTGTTAGCTTCTGTGAATGTTCAGTGCTTTTCTTTATGAGTAATCTACATTCAGATTTTATGTGAACTAGGGATGTATTTATCCAGGAAAAGGGACTTTGTGCTTTTCAGAGCAAGCAGAGCTAAGACAAGTATAGAATATGCTTAACAGTGATTCAAATGTGAAATGAGATGATTTTTGAAATGCATGCAAACCTTGTTAATATTTCCATATTATTAACAGACTAATGAAAAATGACAGGCAAAAATATCCTAAATGGACATATTTTATTAAAAATATATAAAATCATAATTCCTTTCAGCCCTGAACTGCATTTAGAGTTCTCAGTTAGTTCTCCCTGCAGTAACAGGTATCATCCATGGGATATTTTTGCTATTGCTTGGTGTGCTTCTGGTGTAAGCTTAAGGTCTTAGTGGAAGCTCAGAACCAAATGCAGTTCTGGAATGCAACCAATTTTATTCTGTTTCTTTTAAAACACGCTTACGTCTTATCCTTCATCCATAAGACTTAATGGCAAAGCTGCCATAAATCTCAGTGAAAGAGATTATTCAACGATTGCTGAAGTGTTTTATCTGAACTAAAATTCACTCTGGCACAGAGTGCCAAGAAAATACTTGTTTACCTCTTGCCCCTAAAACATTTTTATGAGAGTTTGAATGGTAGATGAGTTGTGTGAAGACATATTGAAGTGAATTAGCTTCTTTTTATGATCTCAGATGCTAACTGTCCTTTATCCATTAAAAAATAATCCACTAAATTTTGTGGATGAGTGATAAAGTATCATGTATTGACATCTAATTTTTTTTCAAGTTGTTATTGTTCTGAGTCCAGCCTGAAAATGTTCTGATGATGTAGAGAAAATGATGCCAATGCTATGCGTTAATTTCCAGAGAATGATGGAGTTGTGTGGAAATTTGTACCAGAGGTGTGAGGAACATTTAAAGGCACCATTTGGAAAAGGTTTAAATTTAAATTTCATTGTAGTAAATGAGGATATAAGTGGGAAAGCAACAGGCTAAGCATGATTTAGTAGAACATTAAGCAAGATCATAAAGGATAAGTAGAAGTCTCTTAGGATATGTAATATCTTTCATTTATAAAGGGGTTTTCACCCTGTAAGATCCTTAAAGAGTAACTATTAAGTACACAGAGGAAGAATATGTGTGTGTGCATGTCTATATACATATATCTGTAAAAAGAAGTATTTGCACAGATACCTCTATTGTTGATACTGATTTCATAATACTTTTTCACATCAGCATAAGAACAGAGTAATTTTTAAATAAGGGGTTTTGCAAAAGGACATGGTGATTTCTATATGCTATTTAAATTGCCGTGACGTCCTTCATGTCCTCATATCCATAATAAACAAGAGATGTTACAGAAACCAGAAGAACGTGTGAGACTTCTGGTACAGAATTTCTTCCATGGTTGTTCTCTCATCCAGCGTGCAGGAATGATGCGGTCAATGTATGACAGCTGCCCCAGTTTCACCAGTGATACCTCAGACTTACTAAGGAACAGAGACAATTCCAAGACGAAATCAAACTAAGCTGTGTTCAGAACTAAGCTCGAGGTTCTTTTTTTTTGTGTCAGAGACACAAAATATTGCTGGTGTTTTCCTACTATAAGCTTTTCCATCAGCTTCCAGAAACAGGGTAGATTTGAGAGAGAGCCATAATAGGAGAAATTATTCACATGAAAAGATGATTTCCTGAGTAAGAGTTTAGCCATTTCTCTCCATCAGAGACACCAATAATCATCCCTAATGATTGCCCCAATAGGTCCATGCTGGTTTTCACAAACCTGAAGGGACATTTATTATGGTTATTATAGTAACACCTGTCTCAGCACACACCTTAAGCATTTAATGGAGCATCACAGGATAAAAATCTACATTTGTCCTCCCCCAAGAATTGATTCTGCCACTACAAGGACAGATGGCTCCTTCTGGACCTAAAAGTCCTTATTTGTTGATCATTACAATTCTGTTGCTTTTAAGAGTATTCCTTTGCGTCTTAAGTACCTAGAATAACTTGGCAAGTTGATGAAATATTCAGCATAAGAATGACAGAGTTAAAGCTTATTATAATTTGGTATCTCCATAATAAACAACCCTGCTAATATTTACAGTCATCTTGGAGTTATTAATCATCCAGCTCCTCACTTATTATTTCACCACCACATCAAACTTAATAACCTTTGCATTAAGTGGTCGATCCATCTTAGAAAAAATAGTTTTACTAGTTGCTTATGGATTCCCTCCCCCCTTACTGAGAGTGCACCTATGGATGGTGGTTACACAGGAAGAGAAAGGAGGGGCAGCAGGTCGATTTGGACTTGCCAGTAGTCCTGCTACGTGCAGTAATTGGCTGCTGCTAATACTTTTGCTACCACCAAAATTCCTCAGTGTCCTTCATTGCTATGGAAAAGAAGGATTCTATTTTCTTAACAACCTCACTACGACTGTAGCTTGGTCCATAGCAGTAAACGATGTTTCCCAGTGAGTAGGAATAGATTTGTTAAAATATTTTTAGTAATTGTTCCAGTAACTGGTTTGATTCAAGCTCTAGCAACAGAAAGTCATGTAGTCAGCAACTGTTCAAACTACCATGAACAGATACACTTTAATTTACAGGCAAGTCAGCAAACACCCTTGCGGCTGATGGTGTTCAATACTTGTTGAACCATTTGGCATACGTCTGAATTCAGTGGGAAACTATCTTGAAATCCTGTGTCTTTCATTTCTTTTCCATCTTTAGACTTACCTTGTGGTTTTGAGATAAATGAATCATGGATCTCGTATACGCAGCTTTTAAAGATAAGGAATAGACTATAATCCTTTTAAAATGAGAGCTGGATCTAGCTCTTGGTGTACTGGCCTTCTTGTGGACTAAACTGGTCATAAAACAATACTGTAACTTCTGCTTAAGAAGCTCCTTTTTTGCGTCATCAATCAGAAATGGGTTAAACGCTTAACTTTAAAGTACATTTGCCTCTATAATGGTACTAATCATACTGGAGAACTACTGAATATTTTATGTGGCCAAGTACCCTGTTCTACAGTTAACATCAAGGCAGTATCGATGAACTGTTTGGCTTTTGTTTGTGTGTGGTGGTTTTTGGGGTGGGGTGTTTGGTTTTTTTTTTAATGGTCTCTGCCAACCATGTGAACCATGTTGTGACATGGCCGGTGTATTCACAAATGGAAATTTGGAGTCTTTTTGTGTGTGTGAACTTTGTCTTCACATTACTCGTATCTTGTATGAGTACGAACACAAAAATGGTAAGATTTTCTGGAGCTTTAATGACTTTGCTAATAAGAAACAATGGAGTTGAGCATTTTCATACCCTCCTGATGTTTGCTCACTGTCTTTTCCGTGTTACTAGAACAAGCATGAAAAATACATCCATCAGATGTAGATTTGTCCACATTGCAGACTTGATGATGATAATCTACAAACTATTAAAAAATAAAACACATTTTCTTTTTTGTAGCTCTTCTGGATCCCATTTGATACTGAATGTTAACACATTGAATCTTTGTGGTTTGTTTTTTTTTCTTTATCTCTTTGCTAGCTTTTTTTTTTAATAGCACTGAACGCTGTTGTGCTGTGTAAAGATTTATGCTCTAATTGTCTGGAAGAAAGGTGACAGTACAAGTTTTTTAAATCTGGAAGGCTGTACCAAACTTTCATTCCTAGATATCAACATAGAAATGTTTTATATAGGGGTTTCAAGGGTATGATCCTGTGAAGTACTGGGCTATCCTAGGAGATGCTGAAGGCTTTGCACATGCACTGACATTAGTACACATTAGTATCACCTAACTTTTTTGTCCTCCCCAGAAAAAGAAATGCTAGTAAGAAATCTGTTCATGTTTGCACTATTAATAGTTTAAAAGGCTGCATCAAAATGCATAAGCACAGCAGTGTGGTGATAAAATAGTGTGTCAGCCCCTATGAAATAGGGCACTGCAGTGCTCTCATGAGGCATATCATTTTGATTTGGGTATTGTTGAACTCTCTAACAAAAATTCCAGTAAATTCAAAATTCCTGATTGGCTGACAAATACTACATTTCTGCAGTTTCTTCTCTATGCAGGAAGAATATTCTCAAACCTGTGACATTTTCTTTTCCCTGAAGATGAACTAAAAAGTCAGCCACTTCTGTTTGATAGGAAATTCATGACTGCTGAAAGACTATGTTGGTAGACAAAACCCCTGGCGGGACTATGCACTCAGTCATTGTGCTCCAGTGTGGCAGCATCTGGCGACAAGAATATTCAGACAAGATCTTCTGTTCTTATTGCTGCTCTTGCTGCAAACTATAAACTCATGCTTTAGATTAAGATGATTATTACACTAGTATTCTGTATTTGATTTGGCATGTATTAATCCTACCATCCCTTTGCAGCATAATTGCCTGCTAGAAATAAAAGCACTTAGACTGAATTCCTGATTTAGGAAATGGGGATTTCATTAGTTGTTTTGGTACTGGCTCAGTCAACAGACATCTTATCAGCTATAGACTCATTCATTTACTGTCAGTAATTATATAAAAAACCTGAACCTCCATATTGAGAGGTTTATTAGAACTGTTCATATGTATTAAATTTCCAGCTGTGTCCATAGAAACACTACTAATATATTGGTGTAGGATATCTTGCAAGAGAGACTTTAAAACATGTTCTTTACAGTGCATATATTGTAGTTCTGTGTTGAGAAACATAAGACAGGAATACGTATAGGTTGGGATTTTTTAATAAAGAGGAGGAAAAATATGTGACAATTTTTCAACAAAATCATGTTCCTTCCACTTATTTAAAATCATAATCTTAAAATTGATACAATTGGCTGTTCTATCCACTCTGTTTCAATAATGGCTGCAATTTGATGCCAAGCAATTTGTATTTGTTTGCCCCTCTTTTGGCTTTCAGCAGAAGTGAGTTTTTTCAGTAGCAGGTCAAGGGAAAAATTGTCAACTCTTCTGGGCAATCAACTTAATATGATGCAAACTCATACCCATTTCCTGTCCACTTTGGTTATTCTATTGCTATGCAAGTTAGTGAAGGGGGAAGATTTTTCCCATCTGTGTCAAAAGAACTATGGATAGTCCAAACTATGTCCTTAAATGCTTATGTAGCTCTGCAGGGCAGGTTAAGTAACTTTCTGACTTTATCTGCAGACAACTTTATTTTCTCTGTGCCATTGTATTGTGCTGTCCTCACGTGCTTTGCTCTCTTCCCCCCGAACAACCATCCTTCTGAAAGCTGGTAAGGTCATTAAAGTCAGAAAAAGTCTGTCATGCTTCATATTGACCCTCAAATCAGGAATTAAGATGGACGTAAGGGGAGGGGATGTTAAAAGTTCAGTTTAAAGATTAGAAGTCAAAGTTGGGGAAGATTTGACTCTAAATTTGGCTCACATCTGTAAAATTCAAACTGACTTCTGACAAAGTTACATGTATACATGAGGTAAGGCTTGAAGCTTTAAGTTACAGAGTTGATTTTTAGGCATGATTATTCACAAAACCGTGTAATTAATCTGTCATAGGAAAACAGAAAGCAGTACACCAAATGTAATCTCCATTAAGTCAACAGGAGCCGTTCCGCCGACTTTAATGAGCTTTGAATCTACTCATAAATCTGCTATGAGGAGTGTCCAAATCAAAATTTATTTGAGGGTGACCTTGATGTTAATTGTTAGTGCTTCCATGTTTAATTGCCAAGAAAACTGAATGTATTAGTGGGACTATCATATGGTATAGTATTTTCTATTGGATGCTATTAGCATCGAGTTGATATATATAATATTAATTGCGCATAATGTTAGTAGGCAGTCACAATATGGTGCAATATTTTGTGTCTTTGAAACAAAAAATAATTATTCAGTTATTTTAAATGTCGTTTTTTCCTTCAGCTGAATCCCTGCAAAATTAATGCTTTTTTTTTTTTTATTCTTTCGAGGATCTCAGAAGTTTCACACTTATTCAGTGGCTTTTAATCCCAGATTTTGTGTATTGACTATAATTACTTTAAAATTACATCTCAAATTTGTAAATACCGTAAGGCAGATTCTGTTCAGTCCTATGATGTTTAATGAATTTAACATCTGCCAGAGAAGTTCAATCATCTGTATCCCGAATGGAAATGTTTCCTGCTTTAACATGTCATATTTAATTCGATTAGAGGAAAAACATGGGAAATATATTAGAAGTATAAAAGAGGGAGAGTTCCTTTAACATTTGTCTACTGAACAGAAAAGTAGCTGGTTTACTTGAGAGACATAATTACTGTATCTTCTAGAGTACAAAAATATGGGCTAGTTAGAGGGCTGGGGAGGGGGAAGAAATTATTTTGGTTTTGTTTAATGGCTTTCCCAATTCCTTGTCACTGCTGGTAATTATTGTGCCTTTTCTTTTAGTTGGTGCTCAGTGCATTAGGCTGTATTTAGGATCATTTTATTAATTGAAAATGTGTTTCAGAACAATTGTGAATTAGATAAGAGACTTGATTAAGGCTCAGTCTTTAAAACTATAAAATGAGAAAATAAGGTGAGGGAAATTAATCTTGACTCTAGACAATAGGAAGATAAGACTCTGTTTTCTAGTTGTAAGGATATGTGTTTAGGAGAATCAAGGGACAGAGCAAAAACATTTTGCATTTGCATTATTTCTCCTTCACTTTACCGTAGTAGTATAGAAGCACTGACAAAGACTGTGGCTTTTGAGACCTTGTTCATACATGTAATAAAAATAGTTTCTGCCCAAAGAGCTTCTAGACAAAACAGAGTTTGGACAAAAGGAAAAACTGTTATAGTACTGACAGTCTTCACCTCTATGCCTCAGATTTCTGTGTATAAAATGGAGATACTTCATAATAAAGGCAAGGTACTCAGACACAGGGTAATATGGACCTTTTACCTCTTTTGCTGACAGAGACCTAGCAATTTTGAAATTAAGGTTTTTATGTGTGGTTGATTGATTTAACTCTATTCCAAGGCATCTACTTGGTGGGTTACATCTGAGCTCAACTTTATTGGGCACTTGCAGTGATTTCTTGCAGGTCTCCATGTGGCCTACAGCTTACCAGGTAGAGCTTGCTGACTTTGACTGTTTCTCTCTAGAAAGGTAATAAGAAATTCAGTATATATCAGGATATACAATCAGTTCTTTACCGTATGCTTGTGTCCAAGAAATTTCCTCTGGCCTTTGACATCCTATTATCATAATTTGTAGTCCCTTCTGATAATAGTGTGATTTACGCATGTGAAATGTCATTCCAAAAATATGTCTGTGGACTTGTGGTGTAATACTGAGTTATATGGAGGTCTCTCTCTAGATATATATGGATGTGCTACCCAGGTTTTGTGCCAACTAATGGGCATGAATTATATGTTTTTAAATGATTCTCACATTTATTAAGTTTAATGGTATTTTTAAAAAATACCTGAAAATAAAAATAGGGGTTAGAAGATCTTCTTTAACTTTTAACGTGCTGTAACTTCTATTATAGGACGACAACTAGCTACAATCACTGTGCTAATTCCCTAGCAAAAAAAAAAAAAAAGGCATACTAAGCATGTTATTCCACCAGAAAGTTTCATTTTAATTCTCAATATTTCATATCTGACACTCTGCTAAATGAGAACATGACTTAACAGTTGATATTGATTTGCACGTCATTTTTTCATTTCAGTTTCCTATTGAAAAGGAATCGGTGCTGACAAGTTAATGAACTCTAGCTACAAATACATAGATAAGCCAAGGGATAGGTTTAGTACCTGCCTTGTTCTAATTATGAAAGGTTTTCCTTAGGTGAGCGTTTCATGTTCACTACAGGGAAACTGGAATGCTCTGTTCTTACAGTAAGGGTCAACAAAGCAGGCTGTCTGGAGAAGTGACATAATAGGGGGCTATTTATAGAAACCTTTTAGCAAGTCTAAATTCATTTATCCCAGTATATTTAAGTCTTTAATGTTTACATGTGGAATACATTACTTAAAATGAAAGTACACTCAGCCCTAGGGCTCCACATTTACTAAGAGTTCATAAAACTATGCTGCATTATATCTTCTATTTTTAAATTAACTTCTTGTATAAATTCATAGCTTTGGACAGCAGTTGTGGAGACCAGAACTGTAGAGCTACTTCTCAGCAGATTTTTCACTAAACTTGTTTGAAAATCTTTTGCTTCTGATACACTGTCAATGAACATATCTGTTATCTAAGAAGGTTTTCCTTTGTGTTTTGGGTGTGTTTTTTTAATATATATTATTCGAATTTCTGTTTTGCTGTTGTTTAACACAGATAAATCAGTGAATCTGATGCAACTGATCTTTTGGCTGGCATCTTCTGCTGCTGGGAGTTATGACCTGGACAAATCTGGTTCAGCACCAGAAAAAGCTGAGAATCCTAGGGTCTATTTCTTAGCCTTATGGGTAGGTTTTTTGTTCATACAGCTTGAAGCTGCTTCCAGAAAGGAAGAACTGTAAAACAGGGTAAAATTGAGTTCTACATTAACCAATGCCAATCTATAGCATTTGCAACCCTGATGTAACTTGCTGTGCTTGTAGAGGATGAGGAGACCATCGTACTCTTCCGTGGTGTAGATTTACTAGAAGGTAAGTCTCCACCTCCTGGGAATTTCCTGTGAGGTACTTTCTGCATTACCAGCAGCGATGCAGACAGTTAATCTGATCAGGGAATTTGGCCACCAAAGTCACGTGTGGGCTTTTGGAATTAAAGACTTGCTTTCCAAATGTTTGCACGGGTTACAAGGCCATGAAGAAATGGAGTGATGGAAGAAAGAGAAGCTGTGTATATTAGCTAGCTTGTGAAGTAAATTTCTGTGGTGACCTTAAAAGGCAGGGAACAGTATGTTTCATACTTTCCACCATGATCTCTCTTTTCAGGAGAACAGGGTGGAGATGGTTGTGGCATGCTGCCCTGGGTTCCACATGCACGCCTTGCCAGGCGTTGCTCTGGCAATGGGAATAAACTGTTGCCTCTGAGGAATACACTAATGGTATTTGACCAATCAGACAACTGGCATAAACAAAAGTTTAAAACTGCACTTTCAGAGTTATGCCTGCACAGTATTAGGATCCTGTTCTGCTCCCCTGTTGTGCTGATGCTGATGACAGGCAAAGTCAAGGCGCACTGGTTTATTGACTTTAGAGGGAGCTCTGATTTTTCAGGAGTGAGCTAGATGTGCAGCAGAAGAAAATACCTTTTCTCCCTCTTACCCCAAAACAAACAGAACTCAAAACACAACTAAGGAGCACCAGAAGCAATAATGTTATTTGGGGATGCCAGGATGAGAGGTTGAAAAGGGTATATTTTCAGATTTTCCTCTCAAATTTTTATCCCTGTCTTGCAATTGGATGGGGATAAGTCTGATGCAGGATTCAGTTCTTTGTCATTTTAGTCCTGTTCATATTTTCCTAACATGAGAAAAAGGTGAAATAACAAAAAGATTGATCTTTATTTCAAGATTAAAGTTTCAAAAGCTTAAGATTTGAACTTTGCTTAAATCTTTTGAAGAGGTTTGAGAAGCTATTATGGAATCATATCTTTCATTTCAGACATAGTTGGAAACAATACTATCAAATAGCATGAAAATATTGGTTTTATCATGTTTCTATTTGTATTGCAAGAGTAAATATCTCTCAGGACTTCTAACCTAAATTTGCAGGCTCAGGAAGTTTGTGATTATTCAAGATACACTTCAGACAAGCCTCTAAACCCACTGCTCTTTGTTTTGTGCAAATGCAGACCTCCTCATGTTTTTGAAGTGTAGCTATATCTTACGTGAGCAGTGAGGTCACTTAAAGTCTTCGTTGTTTTTTAAAGGTAATGCTAGTTTCACTGTATTTCTTGCGTTTCCTTGGAAAGTGTAAACGTATTTGTGGTGTAAGTACGTAGATTTAGTAACACCGAACTAATCTATATCCCTTCATTATTTAATATAAAAATTGAAGGGCCTGTGATTCAGAGAAGAAGGGGGAGGGGAAACCCCCCCAGTCTGAGAGTTATCTGGTTGTAATCTTTGTATCTGTGTAGTACGCAAAATCTCATGTGGACCCAGTGCCTGAAGAGGGACGCGGCTCCCTGAGACTTCAGTGGGATGTCACTTAGATGCCCAACTGCTGGTTCTACTTCCTTACCCAGATGTTCAGATCAGCAGCTTTAATCTGAGCTCTTCCCTGTACTTAACTCTGTAAGATTTTTAATAGTGATGATAAACCGTGTTTTCATGCATGTCCTCTGGACATCTTGCTTTAGAAGTATGTGCCAAAGATTCAAGGTCTACCTTGGTTTTGCAGAGTCAGCTACAGCAGAGTGGCTTTGAATAATTTCCCTGCCAGGGATTGCCCATCACCTCAAGGAGGTGGAAATAAATGGAAACGATGCTGCCAGAATGAAAAAAGAATAATGGGAAGGAATCCTGTTTGTACAAATTTTCTAGGAGAGAAACTGGGGAGACAGGTAAGGGATGGAGAACAGGAGAGGTGGAGAATAATAATGAGGTAAAAGTTGTGGCAGACAGAAGGGGCCATGAAAAGCACTAAAATAAAAAAAAAAAAAAAACCAAAAAGGGGGAGGGGAAGTAGGTGGGAAATTGGAGCTCAGGAAAAAATAGAGGAAAAACACATTTTTTAAAAAAAACCTATATCTGTTCTTACAGGTTTGCTCAAATTGTTCATTCCCCCTCCCTCTGTTTTAGTTTCCCTTTGCAGTCTGTGGCATGAGCCTCATAAAACTTCGCTAAGATTATAATGCAATACCTTGGCACCAATCTCTCTTGTTTATGTGTCCATTAGTTCAAAGCCACAGACAGGCAATTTATTGGGTATGAAAAATGTCACCTATGGCACCCTCATTTGCATCTGAAAATTGATTTTTGTCACACTGGGATTTTAGGACAACCTTTTTTGGCAGCCGCCATTGCCACAAAGCATAATAAAAATAATTATGTGACCACAAAAGCAGGTAAGGTTCACTGTAAATTTTAAGCCTCTGCAGAATTGTAGTTGGCAAGGCATTATTGATGAGATTGTGAAAGAGTTACCTGTGGTAATCCTTCCTGATGATTTAATATTGACACCTAAACCTAAAGCATAACTTGTGATTGCCAGCAAAGTGTATAACAACATAATAGTACTTGATTATCTTTAGTCAAACATTCCAGCATGATAGCAGAATATTAGAAATGTCAGCTGAAGAATTTATGGACTATTAATTAAGATTTTTAAAGCTATAATTACTGAGCTATGGAATGTTTTTTAAGAAAGTACTATAAAATGCCTTTTGATGATCAGTGAAAACGTGTCTCCTACTTCACATTTTTGCAAGTGCTCAGTCAATTCACTGTCCACTTTCTGATGTATTTGGCTCTTGGAGTCTGCCAAGGTTTTGTCTCTTCGCTGACGAGACAGTTAATGTACATGAGAAGATGTCATTGTCCGTTGTGATACTGAAAAATCCTATTAATTATCAGTGTTAAGTTGTTCAAACACTTTCATTAGTTATTTTGGAAAAACAGTTCCCCGGGGCAAGATATATTTATGTAACAAATTCCTCTAAAGCTGAATCAACCATAAATGGATTATGCAAACTTGTTTCCTTTCTTGTAGATAAATTGTTTTACAGCAGTGTGCATTATGAGAAAGTTCTTTGCCCACTGTAGTACTTTATCAGCCCAGAATAATCTACAGCTTCAGTTTCAATGGCAAAAAGACACCATTCTTTAATATGAATGCAGCTTTTAATCTTAGCTCAGGATGTTGGTTCTGTTCTCTTTTTTTCTGCCTTATTTAAAAGGCAGGCAAAGGATAGCAATTTATAAGCTCATATTCCTTAAACCAAGTTTCTGTATGCAGCTATGAAGGGAGTAACGTACTATTGAAAATGGATGAACATGATCTGACTGAGAAGCATGTTAGAGAAAGGAGGGGGGAAAAAAAGAAGTGATTCTTTGGTATTTAAGAAATATGTGTGTAAGTTCTTATACAAACATTGAAAGTATGCAGTGGAGGAATTCGCATTTATTGAAGACTGTTTTTGCTAAAATCAAAACGTATACCTTTGTTTTCTAATCAAATTCATATTCAGTGTTTTAATACTTCATTTATAACACACTGGCATTTGACGGAATATTGAGAGACATGCTCAGTGTGATGCTACTTCTGGCTGGTTTTGTGGAACGCCTTTACTAGGATTTATGAGATAAGCCATTAAAGAGTAAGCAAGGACTGTGCTTATATTTCACACTCGCTCAATGCTGTTTTTGCTAGCAGAAGGATTTGATCTTAATCATGGGTTAGTCATAGTCCACCCAAAACTAAGCCTGTTTTAAATCATCAGTGGCACAAATATTTTGCACTGATGCCAGGCTTCAGCTGCTAGGCACAGTTTCTGTCATTTGAGACCCATTGGCATTAGTTTCTAGCAGAGCTGCAGGAAAGGCAGTACTAGGAAAGCTAGTCAGAGACTTTACCTAATTAGTAGTGGGATGAGATGTATCTCTCTTGGCTATCACAAGTGTCACTAAAAGTCAGACCCAATACCTTTATAGTCCAGTGTGGTGTTACAATTCAGCAAAAACTTGGATATGTTTTCATCTTTGCAAATGGTTTTGCTTTCCAGTGGTCCTTCCAGTCTGGGTTTAAATATTTACTGGAAAAAAAAGAAAATGAACCTGTTGTTTTCTAAGTTTCTCTCCATTGTTTTAGCAGTATTTCCTCCTTTGGGGTTTGTTTGGTTTGGTCTTCATAACTTTGGCTATAGTTTGAATGTAGGCTTTATAGTTTGTAGAAGTAGCCTGGATTGCACTCTGTAAGTGTGCTCAGCAACATAGTTTTACCATATTTGGTTCTCTTCAACTGAAAGAAGCAGCCTCTGCTAGAAAATTTCTATATTTAGTTTTGAACCAATGATTTTGCTGTTAGTAATTGTTGCATCCAATAGAGAAGAAAAATCATTACTGTCAGTGGAGAAACACTTAGGCAAATACAAGTGGTCCTTTTTCAAAGTTAAAAGAAGGAAAAAAGCATGAGTTGCGATGTTTTTCATACCGATAGCATCAACAGAAAAAAAGATTCTACTGTATTTCTATATAATCTACAATGAAATACAAGAGAACACTTTTTTCAGTCGTATTGAATGAGACCTGACTGTTACTATTAATACGAAGGCTACTTGCTTCTCTTTGCCTGCTCAAAACTCTGAAAAAGGCAAATAATAATCCTTCAATCCCAGTGATTTTTTTTCTGACCTAAGCACCTATGCTTTGATCTAGGAATGTA
The DNA here is from genome assembly GCF_949628215.1 of Phalacrocorax aristotelis. NCBI lineage: Eukaryota > Metazoa > Chordata > Aves > Suliformes > Phalacrocoracidae > Phalacrocorax > Phalacrocorax aristotelis. The sequence goes on along the minus strand of NC_134283.1, from coordinate 5,008,164 downwards.
CTAATTCCTGGAAAGGAGTAGTCAATAGAAGAAAAATGCATAATTTCTATGCAGAAAACTAGTAAAATGAATTGTTACATAGGTTCCACTTTACTCCATAGCAAGACTGTTCCAAACTTCCATCCTGTTCTTTATCATCTTCATGTTTCTGTGAATGATCTTTTCAGCCGAATAAGCTCCCTCGGCCATGCTCTCCACTGATTCCATGCAATTCCTTTTTTTTAAATTATTTTTTTGTTTGTTTCTGCAATTTTAGGCCACTTGTTTTCCAAGTGGCACAGGCATTACTTCCCCTGTCAAGTCATTCAGATCACAGAGATAACCTTTTTGTTTTCATCTTGTGCTGTAAACGTAATAAATCAAATCCTTGCCAAAAACAAGTTTTGAATTTTATATCATGAAATTTGCATTTCATGCTCTGTTGCTTATTCACGGAAGCCATCCAATCTGAAAAGAAAAATAATACCACATGACTTGTGTAACTAATACAGACAAATGTTTCTAAGCAACTGCCTGAGCAATATAAAGATCAAAAATTACTCATCTGAGAAACTTGCGTGTAATGGCAGATAATGTATTTGTTCACAGATTTCAAGATCTGTTAATGGACAGTTTGTAAACTGAAACAGGGCCAAAAATGTATCAAATTATGAATGGTGCAATTTATCAACCTGTCTCTATTAGATAGGTTTAGCAAAATAAAGCTATTTTAAGCTAAGAAACTGATACTGTGCTTCATTCCACTCTGAAATGGTCAGGCAATAGTAACTGGGACCTTAAGCACTAAGCTGGTAGTTTGATTTTGTTGCAGTGCTACATTTAGATACCAAAGAGAATGGTGCAAAGAAAGTTGAATAACACAGAGTAGAATTCATTTTCTTACATTCCTTGGAAATTCTGCACTTCATAGATGCAACATGCTGTGCATAATCTGATATGCACAATGGGTCTTTGGTCACATTTTGAAGCAGAACATTTGTACTTGGCATGTGTGACGAGAACTGAAGAATTCCTCTTACAGATTCATAATGCCATTTAAATACAGTCCAGCTGAGATTCTTCTGGGACTAGCTGCATGATGGATAATTATGAGGAGTAGAGAGATTTTGCTGATTTAGCTCAAGCTGGGAGAACTCAGGTTTTTAATTCTAGAATTCTTCTGTTTAAATTCCAATGTGTCAGTACATGCAGCAGACATCACAGGACTGACTTTAATGACTTCAGTGACTTTGGGAGCAAGACAATGAGTATAGACAAAAATAAAACTTCTCTGACAGAACGGAACAAATATGAAACATGAACAAAAAAGAAAAGTGGAAACTAAGGGGTGGATGATATTCTGTTTTGGTTGGAGTTCAGGTTTTTGAATGCATTTGAATGCATCACTTCTTTCTCAGACACCGGATTAGAAATCGAGAGACTCGAGATGACTTTATAGATCTGTGGGGTGTAAGTGCTAAAATATGGTGATTCACTGGAAGGTCTCTGGAAGCAATTATTAGAACAATACTGAGTCTGTATCTTCTCTATCCCCTGCAAATGCTTTGACCGCTGAACTATCTGTCCCTATTCAGTGACTCCACTGTAGTCAATAAGGAGCTATGGAGTGCTCCAACACTGCTCTGGCAGTTTTGAGAGTATTATTTCTTTTTAATAATCTTGGATGCTGCTACCCACTGACCAAAAACCCAGAGTAGGTAGCCCATGGCCAATGCTACAAAAGCAAGGCAGTAGGGATAGCAGTGGAGTTGACGAACAGATGGCATGCAGGCTTGGGAGTAAGGTTGGATCTCGCTTCTCTTGGCCAGGAGACTTGAATAAAACCTGCTTACTTGGTGTTTGTGTAGGTGGTGCCTGTTCTCATCCCATGGAAACATGCAGTTAAAAGTCAACAGGTGGGAAGGAGGGAATATAAATATTTCTGTACTACTATGGCTACAGGCTGTTAGGGCAAAATGCTTGGATCCAAACATATGAATTGATATACGGTATTGAACTATCAATGTCACATTTCATGTATTGTAAAGCTGTACTCGACTTTAGTTTCAGCAGTTATAATCCAGGAAAAAAACCTTCAAACCATTGTAAACTATAACTCCTGCCATTTTCAGGTCTTTTTCCTGAAGTATGCAGCAATTAATATTGTTAGCAGCTTGATGTTACAGCTCATGAATCATTGATCTGTTCCAGTATAGCAATTAATTTGCTCCTGATTCCTGACAGGTACACTCTTTGAATTTCCTGAATTAGACTTAATTGCCAGCATGTGATTAAGGAGAAATGTGAGCATCCACTCAGATCTCCAAGCCTATGTCTGGGTCTCCATCTTGCACGTTTCACTTTTCTTTTGGAAATGTTCTTGCAAAAAAGCTGAGCTTTGATTTCCCACCCCAAAATAGATATAGCAAAACCAAAACAATGTTGCTGTTTCTAACTAGCATATATTACAAGTTCTACAAAAGCTGGATTTAGAAGTAAAATTTGAGTGAATGGCTGTTTTTTGTAAGTGTCTTGGTTGTCATAGTTTTTTAAAAGTTGTTTTATTGCAAGTGAATTTTTAGATGCCTCTCATCTAAGTTAGAACTTTGCCTGCGTACTCATTTCTTTAGTGATACTAAGTGGGTCTTTGAGAGTGTCCGGACTAATGAAAAGTTTAGAACTCTAAGGGGCATTGTCCTGCCAGTTTAATTGGGTCACTACGGTGGGAACAAATAACACAGGACATGTTCAGGTCTTATTTTCATCTTTGACAAATGCAGGCAAAGTCCGGTACCGCTCAGGTAGTAATAAGAAGTTGTCCACAAGACACTACAACACTGTCTGTCTGTATCACAGAATAGAATTAAGCTGCTGGTATCAGACAGTTACTGTCTGTTAATTTGTTTGTGTTGAAGAGTAAAAATACAGCCGAAGTTGTGAAGTGGATTAATACACTACAATTTCAGCTCTTTGTACTCACTTAATGCCTGTTAATTAATTTGTTCTGAGTAGCTGGACCAAGCAGTGAAGTGGATTAATGCACTAACATTTCAGCTCTTTCGACCAAATTTCAGATCTAGCTTGGTAAATGAGGAGTTTTGCCATAGCCTAGATCTAAGTGGGCATTTTGTCTTCATCACAGACCACCGCATCATTTGTCAGCCTGGCAGCTCCTGTGTAGGGAAGCACAAGAATGCAGCTGTGTAGAGCACCATGCATAGTCAGGTCTGATAGAATATATCCAGACTTTTTTGTTGTGCAGATCTATGGCCTAAAGACAATGAGTTCCTGATTTTGCAGCCTTATGCAGCGTATTATTTTTGCAAGAAGTCAGTTCAGCTCTGACCTAATGGAGAGGAGGAAGGAAGTAGTGCAGGTGTATGACTGCAACATTACGTTACCTGCACGGGTGGACCAGTACTAATGGAAAGAAAAGTATTGAAACTCCCTCACAGTTAAACTGTCCTTGATTACCACAACAAGAAACAGACTTCTCAGACTCTTAGTGAAAGGGGTCTTGTTTTTCAGCATGAGGTAACTGGGTTGGTTTTTTTTTAGACCAGTTCTCCTATATATAATCTGTGCTGTACAGAGAGTGATTCATTTGGGAGTACCCAAGTGACTGCACATGCACAGTTCAGGTGGCCTGAATGTACAGGGTAGGATTGTAGGACATACAGTCAGTGTCTGCATTGTGAATGTTTTACTGTTTTTTGTGAAATCTCAGGCCAAAGGCTGAATTCCTCATACCGCCCCCTGAAAATTTTATGGGATAGGAAAATAAGATGTTTTCAGGACAGTCAAGATTAGTGATACATTGTGAGAGAAGGAAGAGATTATGATTAATGTGTGTATCTGTCCAACATGATGTGAATTAATTCTCATTTTAAATAAAGACCTGCTTTTATTTAAAGTGAGAAACAATGATCTGGAAGCATTGGAAGCCTTGGGTCTGCTGGTAGTTTAACAAGGGGCTTCTTTTTCTGCTGTCCTGCTTTTTTAATCACTGCTTACACTACGTACACTGAGTTTAAGATGCCACTGTTGTGGTTTGACAGAATTTGTACATTCTTTGAATTGGCTTGGGTGGCTGTGCTTTAGGAAAATGGCGTGGGAGGGGGGAACAGGGCCCTGGGTGTCTCCAGCTCTAGGCTGATCTATGGCATATACAAATCTATTTGCTGCAGTATTTCATGCATGTCAAGTCAGCTTTCAGTGAGAAAGTTGGGGTTAAAATATGGCATTATGAGGAACTGCTGTTACTTTTCTTGTCTTGAATGAGTTAAAGGACCTGTACCAGAAGTGTTCCCAAATCTACCAGGATTTCAGAAATTTTAACACTGGCTGTGCTTTTGGTGGGGGGATGGACAGGCTATCTGATAAAGATGAGTGAAATAGGGAAGCTTTGGAGTTGTAATGCCAAGACAGAGGTTGCTCAAAAAAAAAAAGCCCCTAAGAACAGAAAAAATATAGGTATTTCTGGAAACAAAAAGTGCAAATTTGTGATTACTTAAGTTTGGGAAGAGTTGTATCATCAGTGTTCAAGAGAAACATTCAAAATGAATGTTAAGGAATGAATGTTTTCCAAAGAAAAAAAAGACTCGCAAAATTACACTGAGACCTGGAGCAAGACAAAATGAGGTGTTACTTGGGAATGCAGGAGGTGCACAGGAAGAACAGAAGGATTGTACAGAGTTTAGAAAAGAGTAGCAAGGTAAACAATGTTTTGAATTAAATGAGGGGTTGTTTTGTTGAGGGAGTGGAGATGATGAAGAAATTGAGGGATAAAAAGGAATAAGTGGCAACAGAGCTTTAAAAAATAGTAGAACTTAAAAAAAATTATTGGGGAGCAAAACTGAGAAGGTTTTAATATTAATCACAGCTTGGAGCCTTGTAGGGGATAGGAAGAAATGTGTTTTATGCATGCATGTGGACATGAGACTGGGACTGCAGCCACTAGATCTATTAAACAGTGTACAATACTTTAACATACTGTATTATTGCTTTAGGGTATCATGAAATTGCTTTTCTGCAGCACTGTTATAATGCAATGAATTCCATAGTACTTGAGCAATCCAGAACATTGGTATGTTTGGGAGCTGGCAGAAGTGCTCACCAAGCCACATTCCGTTGTTTGCCAGCAGTCTTGGCTAACTGGGGAGGTCCCAGTTGACCAGAGTTTAGTAAAAGTGATGCCATCTACAAGAAGGGCTGGAATGAGGATCCAGGGAACTACAGGCCTGTCAGTCTGACCTCAGTGCTGGGGAAGGTTATGGAGCAGATCATCTTGAGTGCCATTATGTGGCACATACAGGACAACCAGGTGATCAGGCCCAGGCAGCATGGATTTAGGAAAGGCAGGTCCTGCTTGACTAAACTGATCTCCTTGTATGACAAGGTGACCTGCTTAGTGGATGAGGGAAAGGCTGTGGATGTTGTCTACCTGGACTTCAGTAAAGCCTTTGACACCATTTCCCACAGCATTCTCCTGGAGAAACTGGCTGCTTATGGCTTGGATGTGTGTACTCTTTGCTGGGTGAAAAACCAGCTGAATGGCCGGGCTCAGAGAGTTGTGGTGAATGGAGCGAAATCTAGCTGGCAGCTGGTCTCAAGCGGGGTTCCCCAGGGCTCAATGTTGGGGCCAGTTCTGTTTATCAATGATCTGGATGAGGGGATCGAGTGCACACTCAGTAAGTTTGCAGACAACACCAAGTTGGGCAGGAGTGTTGATCTGCTCGAGGGCAGGAAGGATCTGCAGAGGGACCTGGACAGGCTGGATCCATGGGCCAAGGCCAATTGTATGAGGTTTAACAAGGCCAAGTGCCAAGTCCTGCCCTTGGGTCACACCAACCCCAGGCAAGGCTCCAGGCCTGGGGCAGAGGGGCTGGAAAGTGTCCAGCGGAGAAGGCCCTGGGGGTGCTGGCTGACAGCCGGCTGGGCATGAGCCAGCAGTGCCCAGGTGGCCAAGGAGGCCACCAGCCCCTGGGCTTGTGTCAGCACTGGTGTGGCCAGCAGGAGCCGGGCAGGGATGGGGCCCCTGTGCTCGGCACTGGTGAGGCCACACCTTGAATCCTGTGTTCAGTTTTAGGCCTCTCACTATGTAAAAGATGTAGAAGTGCTGGAGCGTGTCCAAAGAAGGGTGGTGAAGGGTCTAGAGCACAAATCGTATGAGGAGCAGCTGAGGGAGCTGGGGGGGTTTAGCCTGGAGAAGAGGAGGCTGAGGGGAGACCTTATCGCTCTCTACAACTACCTGAAAGGAGGTTGTAGCCAGGCGGGGGTCAAACTCTCCTCCCAAGTAACAAGCAATAGGATGAGAGGAAACACCCTCACGTTGCACCAGGGGAGGTTTAGATTGGATCTTAGGAAAAACTTCTTCACCAAAAGGGTTGTCAAGCATTGGAACAGGCTGCCCAGGGAAGTGGTTGAGTCACCATCCCTGGCAGTGTTTAAAAGACGAGTAGATGTCGTTCTTAGGGACATGGTTTAGTGGTGGACATGGAGTGACAGGGTTTATGGTTGGACTCGATGACCATAAAGGTCTTTTCCAACCTAAACAATGCCTTGATTCAATAATAAAATGTGTTAGTTTCCTTCCATATACTTAGAGCTGGCTGCCCTGCAGCAAGGCATAGAAAGCTGTTTTTCTAAGGTAGGACAACGTCTGCTCTGAGTAGGATTTATTTTACTTAAATAGATTTTCTTTATTAGAAATTGTCCTTATATCGGAGAAGTGAAACGTGGAAACATGTCTGCTATTGATCCACAGATTTTGTGGCTTTATATAGGTTACTGCGCCACCAGAAGGGTTCATCTTTGATTCATTTATCATGCCCTAGAACTGGGGTATGTGTTCTGCGTGTTCTTTCTCCTTCTGACTCTGGAAATCAGGATGTTTTCAAAATGTGTGAAGCTTGCTGGGGGTTAAAGGGAAGCTCTCACATTTTGACTTCCTCCAATGGAAGTGAAGAAAGGAGTCCATTGAACGGACTCAATAGGATATTAAGAGTAAGAAGTTTAAGAAGTTAAGACTTTGTGTCCATGCTGGGCAATGAATTTTCCATGTGGCTTTGGTTAAGTCTCAAAAGGGTCAGATTTGTGAAAGGTTTTAATTGCTTCATAACTCCACTATGTGTCCACTAGTTATTCCACTAGTACTATTTTCAGGAGCAGTTTGGTATCTACCCAGTGGGAGATGCTTTCATTAAAAGAAAAACAAAGCCAAAACCCCCCTATTTTCAAGGTAAATTTTTATTAGAGGACACTCTTCTTAAGGCTTGTATGCCTTGGCAATTGCATCAGCAAGTACTTTCCTTATTTGCCCTACATTTACTTAAGGTGCTGAAGGTTTTGGGATATCTTTAACAATTTTGATATTTTTCTGGCATGCTGTAAAAGCAGTTTGTTTTTGTTTGCTTTGCAACCGGTGTAAGCACAGTAGAGATGGAGAGAAGGGTATTTTTAATGGTGATAAGTGATGTGTTTTTAGTGTGTCCTGGTGAAGACAAAGGCGTAAGGTCAGCCGCTGTCTTTTTCCTTAAGACCGTATTTGCAATGCTGTTTGACAGATGCAGCCAGTTGGAGCATATTTGGTTGTTTGTGTACAAGGGATACCTCGTTATATTTAATGAGCAGTGTGGAACCAATATGAGATTTCCTGAAAGAGGGGGTGATTCACATATTGTTCAATATGAAAATAACACTCATTAAATGATGACAAAAAAAGTCTGAAATGTTAATTTAAAAAAAGAAAAGGCACTCAGTTGTCATTTCTGTGTTATTCTCAGAACAGGTAACCCCCATGGTTAATGTGTACAAAAAAAGCTAATGGCATTTAGTCCATCATCATTTTAGAAAAACTTTTCCCTGACACAGAATAAGGCAGGTGTGAAGAGAAATGAAACTTATATTTGAATAGAAACAGGATTTTTCCATCACAAAAGATATGGCAGAGGTTCAGGGCAATAACAGAATGTATCATTTCATAAAACAAAAGTTCAGATTGCCAACTATCGTGGAGACAACTTTGTCACATATATATTACAAATGACTTCAGAATAAACTAGCATTAGAATAGTTATAATTTACACACAACTGAATGATTTGAACAAAAATGAAATGTTTCCTAATAGGTTCTTGCTTCCTCTAAAGATACAAGGAGCCTCCATCCTATAAAGATACATATAGCACAGCTAGCTGAACGGCGCGGTAGCAAAGCTGCAGTCTGAGATTACCAAGTGTCTATGAAGTTAAAGGGTATAGTGGTTAGGCAGTGTAAGGATCTGCCTCCCTATTTATGTAACAATTATAATGGTAGAAACAGCCAGCATAATTAAATCAAATTCCATCAGCAATTTCCATTACCCAGACGTTATATCCGACCGTGCTTCACAAGCCTGGAAGCTTATGTGCTCTGACATACCTGATTCCCCTTAGCATGCTAGATTTTCGGTGGATTTGTTCTCTGAAGCACACCATGTGATTTTTAGGGTGACATTAACAGGCATTGAAGACAGACTACTTTTGAGCAGATGTTTGTGCATATGCCGTTGACCTTTACAATTCTTAACTTTATTCATTGAGTAAATTATTTATTTAAACAGTTGTTCTTTAACTTACAAGTAAAGTTCCAGCACATTTCCTAGATTTTCATATTATTAGCAACATGAGAAAATATTTCTGTTTTGGCACATGTTTTAGAAATCATTAAGAACTAATACTGCTGATAAGAACAATATTCTGATGATAAAAATAACATACATAAAGCAACTAAGTGTGACAGCACAATTGTGAAATGTCAGCTGAGAATTATAAAAAAAATGTTTCTTCTTAAGTTGATCTGCGTGCAGTTTTAGTTTTTCAGTCTCATGTAGTGCTGTTATTTTACAGGAGGACTGATATGCCACTGAACACCACATCCCATTTGCTATTTCAGAGGAATTTTGCTTGCAACAAGCATCCAATTAATTTTGTTTATTTTTTTTATATTTGGGAATGACCTTATTTTATATCATCAAGCTCAGTGTATAAAAAACAACTAAATGCCAAGAAACTCAACCACTTTTCTGGTCACCATAGTGGGTTACAGATTGCCACTCCAGTGATGTTTTCAACCCTTATTGTGACAAATCGATATCAGTATTCAGCCACCTTATTCCCATGACAAGTTCTAATGAAATTTTCTTTGCCAAGAGTAATGGTGCCTGCTGCTGGATAGTGACTAGGCCATTCATTCAAATATTCAAGTATTGCAATGCTCCCTAGAACCCCTGCTAAAAAGAAAGAAAAACAAAACAGAGCAGAGAGTTCTCAAGGGATCTGGGGAAATTGCATCTTGTGTAGCATCAGAGGTTGGGCAGACTGCTATCTTTCAATAAAAGACTAACCTAAATGCTGGGAAAATGAGGAGGCTGTGTTTGTTACTTGCTTAATATGAGTAGGGAATCAAGTTTTGTTGCCAGGGAATCAGCATATTGGGTGTTGAACTATGGCTGTACCGATTCCACATCTAGAAAGGGAATTTAATGAAGTCAAAAACAGGGAGTAAATGCAGGTTAAGAAACTGTGGACAGTGAAATGATAGTTGGATTCTGATCAGGTGTCCGCTGTCCATGAAAATAACAGCTGAAAGATAGCAATCACAGATGTGATATTGCAGGTAAATGGTAAAAATAAAGAACCTGATAGGATTTCTCTCCTACCATTTTGGTTTTGGAAAAAACAAGTCAGAAAAACAGAATTCGTTGTTTTGTTGCACTTTTCTTATGAAGGTGTATATTTATTGTAATTATATATATATATTTAATTTTGTTTGTGGATGGATGTTTCTGGACACGTACCTTAGGTTTCTGTTTGTTGTACAAAGCAGCAGGCACGGGAGAAGCAGATGGTAGTCATAGCCATCGGCTCCCCGGGTGCCGGTTGAACAGTACCCATCTGGGACATGCCATTCTAGGCCCTCTGGACTGCCAGCTCCAGACTCCTGGCACATAAATACTTGTCTTGCATGACAGCAGTCATGGCTGCTACAAAGGCATGGTAGCTACTATAGTCTTTGATCAGCTGGTTCCAGCAGAGATGACAGAAAACTCCTTTGTGGGGTTCCCTTGTGTCAAGGGGCAAAAGCAGACTCCTGTTATAATGCTAGCTTGATATTGTAAGAAAATCTGAAGAAAAATTATCAACTTCATCTGGAGTAATTTCATATCCCTTGAGAGGTGCTTCTTCAAGGAATTAAAGAGGTGAATTCAGTAAAAATTATTATATATCCACCCATGAATAGGAATCTTTTCAGTGTTTTGACTGTTGAATCAGGTGCTAAGTGCACATGTAATTTCATATTCTTTGGCTTCTGTTTATATACTGGTTGAGAATCAAACCATCAGTTGCAGCCGCTTGGCAGTAAGCAAAATGTTCTTTCTTCTTCTCTGTTCTTTACAAATGGGGAAATCATTATGATAACCACAAACAGCACTGAATTATCAAATGTGTTGGTGAAGTACTCTTGACCTTTTCTTCCTTTCTGTTTACCTGTGTTCTGTAGTGATGGTTTTGGCTACTCATTTAATCAGTCATGTCGCTGTTAGACACCAGGGGAAGACGAGACAGAGAGAAATCATCATGAAGGAATCAGTATTTAAAGACCAGCAGTAAGATTTGAAGAATATACAGTGAGAAACATACTCAGAGAAGTGCTTACATTTCTGTGCCCAACGTGCTGAAGTTTCTCCTCCATACAACAGACCAATTGTGTTTAAAAAACAAACAAACAAATAATACTATTTTTCCTTTTTTGTTCTAAAGTCCTGCTCAGAAATCTGGACTTGAAGGCCTTAAGTCTTGCCACCCTTCTGCTTTCCTTTAGAACTTTGCTGCTTTGTATTAATGATACATTGTTGATTCATTGAGTATAATTTGGCTTTTTCTTCCATTTATGGACCTCATGGTAAAATGTAGGAATAACCTGTCATGAGAAAATGATGAATTAATTGCTTATGGGTCTATGACTGCCAAAATTGGGAGATCTAGATATGGGACAATCTGAAAAGTCCTTTTATTCCTCAAACTACCATAGAAAGAAACAACCTACCACTCCAGGTCAGGTTGGACGGGGCTCGGAGCAACCTGATCTGGTTGAAGATGTCCCTGCTCACTGCAGGGGGCTTGGACTGGATGGCCTTTAAAAGTCCCTTCCAACCCAAACCACTCCCTGATACAAAGAGAAGTAAATATAAATAAATGTCTTGTCCATTTCCAAAGAGCTTGCATCTGGGAGTTCTTCTGTACATTTTCACGAGCTGAAGGACGACCATGAAGGTAGGAGTTAGCACGAGTGAAAACTGAGATCAGCTGAGCACTGCTGCTGCTGAGCTGAAGAACTGATATGTCCTTTTAGGCGTACCGGTAGTCACTTTTACTCTCCTTAGAAATGCCACAGACACATGCAAACAAAATTGTCTGCTGTGTTTACAGTGGAAGTGATTTTGAAAGCTTACTGCTCTCTGCATTTGCCTTTGGACAGAATTCAGCTCTTTCCTTTTATTTGACACTTCAAATGTTTTTATCTTGAACTTTCTCATGAATGTTTATTAGGGACAATTCTTTTGGGAGAGGAATTGAAAGACAAAAATAGGGACTCAAGTGGCTTTCAGACTGAAAGATTAGAGAGAAGTGGTAAAGCCTTTGGGAGAGATGGGAACTCTGTATCAGGGCGAGCCTCAAAAAGTTATGAAAATTGGCAAAATTGTGAAAAGGGATTCTTTGCGTGGTTTCCATTGCTCTCTGACTTTATCATATCTAAAGCTTGGCTGTTGAAGGCTTGAGTTTCCCTTGCTGCTGTTTGTTGTCAAATTTGAAAAGTGATGCTAAAGCTAGTTGATGTAGAGCAGTGTTTTGCTGATGATAGACTTGTTAGATGGGAGGGACCTATACAGACGGCAGCAGGAGCAGCCGGTGGAGTTCTTGACTGATGGAATTCCAGATTGTGCCACCAAGGAAACTCATTCAGCTTTTCAGTTTTATAAAAATACAGCCTAGGGACAGAGCTCTCCTTATGCAATAAAGTAGCAGCTATTTAAACAACACGGATTCCAGAACTGGCTGAGAAACTTGCGTTTCTGCAGTTTCTGCATTCGGAGAGCAAAGTGTTATCTGTAGGGTGCAACTACCTTATTGGAATTAGGCATTTAATTCAACCTATGATTTTCTTTTTAAAAATGTTGTGACAACCTGAATGAATGGTAGTGATCTAAATAGTTTTCAGTTTCACGATTCCCAATACAGTACAAATTTGTAATTTGTTTTGTTTTGGGTTGCCTGCCCCCCCAAAACGGGGCCTAGATTAAGGGGAGAGCTTTGGGAAATGGGGAGAGACTGGTTTGACCTTGTTAGTAATTGTGCTTGGAGAAAAGAGTTGCAGAGACTGTAGGAGGAAGCAAAAGGAAGGGGGTGGTCTCTGGGAAACTGCAGCTCATGCAGAGAGCACTGAAAGGATCAGAGAGCAGAAGGGGAGGGAAGGCAAAGGTGCGACAGACAGAGTTTTCTAGGGGCCAGAGGCCACTGTGAAGGGTTTACTGTAGCTCATAAAAGTGCTGAATTGCCTGAAACTCAGCTAGAACTCAATACTCCAGAAAATGCAGCAGGAAGACTTGTGTGTAAACCACTTCTACTTTTGTTCTTTCTGATATAGTAGCATAAAGTTTTCTCTAAGAAAAAAAAAAGGCAAACAAAAACTCCCAACACAAAAAAACCCTACTAGCTGATATTGCAAAGTTACACCTGGGTTTTGGTGTCTATTTTTATGTTACAAGTTTTAGTGTTTATTTGAGAGTTAATTCGCCGGGGACAATCTCAGCAAATTCATTGTACGTTCTGTTTGATTAAAAGCCCGGACTGAGAAGTGACCAAGTGTAGCTGTGAAAATTATGTAAGACATTTGAAGTGTGGCTTTTTACAGGTCTCATGCAAGTATTTGAGGCAAGCCAGACCTTGTTTAAGACTTATGATTTAAGCAGTCATCAGGTTAGGAGGGTAGACACACTTACTTAGGTTTAAAACTAGTCTACAGGAATACAAAATTAATATGGCCTGTCCACTGTCACTGTAATAAGTGGGGTAACCTAACATTAAATAAGTAGTTTCATATGTATCACTGCTGGAAAACATATAATAAAAGACCTAGAATCTGGTAGTTCATGTTAATTTAGCCTGAAGATGCAGGGAATGGAAATAACCACTGAATATTATTTTTAAACTTTTTGTAACTCTCTTCTTTTTTAGGAAATCTTTAAGATAGAAAGCAACCTTGGAATTCCAAGACAAAAAAGGGCTATTTTGGCAACTCCAATATTAATTCCTGAAAATCAAAGACCACCATTCCCCAGATCTGTTGGCAAGGTAAGTCAACAAAGAACTGGATCAAATTTTGATATTAAGTAATTGATCTATTTTTCTTCAAATTCTGTAATGCTGATCATGTTGGTGGTAATATCCCAGACAAAATTAAGAAACATAAAACTGAACAGAGAAGATTGTTTTACTGTCTATATTGTTTAGACACATGAAAATGGCTTTGTATTCATGGCAGACTTTAACAGTAAACATTCTGGTAAAAGGCATTAATCAGAGACATATCTTTCATGCAGCTGCTGTCTTCTGTAGAGGTTGCTGCCTACCTGTGTAGCTGTGTGTCAGACTGGGGCTGAAATCTAGGCCAGGAATGTTGTGAAGAATATCCTAGTGCATAGTGTGGGTTATCTTGTTTCTATTCTCAAGACTTAAAAGAAATTCATAAGGCAATAAATGTAAACCCACCTTTTTTCATTCCTTAGTTAATTTCTAGTGTCCAAAGACAAGCTAAGCATTTGCAGGTGTTTTCAATTTTGTTTTTTTGTTGTCTGCAAAGGTCTGACAAAGAAGTGGAAAGTTTTTCTTGAGTCTGCAGGCAACTAGATAGACGACAATTCTAACAGTCATTTTTCCAGAACTTCAGATATACAGCTTGCATATACAAAAATCATTAAAACTAAAATACCAATAATTGTTCAAATGCCCATTTATGCATCAGAAGTTGTAATTACATGAATATATTTTGCATGCTGGCAGTTTTGAAGCGGCCTGCTATGCATCGCTCTGACTTTAGTAGGTATGTTAATGACATGATGGCCTATACAGCTGTGGAGTCTATTCCTCATTCCCACCGATATGATCGCTGGAGCTAAGTGCACAGCTTGAGGGCAGAATTTTACTCTACGATCGATGTGTAATTTAGCCAGCTGGCACCTAATCAGTTACTTTAATAATTAGGAAAGGTTGTTTTCCTACCAGTGAAAAGAAAGAATAATCTATGAAGATTTAATTTTCTCCTCTTTTCCATCAATAATTTATACTGATCTCATAAATTTCTATAAGTTTTTTCTATCTTTCTGAAGTATTTTTACTGTGCCCTAAACTTTCTAAAGCCATTTCTGAACTTTTCCCTTCAAATTTCAGTGCTTGAGAATTAATGATCAGTAACTAAAATAAATATTGTTGGTTAATATGTTAGTGATAAATAGTTAATTTTTAAGACTTCTGTTGTGCAATTATAAAGCAGTGAGAGAATTAAAAAGGTTACTAATACGCAGATCTGTAGTCTTTCTTTTTTGTTATTGATTTATATCTCCCTCTCTTCTTCTGCCCCTACTGCTTGGGGACACTGAATTTTTACACCTGAGGTAGTCTGAGTTGTTCTCTAGAACTGCCTTCATTAACTATTTTTATTGGGAGTTTAGAATGCTAGTGCTGGTAACTGAGGCTCCTTAAGCAGAATGAGATGAATTGGGTCCTATTTGTACTTAAATGTTTTCCTAGCATCTTGTCATCTTGATTTGTTATTGTTCCTGAAATGCTAGTCAGGGATCACAAGTGCATTAGATGATGCACAAACACAGAAGTGTAAAAGCATCTGGCAGTCTGTTTGTCAAAGGCCCTAAGATACCTATACTCAACTAATGTTTAAATTATTGGAACTGCAAATGAACAGCATCTTGAAATATTTTGAGCTGTCATCAGTTTTAAAAGTCTTTAAATCTCTCTTTCTTTTCAGTATATTTCTAATCTAGGTATCTAGACGTGAGTATTTTGGCTGTTGCAGAGAGTAACATAGAGTGCATGTGTATTAAGTGAGACAAAAATTTTAGAGATATTTAAAATAATGGAATGAAGTATTCTGGGTCAGCTGTAGGAATTAGAAACTGAACGCTGAACAAAGCGTAAATAAAAAGGTTTGGAGCCTCAGACATACTGATGGTAGGGAACAGACCCTATCATTCCCTAACAGAAAAATTCAGTAGGAGTCAATGCGGAAAATAAAAGCCAATTTTTTAGGTCTTTTTGACATGTCACAGACCTTAATAAGATAGGCCATGAAGTCTTCAGAAATAGAGTAGTCTCTGCTAATCTAGAGAGCCTTAGACACCCGATTCATGTACTTGTTTCAGATCCTGCACAAAATGTAGAAGTTGATCATCTGCCTCATTTAACTTTAGCTGTTTATTGTGAACTGTACATAGCTTCATGAATTTGCAAAAATTCATTTAGTTGCCCACTTCTGTGAGGCATAAGAATCCCATTGATTTCCTCTTTCACAATATTTTGGGAGTTATCTTCAGAAGCCTCAACAAGGCACTACATGGACTGATGAATTACAGCTTCTGATGCGTATGAATTTCTTTTGAACTTAAACTTTGCCGTGTCTTGTAATCACTGTGAAGGGACATTGCAAATGTATTTATAGTAGCTGTTGTGTCTGTAGTGTTTCGGGGAAGAGAGAAAACATACAGAGATTGGATAATTTGCATGTTATAATAGAATTTTAAAAATGAGAAGGAAGAAGAAATGAAAGCACATTCTTGATCAAAGTTTTGTCATGTAACTTCCAGCCATCAGGGCTGAGGGCTCGTGTAGGTCTGCCGTGATGGGAACAGCAGTTTGTCTCGCAGGGCAGGGGCTCACAAGGGCTCACCCTATCTGCCCAACACTGTGAGCAGTGTCCTTCTGAGCTCCTCTGTAACCACCAAACCTCTGTGAGATTGCACAGTGGGGCAGTTTATATTTTATTCAGACATAGTAATGAACATAGCAATAAATCATTTAGGAACAAGGAATTCAAGTGCAGTAATGGTGGGGGGAAGGGGGGAAATAACCAAACATTTTCCTGTGTAAAGTAATTCGAACTTTCATTTTGCTTTCATGTTTGTTACTGCACTGTTACATTTTCTGCTCATCAGGAATGTGAAGCTTTCCTGAGTGAATGAAATACAGGATAGTGATAATTTCAGATATGATTAGTTCTGTTTGATACCATTATGTGGCCCGGTTTGGAGATCCACCTAAAAGTTAGGTTTCCATTTGCATCCCAAGTATGTTATTTTCCCTTTCTTTTGCCTGCTTTAGCAAATTACCAATGTAGTGTATTGATCAGTCCTGACTGCCTCTTGCCTTCCAGCCCACACTATGCTGCCTGGGAATGCACAAGGCTGTTTGGGACCGATTGCAGCAGCCACCAGCAGTTGAGCTGCTTATTAGCACTTAGGTGGGAGCAGGGCAGATGTGCAAAAAGAGGAGAGCAGGGGGAGAACAATTAATTACATTTTATTTCACAATTAGGAAACAATAGCATAAACAAAAAAAACCATGGGGATTTTAGAGTACTTTATTTATTAAGGTTTGGTAATGTAAGTGAGGAAGGAGATATGGTACTGCACAAGTAAAGAAATTGGTTTGTTTTAATTAACAACAAATATGCAAATTAGTATTTAGCTTAATAAGGAAATACCTGTGTAGAGGCTGTTTTCTATGCTGTTACTGGCTTTCCAGTATACCCACTTAGAAGTGAGATTATTGCCTTGCCATTTGCACACCCTTCATTAGGGTATCTCTTCATTAAATAACTATCATAGATATGCTGTGCTGGTAGGTAGAGGAATCTCACCTTTTGGCAGAATTTAAGCTTTTACATATTATCCTTCATCCCTGGGGGAAACTAGTAAGATTGAAATATTTTAATACAGTCATGGTAATATGGGTCTTTGTGACCAGATGGCCCAGGCTACAACTGTTGACTATTACTGATGTGTTTTGTTTAGCTCTTGCTGATATAGCACAGGGATATGATATTCAATTTTTAGTCTCTCTCCATATGTTACTTTTCGAGTTTATTTGTCCACATCTAGTCAAATTAAGTACAAAACAGTGGGATGCAGGATTATCTTGTAATTACAGTGATAGCTTATTCACCACTAAGCCGTGGAAATGTCTTCTAAGACTAAGTGAAGTGTGGTGGTTCTGTACATCTATTTGATGATAGTCTCAGACACACTTTAACTGTGGTGATGAACTGCATGATGGTACGTTTTGAAGTTTGAAGGTAATTGTGGAGATGGTCAACAAGTTCCAGCTCTTCTTCCAGAGATTAGGAGAGAAGGACATCCGCAAAGTGAGAGTATTTTAATATAGGCTGAAGGGATTTGGTGTGGATTTTGTTGACAGACATATGATGCATCCATGATTCTATTCTTTAATTTAAAGGAATTATCCTTCATAAGAATGGATATTTTAATTGTTGGCACATAAGACCTGGAAGCTGTGAGTGGCCTGGTAAAAATTGGCAGGACTTTTTATGCTCAGTGAAGGGCAGAAGACACAGACAGGTACACAGGAGCTTTGTAGGAAACTGCTGAATGAAGAAAAGGCAAAACCTTTTTTTTTTTTTTTTTTGCCAGTAAGAGAATTTGTTTCTTTGTTATGTGCCTGTTTTGTCCTTTAGGAAGGAGAGGGTGTTTGTTCAGATATTTTGCATCAGATAGCTTTATAACATATGCCCTGTCTTTGATGTGGGCTGATGAACATTTAGCTGCCATATGACAATTAGATGGCAGGACTGACCTAAACAAAAGCTCAGGAGAATAAGTGGTGCAGGCTACCAAACATGATAGAAATCTTTAAGAACTATGATGAGGTGGTTTTTTGTTTTTGTGGTTGTTTTTTTTTCCCCCCACTCCTCTGAGCTGTGAATTTAAGGCAAAGAGAAAACACAGCTTGTCTGTTAATGCAGCAACAGAAAAACCCCGAAGAGAGGAGAAAACTGCAGATAACTGGATGGAAAAGCTGCTGGAAGCTTATTATTTTTGAGTGGCTATCTGATTGAGGCTATTTATATACGATAAATTATATGCTTCACAGAAGAGAAGTGTTAAGTACTAAAGATGCAGCTGGAAAAAAATGCCAAACTTCAGGCAAAAGTTTGAAAAGAAGGTGATAGATGTGTAAAGGGAGATGGTTGTGATCCACTGACCTTTGAAGAGAACCTAAAGAGAAGGATTGTGTATTAGAGGAGGACATGTGAAAGACAACAGAAGAACAACAGTGAAATAAAAGCTGAATTAAGAAGTGCATTTGTTCTACTGGAAAATTAGGCAGAAAATGAGGGGAGAGAGTCTGAAGAGAAATGGAGGAGGGAAAGGACCTAGGTAGGGTGGGTGTCCAAGTATGAAAGATAATGGAGCGCACAGACAAAGAACAGAATGACATGTGGATTGGAGGAAATATACCCAAAAGCCTCTCCCAACACCATGAGAGAAATCTGTGTGACTCCTTATCAGCTTGTCACTTGGTAAAGATCTGAACCTCCGTTCTTGGTCTGCATCTTCATGTCAGTTACTAAAAATAATGCAGAAGCAAGAGAATGTATTTCTTAGAACTGCTTCTTGTTCCATTATGAGGTCTACAGGAAAAATCGAGTGGATTTAAAAAAATTATTTATTAATATCTGTTTGTTGTTTTCAATTCATCATCACATCAAATGTAATGGTCAGGCTGTGCCAAAGAGTATGCTCAGAAAAGAGCAAGAATTCTGACTTGTCCAGAAGGCAAGAATATTTCAGTGACAGCTGAAAAAGTGGTTCCATCAGGGAGATGTTGGAATGGTTGGTTCCTGGGAAGCATTGCAGGGTGAGGACATTTTTCAGAGAGCCAATGGAATTACTCAGGTACAAAGAATTCTAGTTTCTTGCATCAAGGTCTGAGGGCATATAAAGGGAGAGCTCAGCTAAAGTATGCAGAAGTGTGTCTATCGACCTATGTGGTAGAAGACGCATTCACAGATGAGGATCCATAAACAAGCAGCAAACAAAGAGTGGTAGAAAGATGTACAGAAGCCAGGGCAGGAAAGGTGTTATTGATGAACAGCACTTAAGAAATGAAGATAGTCTTAATAAATCTCTCTCTAATCCAGCAAGAATTGGGTTTAGAGAAAAATCAAGTTATGGTACTAGTACAGTAAGATTGGGCAGAAATATATATGTTTGAGCTCAGTTTGTTCAGCCTAGCACAGTAAGTGTTTTCTGTAAATCCAAAGTGTAATGATTTAAGCAAAAGGAAAATAATGGCATAATATCTAATGGATATAAATCTTGGCAGAAAATTAGAAGAAAAGTTTCTAGTTCCCAAAGAAAGGAATTAATTCCCAACAGAAGTACTGAGGAGGGAATACAAAGTTTGATGAATATGTGATCGCAGCTGCATAACATGTCTGCTTCTGATTGTGAAAGAACAGACACCTAGAGGCTTCCTGCTATTCTAGTGTTACTGCAAATGTGCAATACCCTGCTGAGTTGGACCTGAGCGGACCCTGGAAGATGTCCGGAGTTTAACATGGGATCAAATTCATTGCTTGCGTGAAGGAATGGCACACTTCTGACCTTCATGGAAAAATACCAACCTACCTCAGCGATGAATGTAATGAAATGAACAACACTCCATTAAATTAAAGGGCTTTCAATGCAAGTACATGAATTATTAAACTACAGCATATTAATTTTCATTAAAGGATATGTATTTGATGTCCTAACAAACCATTAAGTGAAAACAGCACTTCAAATTTATCTATTTTTCTGAAAGGTCTCTCCTCAAACTTCTTTTTTTTTTTTTTTTATATATTGATAGGTGCATAAACAATTCCAACAGAATACCTTTGTTCCCTTTACCCTAACAGAATTTTAATTGAAAGCCTTGTTAAAATACTTCTGTTTACTTAAGATCTTTCAGAATCACAAAGTTGAGCAGCAGATGCCTTGGAAAACTGGAAAATAATAAGAGTTTACCATTATTTTTCAGTGTTTGGTGTTGTTAATAAGAATAAAATAATTTTTAAACATTTGAGGAATACTTTCTAATCTAGTTACTATGGTTACAAGTTTGTTGGAGATAAAGCAGTTCTATAACAATGATGGAATTTAATTTTTTTTAAATATCCAGTACCTAATTTCCTGCTTCATAATAAATCATGGTAATGATCTTAAGGAGAGCACCAAACAGAAGAGGTTTTACGCTCTGAAGCTGTTCAGCAAAGTATACTACAGTTTAACTGTCACATTGTTTGTGTTAACTTTGATCTCAGAAGTTGGTATCTTAAACAGTGTTTCAGATGAAGGTAGAGGGGAACAAAAGTCTGTCCCTGACAGTAAATTACCTATGTAAAGTAACTGAGATGAAATAAAACCCTGGCAACTAATTTTTCATTGCACACCAACTGAATTTTAGACTCAAGTGTAAGGAAAATATTTGGATTGTCTTTAGATGCAAGAGCTATTTCATCTAATGATACCTGATGTCAGACACCCTTCCTTAATGTTTTTTTTCTTAACTGGTTAATCATAGTCATCTTTGCAAAAACAAGCCCGAAGAATCTCCCCCAAACTCCAGGCTTGTTCCAGCTTCCTTGACCCGAATAGACACTTAGGCTCATGTTTTAAGAATCACATGTAGGGTGTGATTCTGTACCTGGTCTTACCGAGTATACTATGAATGGGGAATGCCATCGACAGCAGCAGCCAGAAAGCCCCTTTTAGGGATGCAGAATAATAGTTATTAAATTGCCATTCCCTAACACGGTTATCACAGAGTCATAGAATACCAGGTTGAAAGGGACCTCAAGGACCATCTGGTCCAACCTCTCTTGGCAAAAGCACAGTCTAGACAAGATGGCCCAGCACCCTGTCCAGCTGAATCTTAAAAACATCCAACGCTGAGGAATCCACCTCTTCCCTGGGTAGATTATTCCAATGACTGATCTCACTGTGAAAAATTTTCCTCTTGTGTCCAACCAGGGCCTAATTCTGTAATCTCAGATTGAAAACCAGGATATTTGGATCCAGGTTTTCTGTTTGCTCAGTACCTTTAACATGTAAAATTTCTTCCTACAAATCTACTTATAGTAACAGTTTAAGTAGGATGACAAATGCAACAGACCTACCCAGCATTCCTCTGCAGTGTTCTGTGTTAAAACATTACTAGCAAGAAGATTAGATCTGCAGAATATAGAAGTCCATGGAGAGAACATGACCGTAGAGCTTCCTTTAAATCAGTTAAGATATTTATTTGATAGCTGTGATGCTGCTTCAAATATGATCTGTTTGTTATCTGAATACTGTACCTTCATCCAATAATTTTCTTGTTTAATTCAATATTATTCTTTTGGTCTCCTATTATGCAAAGTCAGTTGTTAGCAAGTGTATAGTGTAATATAAAGCAATATCCAAATAAATGACATTTTAGGAAGAAAAATAACTTGTCCCTGCCAATGTAAAAACTAAATACTGTCAACCTTGGTACTTACATTAATGAAAGACTTTATTAAAGGCACTTTGTGGACTGTACTGGTGACAAATTTGGTACTACTAGATGTGGCTTGTTAAAGTGATATTAAGAAAAGATGGTTGGCAAAGTATTTCCAGAAGGAAAAATTATATATATTATATATGGCTCATCTGTAAGGTGGAGTAAATAGCTGTCACTCAGGGAACAATAGTAATTTTCTTTCTTCTGACTAACTGCTGGATCTCCTCAGTGATTACCAAATAATTTTAATCTTTTTGTGTTTTGCTCTTGGTTTTATCATACAGGGATGATTCTTCTTTCAAATTTTTTGCTTGCATTTTAAAGTGATGCATACTAACAGATCAGTATGGTAGGTATGATGCTAATATCTATTATGGCACCTGTGTTTTATTTCAATAAACATTTTTCCTTCTCCTTTCCAAAACATCTGTTGCTCTTTTCCAGCTGCCCTCTAAAGGCAACATTCTTTTTTTAATCTTTCTGGTTAATCATCTTTACTACTTAGTTTGCAACTTTGTTTGTGAAATTCAGAAGTGGACTAAGTAATTTGTGGTCTGTAGGGCAGAACTGCAGAATGGTTGAGGTTGGAGGGGATCTCTTGAGGTCATCTTGTCCAACCCCACTGTTCAAACAGGGCCACCTAGAGCCAGTTGCCCAGGACTGTGCACAGATGGATTTTCAGTATCTCCAAGGTGGGAAACTCCACAACCTCTCTGGGCAACCTGTTCCAGTGCTCAGTCACCCTCTCGCTAAGAAAGGGTTTCCTGATGTTCAGATGAAACCTTCTGTGTTTCAGTTTGTGTCCATTGCCTCTTGTCCCATCACTGGGCACCACTGAAAACAGCCTGATTTGGTGGTGCTTTCTCCCTCTCTTCAGGTATTTATACATATTTATGAGCTCCACCCTGAGCCTTCTCTTCCCTAGGCTAAACAGTCCCAGCTCTCTCAGCCTTTCCTCATAGAAGAGATACTCCAGGCCCTTAATTATCTTGTGGCCCTTCGTTTGACTCCTGGATGTCCATGCCTCTCTTGTACTGAAGAGCCCAGAACTGGACACAGTACTCCAGGTGTGGCCTCACCAGAGCTGAGTACAGGGAAAGGATCACCTCTCTTGACCTGCTGGCAATACTTTGTGTAGTGCAGCCCAGGATACCATTAGCCTTCTTTGCAGCAAGGGCACATTGCTGGCTCTTATTCAACTGAGTGTCCACCAGGACCACCAGGTCCTTTTCTGTAAAGCTGTTTTCCAGCTGGGTGGCCCCCAGCATATACTGGTGCATGGGGTTGTTGCTCCCCAGGTGCAGGACTCTGTAGTTCCCTCTGCTGAACTTCGTGAGGTTCCATGGAGCCCATTTCTCCAGTCTGTCAAGGTTGCTATGGCAGTATGACCTTCTGGCCTATCAGCCACTACTCCCAGTGTTGTGTCATCAGTAAACTTGCTGAGGGTACACTCCGCCTGATCCTCCAGATCATTAATGAAGATGTTAAACAGGAGTGGACCCAGTATTGACCCCCAGGGTACTCTGCTAGTTTTTGTGCCACTGATCATCACCCTCTGGGCCCAGCTTTTCAGCCAGTTTTCAACCCGCTGCACCTTCTGCTCATCCAGTCCCATACATGAACAGCTTCTCTGTGAGGATCTTATGGGACACAGTGCCGAAGGCATTACTGAAGTCCAGGTACACAATATCCACTGTTCTCCCCTCATCTACCAGGCCAGTCATTTATTTGTGGAAGTTTCAAGTTGGTCAAGCATGACTTCCCCTTGGTGAATCCATGCTGACTACTGATGATTTGCTGTTGTTAATGTACCTGGAATTGGTTACCGAGGTTAGCTGCTTTAAAACCTTCCCAGGGATTGAGGTGAGGCTGAATGGCCTGCAGTTCCTTGAGTCCGCCTCCTTGCCCTTCTTGAAGATAGGAGTGACATTCTCTTTCCTCCAGTCTTTAGGTGCTTCTCCCATTTGCCATAATACATCAAAGATTATTGAGCATGGCCTTGCAATGACATCTACCAGCTCCTTCAAAATGTGTGGATGCATCCCATCAAGGCCTATGCACTTATTTATGTCCAGTATACCCCGACCTGATCCTCTTCCACCAAGGGTACATCTTCCTTACTGTGTGTAACCCAGTCCCCCAACTCATTCAGCAACGGGTCTGCATTTTCGCTAGTCATCTTTTTGTCACATACGTGTTTATGGAAGACCACCTTCTTGTCTTTGAAATTCCTAGCCAGATTCAATTCTGTTTGGGCTTTAGCTTTCCTTTCTGGATGCTGGGACAATGTCTCCCAGTTTACACGTCCTTACTTACACCTTCTGTACGCTTCCTTTCTGTGTTTGACTTTGGCCAGGAGCTCCTTGTTCACCCACGCAGGCCTGCTGGCATTATTGTCTGACTTCCTATTCGTTGGGATGGAGCGCTCTTGAGCTTGGAGGAGGTGATCCTTGAATATTAACCAGTTTTTTTGGGCTCCTCTTCCCATGGAACTCAATGGTATCTTTAAAGCGGCAAAAGTCTGCTCTCCTTGAGCCTAGGGTGTAGTGAACTTGCTTTTTAATTTCCTCCTCCCGTCAGGATCCTGAACTCCACCATCTCATGGTCACTACATCCAAGGCTGCCTTGGACCTTCACATTCCCACCCAGTCCCTCATTGGCAAGTGTGAGGTCCAGCAGAGCACCCCTTCTTTGCTGGTTCCTCTATCACTTGGAGGAGGAAGATACCATCAGTGCACTCCAGGAGCCTCCTGGATTGCTTATGTCCTGCTGTTTTCTCCTTTCAGCAGCTATTGGGGTTGTTGGAGTCTCTCGTGAGGACCACAGCCTGTGAACCTAAGGCCGCTCCTATCTGTCTGTAGAGGGCCTCATCCACTTGACAAAATGACTTAGGTATCTGCACCTTTAAGTGTATAATGAGGACATCACCTTTTTGCCTTACCTTATTTAAAGATGAGCTGAAGTCTTTTGTCATAGTTAATAATATGTCATTTTGAAGTAAGTGTTGCTCTACTTTACTGAACTATTTTTCTTTCAGGGTCAAATATATATAAAAATATGAATTATTTCATTGTAATCAGAGATCCATTGTTGCACTAAAATTTTCAATTACAAAAATCTCCAATTTCCTTTTGCTTACCTTTTGAAAAGAACATTCTAGTGTGACCACTCTACTTTCTTTAAAATCACTCAAAAAGAGAAAAATCTCTTTCTGCCATTGAAATGTTGCTTAAGCAGAAGCAAATGAAAATTCAGACAACTCTACTTTTGGATTAACCTGCTTTGCGGTGTTCTGTAATTAAATTAGCAACCATGTTGATTTTTGGTTTGGCCATCATCTTATTTTTTAAATTTCCTGAGGCTGTTTATGAAGTCATGCCAATTACTGGAATTTAAATACAGGAATCATGCCCTCCATACTGTATTTACATACACATGCTCAGAGATGCGTAACAATAAGTGAGTGCAGGTTGTACACACATATCCGGACTTTCATGTGCTCTCTTCGTGGTCAATGCTATTGACTTTGTATGTGCTTTTTCTCCTATTTTAATCTATAAAATGCTGCTGTGAGTAAATATTGGTTCTACTGGAAAGTCTCCCAATTTCATCTGCTCTTATGTCAATAAGTATCAGTTGCATCGTTGTTCTTCTGTATCTCATTTTCCTGCGACGTTACTCTCTGTCTCATATTTCTGAAGAACAGGTGAATGACATGGAATAAATATTTATACAAATTCTATCTAAGAATTGAAATTACTGTTAAACCATTTGCACAATTTTGCCAGCACATTATTTTAGCAATTTTAGTTAGCTTGAGTTGTGGTTTGAGCTGAGATGTAACAGTCTTCATAAGCTTGTCCTCATCACTCAGCGCTTCCATGGAGCGGCAGTCTGTTTGTTAAGCACATACTAAAGCATCCTTCTGTATCATTGTGCAATGGTGTCTGACCTTAAGCACATTGAAGCTAACAGAAATTCTTCCATCAAAGTGGAAAAGGGTTTTTGGTCAGGCCAAACATCTTGGGAGACTGTAGAGGGGAAAAAGGGCACTTGAAGGAAGCATGAACTAAGCTGATCATGTACATATCTGGTTATACTTCATTTCACTCTGTTTATACAGAAAATTATTGCACTACATTTGGAAAATAAGATTTTCATCAAGGTTCAAATCTGTCTATTTTTTGATACCGTAAGTATTTTTGCACTGCTTCAGAAGTTTTTCTTTTCATTTCTACAACACATGGGTGAAACTATTAAGCTTACATTTTTGATTGAGCTTGCTGGAGATGAGAATGGATTCTGATAATAGAAATCTGTACAACAATGAAGTCCAGAAATTGAAAGTAGTACTGATCCCTATAATCCAATAACATGTGTCTTAATGTATTTTTTACTTATTAGAATTGCAAAAGAAAATGAGGAAGCGTGGATGTAGCTGACTGTGGCTATAACTTGAATTCAGGGGCTATATTAATTTAACAGAAATTCATGTTCAAACCTGATTTACAGTGTATTACAAGTATTTTCATGAGCAATTGAAGTGATGAAAGCTGGTTTCCTACAAATATTCATTTCCTACAACAAAACCAGGTCCTCTTATCTGTGATAACACCTCAAGCACAGTGACCCTAAATCATCCCTCAATGCCCCTGGCATCATTGGTGTTATTTTCTACTTTCTGGCATTTCAAACCGGAAAAAAGAGTGAGCAGGTCCTGGAGCTACAGCTAGCCTGAGTGGGCACTGAATATACATGTGCAAAGGGGAAAGTCTTCCTGCCTTTCTCTCTCTGCAGGTGTGGGCAGGTCTTTTCACTTACATGGTTATAATTTTCATAGAACTTTGAGGAACTTTGTATCTTGGATATTTTTGGTCAAATTTTGTTGAAACTGGGCAATAGGCTTAAAGTGAATCAGACAGCATAATCGCTTAAACGGTATTTTTTGAGGAGACCAGATTAAAGAAGCAGGTGTTTCGCATAACAGCCTTTCCTCAACAGATTCTTTTCTACTTGACAAACAAGCCCTTAAATGTTACTGAGGAAGCTACTGTTCCGTGTAGGGTTGGAATAATGGTTAAATCAGGCATATTCAAAGAGCAGTGTCTGCAGTGGGGAACTCGCTAATTATGTAAGGGAAAAACTGTAAGGATCTATATGAATTTTATCACCAATAAAAATTAATGAACAATACAGAGCATGCTGAAATTGTGTAAATAGGAAAACATAATAAATCAACTTCATTCATTATTACTGTGCTGTTGGGCTTTCTAATCTGAATTTGCTAAGGGTCACTGGAACATGAAAATTAATTTGAATTAATAGAATCTATTATATGTGGATTAATTTTTTTAAAAAGTCATATAGTACCATTACTGAATTTTCTTAATTTATTTTCTTGTGAGAATCTTACAGTAATTATTATTTAATAAATTATCTCCTTTAAAAAAATGAACACAACCATGATACAATCAATAATGCTGTGGAAAAAAGTGTAATTATCTGCTAATGAGAAATCTTAAAAACTAGGCATATTGTTTCCTTTAGGGGATTACTGATGAAGGACACTCTTCTAAGCAGTAGAAAATCGATTGTATATTTTTTCCCAAGATTTCACAAAGATCGGTGATTTCAAACTCTGCACATAAAAAGATGGAGACGTAGTTCACAGTCACCTGCTCTGAGCTCTGAAGATGCTAGCTGCTGAATGTATCTTCCGGTTCTTTTTCTCATTTACAAGAAAACAAGCTTTGACCATATTTTGTTATGTTGAACACTTTCCCATCCTGAACAGCTTTTTAGTTCTAGGAAAAAATTAAGCACATGCTCACTGATCATAACTTACGTGTACACATGTATGTATATAATTTATAGCAGACGAAGACAGGTGCAATGCATTCTGGTGCGCTATTTCCTTACAGCGGAGGTAAGAGCAAAAAAATAATTTTTTCTTTGCATCCTTTTCAAAAGAACAATTTTCTAAAATTCTTATTAGACTGTCAGGGTTAATGATATTTTTGGAATTAGATTGAAATTTGCCCATCAGCTTTTTAAATCAAGGACTAGAGGCAAAATACAGCTAGGTTGCCATTTTTTGTTCTTCATTCTCTCAAGGAGGGACTCCCTGCTGCTTGTGTAATGAACCATGTGGACCGTTATGCAGTAGCTTTCAAAGTAAGAAATTAGTGTGTTGAAGAGCTACGGAAATTATCTCATTGCAAGTAATTTAGTAGCAGGATCTGCCATTGGTTTCAGTCATGAATTTACTGTCAGGAGATTTTGGTTTTCGTAAATCTGCATGACAAGCACATAGCTGACGAACAGTTAATGTAAACAGTTTCACTTCCATTGGAGGTTTAGAAAGACTGTAAGAGGGTTCTTCAAAATCCCCCACCTCCCTTAAAAAGTGAAAGTCTTGTCAAAATGGAAGAGTAAACTATAAACTACCAGTAGAAGTTTTTCAAGTATTTTGGAAACTAGTGCGTTCCCTGCAAGGGAAGCTCTGTCACACTGCAGGTGTTCTCAGTGAAGGAGGGGACAGGAGTCTTCAGGAGCATCTCAGACTTGAAGTGTCAAAAGAAATGGATGCAGAGCAAACCAGAAAAAATGAATATTATCA
Organism: Phalacrocorax aristotelis; assembly: GCF_949628215.1. Taxonomy (NCBI): domain Eukaryota; kingdom Metazoa; phylum Chordata; class Aves; order Suliformes; family Phalacrocoracidae; genus Phalacrocorax; species Phalacrocorax aristotelis. Next base: position 4,979,912 of record NC_134283.1, on the reverse strand, counting down.
AATAGCAAAGACCAAACTTGAAGAGAGCTTAAACAGGGAATTGCTGAACTAGCTGTGCCATTTAACTACTCACAAGCATTGACTTCACCTGCCCTGGAATGTGGGTATCATATACTGCCCATCCGTTTTATAAAGGACTCTAGGAAGCCTTGAAATGCATTAGGATTACAGCTCGCTGAATCCCACTCCTGCACTTGGTGAATCAGTCAAAGCCAAGCTGTAACAGTCACTGGAACAGACGAACATTTGGATGATCATGAGGTGAATAGTTAACATGGCTCTTTTGAAGGCAAATCATATCTCATAAATGTATTAAGATCTATGGAGGAGTCAGAGCTGTAGATAGAGCTGATCAATAAACCATATTTGAATTTCTCTACTAAGGGGGAATGCCTTCTTTTGGCTAAAAACAATTTTAAACATCAGTGTGGAAATAGGTTTTCATAGGGAGGTTTTACCAGTGGATATTTTCAGGGATCTATACAGTGATTTGTGATGTTTAACATAGCAAAAAATTATCTGAACAAGGAGACAGTAAGGTGACAGAGTTTGCAGATCATCCAAAATCATTCAAGAGAGTGACAAGTAATGAAGTGTTGCAGAAGGATTTTACGGTACTGAACGACTGAGTTTGCTGATAACTGCAGATCAATTGTATATAAAATTGAGGAGCAGTTCTGGAACCATTGTGGATCAGTCTCTGGAAAAGTCAGCTCAATCCTCAACAGTTACCACATGTCAAATAGAAAGTTGAATTTTGTGTTCTTGGCATACCACCTTAAAGAGGATGCAGTAGACTTAGAGAATTTCCAGAGAAGGGCAGTGTAGATAATCAGAGGTAAGAAATTGAGAGTTTAAATAGAACAGGGCTTATCATGCTGGAAAAGAAACAACTAAGGGTAGATATAATAATGCTCTAGAAAATTGTTGATCACATGGAGGAAACACAGGGAACAATATCCACTCTTCTTCCTACTGATGAACTGAGGAACTTCCATTGATGACCAGGTGATGGATTGAAAGGGAAAAACATTATTTTTGTCAAGCATTGTGATACTCTACATATTGTCACAAGGTGTTGTAGAGGCCAAAAGTAAAGGGCATATTTTTTGCTATTATGCCTGAAGCTTTGGGCTCTGCTGTTGGTACAGGATAGTATCGGTCATCATTACAGGCAGAATATAGGAGCAGATGTATTGTGGGGCTGACCCACAACCATCCGTGTGTAATTTGCTGTGTGTGGTTCATCTTTGAATTGCATGTTATTTTTATTGTTCTTTGAGAAGGTAACAAATTGCAAAAAGGTCTCGGGGTGGCTGCACAAATACTTCCTTTGCAGTTCTGCATTCCCACAAACCATGTCACGTTTAAGTTTTTCTTCTTTCAAATACAATTTATATCATGAAAATGTATCTGGAAAGCAGAGAGAAAGGGTGAGGAATGTCTGACTCATTATTTGTATTCAAATATTGCTTTATTATTTATACAGTCATTCTGCATTTCAAAAGCATGTAGGCAATGTTAGAAGTAAAAAGTTATTTCTGAAAGCAGAGAGATTTAAGTTACCAAGGCCCACATTTTCAGGGGAATTTAGGTGCCTCATTTCCTTCAGCACAATGGTATGTAATCCACAGTTAGAAAGGGGAGTTAAAGTTATTTCTTCTGACATTTATGAGCCTTTGGGCACCTTGAGCTCCTTTGTAATGTAGAAGGAAATACTATGATGCCTGATTTTTTAAATAGATAGAAAAATACAGTGGTCAATAGGAGCCACTCTGGCTTGCACTGAGTACCACTCCCTGAGGAGGTCCCAAAAAGCCTCTGGAGAAGTTCTGGATGCTTCTGAACGTTGTGTAGTTCCTAGACTTGCTCAGAAAGAAGCCCCTTGTATTTAGCATAAGTCCTTTTGCAGAAAAGTGCTGTCATGTTTTTTAAAAGCTACTGTAGTTTAATTTGGTTCCTTACTGCTATTCACACCTGTGATGCCGGGCTGACATATATGCTGTTTTCAGGTAAAATTGTCCTAATGTGTTAACCCTGCAGAAGTTGTCCCTGGAGGCTGGGGTCATTTGAAGTTGGGCTTTTTAAATTGGGTGATTTCAGGCTTCGGTTCTACTTCTTCTGTGATTCTTTTTCTACAAGGCACTGGAGAAGGGCTAAATTTAACAACTAAATTTTCTAATAGTTATTTTCTAGGTATACGTATTTTCTGTTACTCAAGGAAGTGAGAGTCAAGGAGATGCTGGGGGTTATGAGTGAGAAAACTGTAATATCTAGATTTCAGTAAAATATAGTGCTGTGATAGGTAACAGAATTTAAGTGTGCAGAGTATGTCTGACATCCACTAAATATCATTGTAGAGTAGCAATGTTGTTGTTAGCGTACAGTAGACAGACATGTTAAAGGTTGTGCTATAAAATGCTTATGGTTCCTTTGTTTTGGAGGGAAATATCAAAACTGTAAAAAGACAACAGTGCAATCGAATGACGGATCACTCCTTAGACCTGTGGTTGTACTGGGAATATATCCCTAGTCTTAACTCTATAAATTGAGGGGTTTGTAGGTTTAAATTTTCGAACATGGTGTCATGTCTAAATTATTCTTATACTGCTCTCTAGATTTAGTTTAAGGCTGATATACTGTGTTGTCAATTGAAAATTTCTAAGATGTGCCAAAGTGGTAGAACTGGAGAAGTAGTCCTAATTGAAGAGAGATTTGTTTTCTTGCCTATTGATTTCTTTGGCTGAAAGTGAAATGAATGATTTGTAATTGAAAAGACTTGACTGTTCTTTGTAAATATAAATTTCAAAACCGTCCCCGGTCTTCGTATTAGCTGGTAATTCTGGGGCTGTTTTAAGGTCTTTCTGTATTCTAGATACAAGTGTAGCTGCAGAAACATACATATTAAGGTGATTTTCAGTATTTATAAAATTAGTAGACCTTGTTAAATTGTTTTTATAACTCCATGATGTGTTGTTGACTAATTTCCAAAAAATAAAATTACTAATACCATTAAATATTTTTTTAAAAATTTTGAGTATTGTGATCATATGCCTGCAGCCTTAATTTCCAGTAAAAATTAAACAACAAAGTCTGGTCCTTGGGGAACAAGCTGGCTTCATTAATCTAAAGGCTTGATTTAGCTCATTACTTATCCCTACTGTTTCAGACCTGCATCTCCCTTAAATTTGAAGAGCAAAACACATATATTAAGTATGTTGCTGAGTCCTTTGTGAAGTTGGGTGCGGTTTTGTGCCTTCGTCATTACATGTGTCTGCATGTTATTCAGAGGATCTCCAAATATTTCTATTCTATTTTCATATAAGGCTCACTAATATTCTAGAGGAGTGCGGTCCTTTTAGCCTGGAAGTGCAATATGAATGTTACTATATCAGTATACAGTAAGACTAAAAACAGGTATGCTATTATAAGTGACATGCTTTATATTTATTACCATTTGTTTTAGTCATTCTATAACTGTAGTTAGAGGGAGATAGTGATTAATTATGTAAGAAATAGTGGTTAACCCTTTAACTAGTACTAAATCATGTAAGTAGAGTAATAATCTGAACACATGTAAGGTCATGAAGTACAGATATTTGTTAACACTGAGTTGAAGAAATATCTATGAAACCTAGGTATATTTTGGATTTACATGGATGTAATTGGAGTCAAATATGGCCGTAGGCGATTATAGATTGTCACTTAATAATGTCAGTTAGTATCAATAAGAAATGGTTGGTATGAAGTGAAATGGCTGTGAAATCCAATTATGTTTTCCTTTTAGGTGTGGGTTCTCGTTTCTCTGTATTAGCAGTAAGCCAGTGACGTGTTATGGCTCTAAATCCAAGGCTCCAGTATTGGCTATGTTTTGCACAAGGTATAAAACCAAGGCCCAGAATAGTTGTGGCTACTTACAGTAACTGCATGATAGAGCTGAATCCTCTCTTTGCATAGTACAACAGTACAGGTGGAGCAGGTCCTGGCTGGGTATTTGTATTTTGCCTGTTAAAAATGGCACTGGAGCCCTATGTTTCTATTTGATTTCTATTTTAATTCCATCATTATAGGAAGTTAAGCATAATAGGATAAAACCCTGATAGCAGTGAATTAAGGGAAAACTTTAACCCAGTTTACTCAGAGCAGACCATTTTGCAGCCTCTTAACATCAGCTTCAGGTTTCTGACCAACGGGAAGTGGAAAGCCACGCATGCAGATCAGAGCCACTCAAAGGCCGCTCTGGCATCCATATAATTCCTGGTGCAAATCAATCTTTGAGGCCCCGTTGTGCCAGATGTTACCAGAGCACAGCTCAATGTAGCTTTTCCTGTTTGATCCTGATGTGTCTCTTAGAGGAGCAGGGCTGGGCTGGATCAGATCCATCCCTACTGAACAGGCTTGCAGATTTTTTAGCTTGGTCTGGTGGCTGCAACAGAACCTCCTTGACTCCTCAGCTCATCTAGAAGCAACACCTCATTGCTACAAGGCAGTGAATTTCTTTCTAACAGTTGGGATACTTTATACAAATATCTGACACTTTTTTTTTTGGCTCTGGTTTATGCAGTGTGAAGACTTCTGCTTCTTGAATGCCTTTCTCTGTTCTTTTTTTCTTCCATCTCAACTAAAGTGCTAAACTGATTTTTTCCCCCCACACTAATAGCTACATTTACATTCTGCAAGATATAGAATGGATAGCCATTATCCACCAAACTTATATATGTAACAGTTTAATAATTCAACAGCTTAAACTGTCACAAAATCTTGCCATTATCTTTAAATTGTATTTTTTGACATTCAACAATGTTATGGTAAGCAATTTTTTGTGACTGGAAATCATGTAATTTTTCAGAGTTAGAAAAGATAATGCTGCTTCAGGTAGGGGAAAAAATATTTGTATTTAGTCACAAGTGGATTAGAAACCCTGGAAATGTTTTGTTTGTTTGTTTCTTTTGGAAAAAAAAGTCATGTTTTAATTGTATAACTGTAATTAACATTTAGGTATTGATAATTGATAAATTCACAGGTTGATACTAACCAGTAATTTCATAAAATGTACTGTTGCCTTAAAAAAACCCCAACAGATTCAATCTGTTTCTATCGCCTGCATTTTTTTCTTGGCTTCAGGCAGCCATTGGGCAAAACAAACCTTTTATTATGGGACCTTGTGTATATTTATCCCTCCAGTTTGTTCCTCTAAAAAGTAAACTTCATTCAACTTCATGTTTCAAAGAATTTCTGTTCTTTGTATTAGATGGTTTCTCGAATGCTAAAGTTTTAATTTTTAATTGCTGGTGATGGGAGCCTGAAAATATAATTGTTACATTAATAGATTATGATATGGAATTTTTTTTCCTGCAGGCTTGAAATGCTTGTCATGAAATATTGGTTTTTTTGAAGGCATATTTGTTATGAAAAGACATAAGCTATGTATTGATGGACTAGGTTTCACAGAAAATTGAAAAGCTCAGTTGTATATGGGATAAAAACAGAGATAAGTGACCAAGCAAAATGTTCTTGAAGGTGAATCTTTTTTTTTTTTTTTTTTTTTTTTCTTTTTAAGATGGTGATGTACATGATAACAGTAATGCCTGTTAGGTAGCTTAGAAAGTTCTTTTCTAAAAAGAATATTATATAGTATATTACTGGGTTCAGTCTAGGGCTCCCTATAAAGGTCATCTTAAACTTTGGGAATGTTTCATATCTAGACAGAGCATTTACAGTTTTAGCCCGCCTCTAATAATTATTGGTTAAAACATCCAAAGGTTACCATGTGTAATCTTTAAGGAAAGGAAGATATTACTCAAGCCTTTACTAAATAGTGAGTTTATAGATTTAATTTTTTGTTGTTGTCAGAGTCTATTGCAAAACTAGACAATGTTGACAGTGAGAATTATAGGTTCGTATTATTATGTAGTAGTTTTATTTGTTATATAGTGATAGTTGCGGGATAGCTATTTATCAATGCACTTTGAAAACTGAGAAAATATTTTGAAGAATCTGTGTCGTCTGACTTAAAGGCATTTTTTGCTTCTGGTGGTCAACAAGATACTAATTTGGCAGAATTTGTGCATAAGGCTTCTTAATCAAAGAGATTATATATAACTTTAAATACAATGTAATTATTCACTCAACAAAGTTAACATTCTGTGTTTGCTTCTACGGATTATTTGTTATTTATTCTCAAAGAGCTATTGATAGATCTTCATAATCTTACAATCATTTGCTAGAGCTAAAAGCAAGCAGTTGCGCAGTTCTTTTCAATATCCTTGAAATCACCACAATGTTTTAGATGATTTCAGTAGATTTTTGGAAATGCATGGGGTTCTTTTTCTAAATGAGTTGTTAGATTAAATCAAGTTAATGTTTGTTTACCAGTAGAGAAAATCAGTGGCAATTGGGATACTTAAGATAATACTTGGTAAGCACTTTCACTGTAACAAATCTCACTATGTTAAAAGGACAGTTAATAGCACCTGTATTTCCTGTTACAAATTTGGCCTTTTTCCCCAGTGCAAAAGCTCTGGTGATCTGAGGCATACATTATTACTGCTTTGTGGTTTACTTCCTTACTAGAGCATTCGTTCCAGTGGTACTGCAAGTTTTGATGTGCAGTTTGGTTCAGTGCAGTGAAGCGAAGCAGGGATTCATATCAGTAACTGCGAATGAGGAGCATGTATTTGACTTGTTACCTGCAAGCCTTTAGGTGTCTATTGTTTCCCTTGCTGACTAGCGTAGACTAAAGTGAAACTTCCGAAAGCCTATTAATGTTTGCATGTACATACATTAAACTGCATCTTAATATATAGATGCCAATTTTTGTACACACATGCATATGTTTATGCATACATATATTTATATAAATATCTGTGTCAAGAGGAGAAAAAGACTAAAGCAAAGACACCCTCACTTGGAACAAAGACAACTTTTGGCTTGCTGAGTCAGAAAATGTAGATGTTATGCACAGTTAAATTTTATGGCTCAGCTTCTAGTTTTTTTGAGGAAGGAAAGTATAAAATTTGAATGAAATATCACACTAACCTAGAGTGACTATCTTCTGCGTAAATTAAGTTTGGGTAATTGGTGTCCTTGCAAAATTGAATTAAATAGTTTTACAAGTTCAGAATTTGGTATAGTGAGGCACCTTGATGAAAATAAACATGAATAATATTTTATTATCTATGGTTTTGTTGGAGAGAGCCCTTATAAAAGCTACCAACAGGTGAGGACATTTCAACAGTGTGTACATGGAGATAAAGTAACTTCTTGGTTGGCACCAGTAAAAAGAACCATATTGATTTCATGATAGCTACCAGCAATTTGTGATTACACTTGATCCACTTGTGGGTTTTTAGAAATTTATCAGTAGGTTTTAAAAGTACACTCTAAAGACCTATATTCTTGCCAAGTACCTTGAAAAGAACAGACATTCCAGATGTTCCATTTTCTGGGGCTCCGCAAACACCTTAAATTGCTGTATGTTTAGCATGTTGTGTCTTGAGATCCGGCATACTTGTATTGAAAGCAGGTAGAAATAAAACTGCCATGGAATAAACTGCAAAACCTCCAGTGAAAATGTTAGGATCAGAGATTCACCCTTAAATTTTTCTGCCTACTCGAGTAATGATTCTACTTTATGGCTTTACTGGCTTTACACAAACCAAGAAAAAGTCAGTCTGGGAGATACTTAATTTGCTGTTTTTAAATATCTACAGCTCTTTTCCATGTTAGCATGAACGTGTTGTGTACTAATATAATAGCTTAGTGTAATATTTTTAAAGCTACCTATTTTTAGGTTTTTAAAAATCATTAATTCTGTTATTTAGTCATGATAGACTGCTTTTGTTTCAAATTAGAAGCAGTCAAATTTATCAAGGTGTAGTTATAACTTTCTTTTAAGTATCTAACATTACCACTAGCCACTGCCACATTATCTTTGCGTTAGATCTCCAAACACAGCCTAAGCAATAAGGGCCTGGATCAACAGAAGGTACGGGAGATTTTCTCCTGACTCCAAAAGACTTGGAGTTGAGGATGGTCACAGTGTGTCCTGTAATGTCAAACTGAAACTGCTGAAACTAACTTCAAAATGGACTGCAGTAATACAAAGTAGATAAAGGAAAAGAGTGAGGTGGTAAAATAACCTTAAAGAGTGTTCATGGGTATTTGTGTTTTGAATTTCAATATTCCTTTCACAGGTTTGGGGCTTACTGTTTCCTTGTATGTCTATAAATGTAGCAAAAATAGCTTCTGTTATGTCTGATTGTTAAAACATGTATTTTCTAACCATTGACAAAATTACTTCAGAGATGTTTGATAAAACTGAGTGGTGAGTACTAATGGGTTTGTGTCCTGTGATAGCACAAAATTCTCAGCTAGGCAGTAGGAAGTTCAGCACTGAAGAATTTGGATGGGATGTTGGACTCAGCTATACAAGAGTGCAGGCTTATAAGCAATGCTTACTTTTCACTGTTATTTCAGAGTAGTTATTTTTTTCAATCTCATTTAATCTTATTAGCATTTTTGTTTCAATCTTAGAAGGTTTAGGAAAGTCATTTGGGCACCTGTTGTGGTAGGACAGGTTACTTAGACACAGTATGTTTTTCTGGGTATTTGATTCCCAGGATAGTTGCTTTTCTGGCTTCCCATTAGGCAACTTTTCAAAATGTATAGCTCTTTCCTTTATGGTTTGGTTTTAGTTTGGTTGGGGTTTTTTTTGTTTGTTTGGTTGGTTGTTTTTTTTTTTGTGTGTGTGTGGTTTTTTTTTTTAAATAGTTATTACAGAGCCCTATACTTCCACTTTTAATAAGTTTAATTGTTACTCTTAGTCCAGGTTTGTCAAATACAGGTCTTGTCTTGGAAGGCTGTTTCAGGTATTGCTATTAACTGAAAATGTACAGCTTTGTAGTACAATGAATGAATATTAAATTTACGTAAGGTTTAATTCTGACATCTTGAAGACAGTAATAATATACCTGGAAGACAATAACTGACACGCTGGACAACACTGTACCATATGTATTATTGAAGGTTAGTTGTTCTGTTACTCCAGAGATCTTCCAGCTTTTAGAAGTTTAAATCCAAGTTTTAAGATCTGCATTTTGACAATGACTAGTTTGGAAATTGTGTGTTCTTTTCAGCTAATTTCATCTTGATTGATTTCATAATTCCCCGGCATGATTCCATGAAGTGATACACATATAAGACTATTGCAATTATATAGTCATCTGAAAGCTTCTTGAGAGACTAATGTAGTTCTGTCACTAATTGCAACTCTATCAAGATGTTTGCACCTTGGAACCTGTACTTTGATACATTACATTTCTAATTCTAGCAAGAGTCAAGCATCCATTAAGGTTATAAACTGACCTCTTTAAAGTGGGAGAGTGAATCCCAGTTAGTGGTAGCTTTTAACTGTAAGGTGATAATATTTGTCAAATGTACTGTGGATTTTGAACCTATACCTTTGGGGAAAATGGAAAAGAAGGAAGAAGAGAAAAAAACAAGAGCAAACTTTTCATTGAAAAGACCATAATAGAAGAGTGAAGGCGTATTTCACTATGCTTTCTTGGAGACACTAACACTGACAAAACTAAATAAATTCAGAACCCCAAATCTTGGATAAACTTGGCATCTGAAGCTTTGTTAAGGGAGGGAAAGTCACTTACGGATTTGTGAACAAAACCACTTCCAGTTAATGCTTTTACTATTAAAAATAAGCTAATCAAGGAATGGTGGTGTTAAAATGCTTATCAGACTCATCTGGAAATTAACAATTAAAGAAAGCTACTATGTCCTTTGGAAACAGAAGTGAGCATGAAGGGGTGAAGTTCCCAGAAAAGTGGAACAAATGTTGCCTGGGGCTGCCTGAGCCTTGGTGAGTGAGGTAACTGTTATGCTGCTGTGAAAACTTACATTTTCTGGTTTTTGAGTGAACATGGTGTGTGTGGAGTCCCAGACTCCTATAAATGTTCCCTGGCCAGGTAATCGTGTCTGTGGCACTCGGTGCAATAAACTAGGTAACCCCCCACTTGGCAAAGAAATACCAATTTGAGACCAGGAGTCATTAGGAGATGTGAAATGCTCTCTAGTGGTAGCAATTTCACCAAGCATGTGGAATTTTTTTCACCTCTAGCTAATGAGAATTAAATCCATTAGAGCTACAGAAACAAAGGCAGTGTAGCACAAAAGGTGGTATCTGCAAAAGATGGAAGAAAGGAAGAAAGATGGAGGGAATTTAACAAAAAAAAAAAAAAGCATGTGGGAAAAGAATGTAAATTTAACAGAACAAAGTAGGGAGCCAAAAACATTTCTGAGAATCAAGTGTTTTTGCATGGATGTGAGGAAAGCAGTCCAGGTTTGTGGCATTAGTTGTGATCTTGGGTCTGGATGGCTGCCTTTCCATGGAGACAAGTGGAACAAGCCCTGGGGTCAACACTTGGGGTAGGGCTTCGGGGTCAGTCATCATGAGTAGCTGCAAGTTACTTGAGATGTGCTGACAAAGTAGGTTTCCTTCTCACTTCCCACAGATTAAAGACACTCTGACTTAGCTTAAATCCCTTATTTGATCTTAAGTCAGGTTGAATATTATACTAAGTGTGAGTAGGATTGTTGCCTAATTGCATACCTTTTAAGCTGTCACTGTAGATGGGTCAGGATAGAGCTGAATAGTGTTTTCATGTTATAAATGAGGACAAATCTGACAAAGCTTCCTTCTGCCAGCCTTGAATTAATTCTAATTCACCTCTGTTCAAGTTATGTATTCACACGTATCTGGGTTTCCAGTGAATTATATTTTGTCTATTTTTCCAGCAAGGAATTAGAATGAAGTCAGAAGTAGAGTAAAAATAATTATACTTTTTTTTTTTCCTAAGGCTATTGCAGTTACTTGCATGTAGGTAAAACTGTTGACCTGGTTTGTGATGGCATTGTTAACTTTAAGGGCCAATATCAGGAAACAAAAATTATATTTACCATTCATGACTTTAACTTCAAGTTCTGCCTATTGTTTCTATTAAATTGTAGTTACTTACCGCTGTTTTGAAATGACCTCTAATAGGTAGTCATTCAGATGAAAAGTGAGGTGGAGCCATTGTTAAAACCTGAGATGAGTTTAGAGAATGAAAATTAAAATCCTTTGTTTACAGCATAAAGCATCATAGAGCATTGTTACTAATAGAAGTATTAAGTGCTTCATCTGATGAAAATGTTTAAATATCCAAGATAGCCGTCAAACATAGCTGCCATCTGTCTTTGACAGAAGCACCAACATCTGCTGAGATGCAGACCTGTGACCTCTAGATAAGTTTCTATACACAGAAAAATATTTATCATTCTACTATGACCTTCCATGCACAAGACATGAGCCATGGATTTGTTTCCTAGGGAACTAGTGACTGAGGAAAATCTATAATTAGATCTGTGGGTTGTTTGCTACAAATGGGAATTGGGTGCTAAGCAGGTTCTTAAAGCATCCAGAAGTATTACATTGACTTTATGTAATGGAACCTAATTTTAAAAAATGCCCTTCATCATGATATTTCTTTTGTAATATCTTCAATTAAAATTTTTAAATACTTTTGATAGAGTACTTATTCTTCTAGGTTCATTTTAACTGCAAAATATTTTCAAAAGTTGAGACTCGGCAGGTTAAAGCTAAAATAAAATTAGACACAATCTTCTGGTAAATTTCTTCAAATAAACTGAATCTTAATTTTCAAGAGTGTTTTTAGGTGAATCATTCTCACCAGCTTCATTTTTCTCACTTTACTACTCCTATTCAGTTCCTCAGGCTGGCTCTGCAACTTCATTTATTCTTCAGAACTTTATTCTGCAATTCCAATTACTCTACCCGGCTGGAAGTTCCCACTTAATCCAGATCTTGATTTCTTTCTTTGTTACATGCATGGATCTAAAGATAACATTTGTAGCTAAGTTCCCCGGACAGTAATTGTAGCTGCAGGGAGAGGAAGCAACTAGGTTTTTTGTATTCCCCAGACAACCCAGGGCAGACTTCTCTAGACCTTATCGGCAGATTGTTTTAGCCTGGGCACGGTGCAGCTGAGATGCTGTTGTGTTGCTTCCAGTCTGGTGCTAGATCACAGTGCCTTATGCTTTCTTGGATGCTGCAAAAGTGGCCTTGAGTAATAAATTGAGACTTTGATCTTATCTGGAATAAGTAGTACTGTGATATACCTGGGGAGGAAAAAAAAAAGGTGCTGTAAATTGTCTCTGTTCTCTTCTTTTCTTCCATTTCTTGTAGACTTAGCTACATGTGTGGTGATTGCACATTAGGTGTTCTGTCCTATGGCCTGAATTTCTGCAATTAGAAGCCATTAAATGTTGTAATGTTACCTCTGCATTTCTGCCTTTTTAGATCAGTGATAAGTTTGCAATAAAGTACCTCTAAAAATACAAATAATCCCTTTTTTTTTTTTTTAAAGGCATCTTTTTTGAGTAGTTCTTCAATATTTTCAACCACAGTCACATTTTTCCTAACAAGTAACCATAGCGTTTGAGCAACTCTGGCTGTCACTGAAAAGACAGTAGTCCTCAAATTCCTTTAGCTAACAGGGTTTGTTGAAGTTAGTTACTTAAGCAGCAATTAAAATATGGTGATTAAATGGCTACTGAAAGGCCAAAACAGCCAGTGAAATATCCAGGCCCTCTGCGACATGTAATACTTCTACGTCACATTACTTTGAGACAGAAAAAAACGTGTTTACAAGTTCTGTGCTGTCAGTAGGAAGAAATTGTTGCTTACTGAATCCAGAGTGCAGATATACACCTGAAATTGACTGTTACTTAGGGAAGGGGAAGTGAAAATTATTTGTGATGAATCTTACTGCTCTTCATAAATTAAGAGTAAGAGGAAGCTGAAGGATTACCTCCTACAGAAGATAATGCCCACCTTGATGTGTTCATTGCATTACTTTACTTGCACCTATGAGCAAATGCTCGCTGTTAGCTATTTATACTGGTTAAATCCTCAAATTTGGTGCAATTGTAGATGAAGCCTGAAGGCCCCAGTGCTGCAACTGATTCTTCAGGGGAATTGTTGCATCTGTGTACAGCTATGATAATGAACCTCTAACTGAAGGGATCCACTGGTGCACAGGGCTTCCGCATGCATAAGTTAATTTTGTTTCATTTGGACACCTGTACATCCTACTACAAAATTGATCTGAATTTTGTAAATGTTTATGCATAATTATCATAAAAAGCCATTATGTTGAGAAGATGTTTTTTTGTTGCATATCAAATATCCTATTTGTGTTGATTTTTCTAAAAAGACCTCGAAAAATGAGCGCTGTTAGTGAAATAACTTCATCGGTTTTTTAATATATTGTGTCATTTTCATACATTAAGATATTTTGTTGAAATGTTTGTATATGGAATTTATTAACCTTGGCAAATTTCAGTTTCAGAGTTGTTTTTATTCTAGTTATTTAGATGTTGTATTTGCATTGGTGTAACGAAACCATAGCTGATACCGTAACCTCTATAGGATGCAGAGCCCCAGTCCAACAAAATACTTAAATATACCATCTGCATTTCAAGCAGTACGAGTTCTGTTTCCTTCACGTACATAAAGTTCTGAATACGATACCTAATATTCATGCAGTTTTGTCTGGATTGCTGCAGGCAAGGAACATTTGTACCATTTGCAGCCCCCAATCATTCTTCCAAACATCCATCAAAGATATGCTAGAACGATGTGCTTTAATTCTCACAGTGTTGTTCCTAAATTTGACACTTCCTGAAGCATTTTCCGTGACAAAGCTCATAGTTAAGATGCTAAGAGAAACCCTCTTGAGAACATTAGTGGATGGTTTTTCATTTTTGTAATTCATTTAATTTCAACTCCTGATTTTTTTTTTATTCCCATGTTACATGTCTAAGAGTTGGTATAAAAGTTTCCACATTCAAGGTACTGGCACACCCAGTACTCATTGCTTCACAGATTTCATACAGCTACTAAAAAGCTTTGAGTTTACAGATGTACTCTTATAATAACACATGTGTTACTGCTTGGGGTACCTTTTTCTGTAATTCCTAAGAGTCTTAAGAGAACCAATGCAAAAGAATTCAAATAAGTAACGGCTAATCTTGTAATACTAGTTTTGCCCAGTGGCCACTGAGTTCTTAATGTGTATGTTAAAGGGCAAAATTCAGACACTTTCCGATCATATGTTTCGCCCAGTCAAAATGAATCTTGGGGATCTGACATAGAAAATAGATTTTTAAAGTTTAAAATAACCGAATTACAGCTTTCTTTGCTGAGTTAAATCAAGTCTGTTGTCTATATACATTTTTTCTTTCTTTGGGAAATACATATATATGAGTATTCTTATTAGGACTGTCAACGGCATCAAGCAAAATATTTGTAGCTGATGACCCAGAAGCCATGTCTGCTGTACTAAATGTAGTTTTCCCCAGCTTTGGTTCCCCCAGAAACTGAGCACTTCACCTTGACTTTGGCCATGTTCCTTTACCTCAGCTGTCACTGGAGGTTGGGTCAGCATTCTATATTCTTATTGCTGGTCACATTTCCCTTCTCCTTCTGTGCCTGTGGTTTCTGAAGTGCTGTTCCAGTGCAAGCACAAATAGTAGAAATGGAGTGATTGATTGACTGGCTGGTTTAAGATTTGCAGTGAAAGCACATGGTCTAGGAGATTTATACAGCTTTGAAAAATCTTGCCTCATGTGCAGGCTGCAGATTGAAAACTGATCTAGATATGTTTTGAAATTCAGGACTGTGGTATTGCCTGGGTTATTGTGCTGCATAAGCATCTTTAATTGCTGAAGGTTTTTTCTGTTGTTTACTTGAATTCTGCAAATATTTTTCATACTTATCTATATTAGTTTAGCTTGTGTTTTGGTTAACATACTGAATGGGCATTTGTCCAGATGTGTTTTAGCTGATAAATGTTTTTTAAGATTGGTGATCATGAAAGGAAGCTATAATGAAGCTAATAGCAAAGCTTACTACAAGAAAAAAGTGTTACCTAATATATATACTGTCATGTGTAATGTGTTGGTTTTCTCCCTAACTATCATGAACAAAGGACATAGTCACTTAGAGAAGCTTTATAATTTCTGTTACCATCACTTATGGGGATAAATCACCTGGATGTTCTTGGCTATCACCCGTATGTTGAATGAATTCTGAAGAAAGTCCTGGTCAGGGAGAAAGCAGAGGTCAGATTTGGCCAACGTCTCCCTCTGTCAAGGAACAGAATTTGGTTCCCCCACTTAACTAGTTTATCTAGTATCTAATTCATGAAGATAGAGGTATTGAGAACCAACAGATCCAATAAATTATTAAAGTCAGCAAATTATATGACCTGCTTTCTAACCACAGTTTTTGTACGTTTAGGTTACAGTAATGAAACAGTTTCTGTTGGTTAGTGCTTTTGAATAATGATGGGAATATTTTGCACTTGTTTTCATTGAAAGATTGTTTCAGCCAGTACAGAGCAGATGGAGCCTCTGACTGTAAGGAATGACTTTTCAGTATGGCAGGACAGGATGTGTCTGTTTAAACATTTACCTGATATCCAAACAATGGGCCAAACCCATTGTTTTGCGCTTGTGGAACGTTGTGATTAAAGGAAAATATAGTTCACCTCTAAATATTCCATGGATAAATTTGCTCCCTAGGAGGCTGGGGGAGGGGGAAAGACCAAAACCAAACACCCCCTCCAAAAATAAAAACCGCACAAGAGAGACAGTGACGCTCAGAAATTAAAAGTACTGGGGTTTGAACCAAATTTTCCTGTCTGAGGGTGGGATTTGTTTTCTAATTAAAAAGTGAAACTAATAATGCATGTCTAATTCAGTTGGTGTCAAGAACTAAGAAATTATGGAAGTGTTTGAGGCAAACACGTCTTAAGGAATGAAACTGGAAAACGAGGATGGAGCTGTTAAAGGCAGATTTGCTGGCGCTGCCGAACTGTAAAGTCTCTCTCTGAGGGTAGTGAGAGTTTTTGTGGTTCTATTTCTCCTCTTCTTGTGAGAACACTCTGAATTTACTTCTGCGATAAACCCATAACAACAGGGGGATCACATTGCTGAAATGAGTTTAGCTGCAAGGGATACATAATGTCAGCTGAAAAACAGCACTTGGTAAATATGTTTTGGCCATGGTTCAGCAAAAAGCAGATCCTGTCAGCTAAGTAACATTTCTGTTTTCTTGAAAGTGTCTTTTAGTTGAGCAGAATCGTACAGCCTCTGCCTTTTTTAAAAAAGAGGGAAAAAATACCAGTTTGTCTTTGGTGTTAGGTATGTGGTCCTCACAAGGCTAGCACTTCAGTTTTCAATACATTTATTCTCCAATGTATCCTTGACATGGGAAAGTGTTATCAGGTGTGGGGCAGTGAGTAATGTCGAAGTCTGTGTCTAATACTGTTGCTTGGGTCCTGGATGAGGAAATAGCCTTCAAGAGTCTATATTATTGTGGGATGCTCAGCTGGCATCTATTCTGTCTATGCCATCTGCCCATGTGATGTCAAGGCCCTTTGGAATTGTCAGTTCAGAACAAGGGGAAATTAAATAGGTAGAAACTGGGAGACCAGGTAAAGTATGCCTGAGGTATCTGTATTCTCAGTAGGTGGGTGCTTGGATCTCTGCTACCTTAACTGGAGCATTTCCTAAGAATGAAGGGCCTTTATGTGCAACAAACAGCCTCTGTCATATGGTGCAGATACTTTCAGTATTAGGACCTGCACTGAAGTTCCTAAAGCTGTGAACAAAGTATGGAAATAAGTGTTTCTGTCTGGGCTTCAGGTAGTAGTAACTGTGGGAAGGTCAAATATGTGTTTTAGAAACATAAAAATGGCATCCCGAAGTAAACATTCCAGCCAAAATAATATGGCCTTGATTTTTCTCAGCCAATAAATTGGGAAAGCATCGTTGTGTAAATACATTGTAAGCTAGGAAATTTTCATGTGAACAGTACTGTGTTTATGACAGTGTTCAGAATAGCAGTCTTGCCAGAGGAGATGTCAGACAATCCTCCTGTTCTTTCTTTCTTGCTCTTGTTGAAGCACCAAACCATATGGCAAATTAAGCCTGATTTTTATTAAACTTTTCATTGTACTGAGCTTAGTGTGAACTGGGAAATGCACTTTCTTTGAACTATGCAGCCTTTATATAAGCATCTTAATTAGGAGATGTTAATGTTCTTCCTTACATTCCTGGGAGTATGTAGCTCCCTCTTGTGGCTAATTAAACATTTTAAAGAATCATACTTCCAAAAATTACTTTTTGTGCAACCACTGTTGCTCTTGAAGAAACAATGCGGTGGTACATGGAGCCTCTCTAACCTGGCTTCTTATCACTATATCAGGCATAAGTCGGTGTGCAACAACTAGATGCATAGATGGGTCAATAGATAGGAGAGAATGGTCTGTACATACCTGCACCATGAATGTGACTGATTCCTGAAGCTTTCCAAAAGCTGAATGGACACATCCAGTCATTTGGAAAAAAAATGTGCTGTCTGGTAACTTTTGGTCCTATACATTATGTGCTTGAAGAATGGTTTACAGCGAAAGTGGAGATGAGATATGGGATGTGTGTTAGCTCCAAGGAGTGCAGATCTTTCGGGTACCACACTGGGATGTCTTGCCATCAAACTCAACATTAAGGTCTTGGCCAGTTTTGGAGTTGAGAGGAAATTTTCCCTCCGGTCAGGTTTGCAGGGACCCTTATTATTATTATTATTACACTCCTTCCTTTCTATCTAGTGTGGAAAAAGGTCTGTATATGATTATCTGGAATTTTTCTGATCAATTCCCTTGCACAGCCTGCGATTTGTTTTGTTTTCTTTCTGTGGCTTGTTCCACCTGGGGCATCGCGCCTATACTGCAGCTTAAATTTTTATTAAAAAGTTAGGTGATGTTTGATGCCTATGATGGAAATGGCTGTTGTGTAGACATCTCTGGATTAGAATTTTGTGCTGGCCTGTGGCTGACTTCAGGCCTTTCAAACCACTGTTCTTATATTGGATGGGAAGGTGCACTTGTCTTGTAATAAGCCTCAAAAATCAGGGCAGAAGACGATTGATTCATCTTTTCCCTACAAAAGCGAGCATTGGTCATGACATTGCAAAATCATAAACGGAGCTTTATGTTAAGAATAACACATACTTTTATGCTTGGTGTTAAAAAAATACTAGAGATTGCTCAAAAAATGAATTGAACAACTGGTAGCTTTTCAGTAGGAGCAATTAAGTTTCAGTTTCACCACAAAACCTGAAGTAACAAAGTTACTTTGCCCTCTTGTCACCTGCAATATTGTCTGCCTCTGTGTTTTGGCATGACATACTCAAAAATACACGAGAAGAACACTTCATCCATTAGTGTTTCTAACTTGGAAGGAGGAAGGAAAAAAAAGAAAGATGAAATGGGTGTTTACTTTGAAATTTCTCCCTTTCCCAAAGGCTCTGAGAATTGAAACTTTATCTCTGAAAATGCTGATTTCCTATTTCATAACTCGTGGCGATTTTTTCTCAATTAAAATAAAGGAATAATGATTATGGAGTTTAGTCAAAATCTCACTGCCCAGTAATCTGCAAACCAGTGTTGCTGAACCCACAGCAATAGAGCAATAAACATGTATTTCCTCAGGGACATCGTTAAACACCCTGCATATTTATGATCTCAAAATGGGAGCAGGTCCAGATTTGTAAGGCCACTTTTTCCCTTCCTCTTCCTGAACTGTAATTCAGACCAGCATATAAATATTTCTCTTAATGTTTCTGCAGAAATATTAACAATATAAAATTTCTAGAAACAAAAGAACATGAAACAGCAGAGGAAAGGAATGGCTTGGCAAGATTGTCAGCCTTAAAGGGCAAGATTAATTTATAATCCTTCTAGATTCTGGTGTACAAATACAAATCTGCAAAGCATGTAGCTTATAACAAGCATTGTGTAGCTCTGCAAGTTTACATATGCTACTGTCACTAATGTGAGACAGCCTTGAAATTGGATTTTTAAGGATTTTTTTCTTATGGGGAAATAAGGTAGTGCTAGTAACAAGGAGTTCCCATACGTGTGTGTATATCTTTATAAATATACACATAAATTTGTGAAGTGGAGGAATTCTAACTGTGTGACTAAGCAGAGTTCTGGGCAGGATACCCAGATGTTTTCATGAGGAGTTTTTTCCCTTGGTTTAAAATCCTGGGAAAGTAGGAAGTAGAAGGGAAAGGGGGGGCAGCAGCCTGAAAGCAGTCTATTTTGTAATGACTTTACAATAGCTAATAAAAAGGACTGACTAATCAGAAAATAATGTGTGGGGCCATCTGGGTTGGGTAAGGGTTGTTGTGAAATAAGTCCGCTTTATGCCACTCAATGGAACATGCCTTTCTTTTTTTTTTCGTAAGCTTCTAGCTGTTGTATCATTGTAACTGAAAAAAGAAATAGAATTAAATAAAATGTCAAATTCTAGACATAGAGTGAATACAGTAGCAATGGAATAGTAGAAACTTTACATAGTGAAATGGGAGACAGTAAAGGTAGGAACGGGCTAAGGACATGAGTAGCTTTTCCAGGGTTTAACACAAGAATTTCACAGTGTTTTCTGACGGATTTAAATAATATTTTATAATTATATTTTATCATGAACCTGATTATATCATTATGCATTATTGGCAGGGAATATACCTCAACATTAGATAAAAGATCGAAATGGCTTATGTGGTTTTAGAATTATTTTAAAAGTTTTTATAATACGGCCTGTATCTTCTTGTTTCCTGCCACGCAGGTCATCATCAGTGAGGGGACGGAGGGAGCAAAGTTTCGACTCTCTGGTAAGGGAGTAGATCAAGACCCAAGAGGAATTTTTAGAATCAATGAGATCAGTGGGGATGTCTCCGTCACCCGAGCCCTTGACAGAGAAGCAATTGCTAATTATGAGGTGAGTACTCATAGCAATAGGATCTCTGCCTCTACGTTGGTTATATATATTTTTTGAATGAGTATTTGTTGATGTATGAAAGGGTTGCAGTTATTGAAGTCTAAATTACAGCTACAGTCCTATAAAATTTCCAGAAGAACTGTTTGTCCTTTGCAAATGGTAAATGTGTTTAATTTTTACATGCAATCAAAACTCTGCTTTCTGCATGTAACTTCTGTCATTTATCTTCAGTAGAAATACTTCTGAATACCATGTGTGCATTTGATTTGTGAATACAAAATCATGTTTGGACAAAAGGAGATCTTTTTGGGAAGTTGCCACTAAGGTACTACATGGTTATGCTTTTTCTTTTTTATAGTCAAGCTGTCAATGGAATACACTATTGAACTCCATTTTTAGTAATGGGTATCTTTTACTAGAGATAAAGAAGCTTCTGTTAATATGCAAATGTTAGCAGATACGTCTCTGTCAGATGTATGTCTCCTACAAAGATTTTACTAAAGATTCCTTCCCTTGTCAATAAATGTTGTGTTTCTTCCTATTGAAATTCTAACAAACAATCTCTGAAATCTGTAAAATAACTGCACCACAATGCCCTGAAATGCATAGTGTTAACAGAGGATCTGTCAATTCGCATTTTCTGTCTAGCTCTTGAAATGTGCAGTCAGATAAATTATGTCTGATCACTTCGATATAGATGAGCCGCAGAATTCAAAATGCGGGATGGTTAGTACGTATGCATGTTGCTGCTTCTGCCGCAGCATGGGGGACTGACCTCCGTGCCCTCATGCGGCAGGGAGCGTGCGGTACTCCAGCCCGTGGCAGAGGCAGGCTCTGGTGACAGTTCTGACTGCCGTCCCTGACCTCCTTGTTTTGTCTTCTGCTGTGTAGTAATTGATACGTGTCCTTTCAATCCTGTTTCTCTCCTCCTCTGGAAGAGTTTGCCAGTTAGATGACTCGTCATACTTGCTCAAACAGCACTGCTAAAATCTACCATATGTTGGTTTTCAACACTTAAACATCTATTTCTCATCCGGGTCCACAGTGAAATATATGTTAACCACTCGCATAGTATTTATGGTAGTTACTGATGTCCTCCTTCAAAGAAAAACATTGCAGTTTCTCTTTTTAACACTGTTCCTCATCTTCATTTACCAGCTGTTTCTTATTTTATCGGTGGCTTTCCACCTTAATGTGTTCAGTATAAACCTTGAATATTTTTTTACTGGGAAATCATAGTAGTCTCTTCAACCTAATGCATCAAACCACAAATGGCCCTCGTATCTGATCTGGCAAAGCATACACTTAAATTAAGACAAAAACATTGCCCTAGAGGAGCTTTTTTGAAGCAATGCAAATTATATACAAGTAGTGCAGTGTAGTAGGTTATGTAGAGCAATGTAAATGTATACCGTAATAGGCAGTAGTGCTTTCTAACCTGTTACATAGCACTCTGCTCAGCATGCTCACTGGCATCCTGTTGTGCAAAATGTAGTTGAAAAGTTCTGTGGGAGAACCCTCAACTCGATTAGTCTGTCTTTGAATCCAGCCCATTGTTTTCCAATGAAGATGTATCATGGTGTCAGGAAAGCAGCAGGATTTTCTCCCTCATTTCCTTGGTGTACACTGAAAGATGAATTACCTGAAAGACCCTTAAATTTCTGTGAAAAGTATGTTTGGTTTCTGTTTTTGTTTGAGCTCCCCTCCCCCACCCAGTACTGATGTCCTGAAAGAAAAAGGTCAAAGCAAAGGGCAAAAAAGGAAAGAATAGATCTCCATGAAAAAATACAAATTCTTTGCAAGCTGTCATACCAAGGAGTATGTAATCAGTGGTGGGGCAAGGATAAAAAGGTGAAATCTGTTTGGATCATTCTAGCTACGCAGAGGGTTGCTGTGCATGAGCACTGATTTTTTTTTCCCTATACTTAGTGCATAGATACACAAGGGATGAGAATTAAAAGATATTAATAGGGCACAAAATAGATCTTTAGCCGTCAGTGTTTCATAGAACCTTTGCAGATTTTACTATATGTGTACCTCAAAATGTCTTAAAATAATATTTAATCTGTTATAAAAATTTGTTGTTGTTTGTTTCATTGAATGTCTGAAATCCTGCTTTTTGCTGCCCTCTTTCTCCTGGAGGAATATTGAAAAACCTGTAGGACTTTTCCCATATATTCATTAAAAACAAAATCTGTCTGAGGGTCAGGGCCTGCTAGTCTATTTGATGCAGCACAGTTGCATGGGAGTTGTGTTTTCAGATGAGTTTAGATACTCTGTTAGCAAACAAAACTCAAGCTGGCTAGAGGAATGTAAGGCAGCTACACTAATGAACCCCCACCGCCCCAAAACAGACTTATTTATCCCATTGATTGATGAGTTTATTTTTTGTGAAATCAGTTAAATTGTTCAAAAATAGACAAGTGTGTGAAACTCTACCAAAATATTAATGTTGGGATGATTAATTGCCATAGTCATTCTGACCTAATCACCTGCACGTTTGAAAATGCGATGGTTTCTATTGAGAAAATGAAAGTGTGCCAGAGGAGGCTGGGTGAGACAGCAGAAGTCCAAAAGCCACTACAGTGAAATTAGCCATTAGTAATTACTTTTTTTCTCATGTGTATGGAAGTATGCTAATGAAATCATGTTTGCTAATGGAAAAAGGTAGATGCTTCTGGTGTGTTTTTCCTGTAACTTTGTGGGGTGCCTTCTTAAAGGTCAGAGAATGTCAGTCAGCTTCAGCTTTAAGTGAAAGCTGCTTATGAAGAAGAGCAGGAGGATGTGAGGATGTAAGATGTTGTTATGCCCAGCAAAGCCAGACTGGCTTAGAAAAGTGTGTAGTAATTCTTTTTTTCTTCTAATGAGGTCTGATAAAGAGCATCCTGACAGGAATTCTGGATCAGAGTAAACCACTGGATTTACACTGAATTATTTTATTTTGGGGCTTCCTACAGCCTGTTGATGAAACAACCAAATGATGCTCTGAAGAAGGGGTTTAAGCAGCATATGGGCATATTATTGAATTGTTTCTGGGTTGGTGAGATAAGCAGGTAGCCTAGAGCCCTCATTTAGTGGCAGTAAAAGGTGTTCTGTTGTACAAATATGCTCTCAGAAATAGTGTCTTTTGTTTTCTCTAAAGGTTTGAATTAATATGACTAGTTGGAAATCTCAGACAATGGCCAAATAACTTATTTATTTCCTATTGAAAAATGCAGATGTGAAAAAAACAGATAAAGAACTTGATGGGGAAACTTAAGATGGATTTTCTAGCCCAGATCAGTGAGGTACGCACCATCCAAAAATTGCTGATAATCTCTGCAATTCTGAGTCCGCTTCAGATCCATAGTCTTCTCTGATTCCAGCAAAGCAGAAACACTAGTGACTTTTCAGTTGCATCTTTTAGCAAAAAAATCAAAAGGATCAAGTGCTTCTAGAAAGAGCTGCAATAACAGAACTAAAGGACTGCAATGAATTTGGAAGCCTAGTTGTGCTAAGCGTAGATAAGACCAGTGAACTGGGAAACAAAGGTTCCAGTAGAGGGCCAGTGAATACTGGCTCAAAAACAGTGGTTATGGGGTAATCTGTTAATTAAAAGCATTCAGCTTGCTTTCAAAACCTCACATTTACATAGGTAATTAATTTGTAGGCACAATGCTGTCATGTGAGTAAAAATACAAAGAGGTGCATATATCGATTACTATGACCAAGATAACAAAAATTGCTAAGTTAAAGAATTACGTTTTGTTCTTTACTCAGTTAGGCAGGCTCAGAAGAAATGGGAACAATATTCCATTAACTTTTTATGGTTAATGCATGAGATTTTGGTTAGGCATTCCTTGGGTACAGGACAAAGCCTGAAGTGATATGAACTTGTTTCCCGTCACTTATCACTGCATGTGATCCCCGCAGCAGTAAAATCCAGTTCTGTAACCTCTTAAGCTTGAGTGGTAACTTGCCAGCCAGTCAGTGGAGGGGGGCTTTTGGTCAGGTCTCAAGATTTTAAAGGATGTTGCCATCATTGATGGGATTTTTCATAACTGCTTGCCAAGTGTAAATATGTGTGGAGGAGAAATAATCAGAAGGTGATCCTTTGCAACGGTGGTATGAAGAAGCGTCATAAAACTATTCAGCGACAGTGTGACCAAATTTACCTGGGCAATTTGAACTGTTGATGAAGAGTTAGCTTTAATTATTTTTTAAGTGAAGAGCTTTATTTGCTTTAGAAAATTCTTAACAAGCAGAGGTGTGAAATCAGCTTTCAGCTTGTTTTGTAATGGCAGATCACACTTCTGTGAAAGCATGCCTTGCAACAGGTAGTGGCAGACTGAGGTATTTAGAAAACTTATTTAACAGGACTAAAAAGCAAATTAGGACTCTTCGGTTTAGGTAGCATTGTTTCTATATGTTGGATAACAATTAGACTGAGAATAGGCTAAAGAATTCAGACCAATCAGCAGCACCCAAATCTCTAGTGTGGGCTGCTTCAGTTTGGGTTACATGAGACTGTTGTTTCTGCGACAGCCAAACATTTAGGGTGATGCTGCAGTCCTAATGGACTCTACTTCTGTGTCTAATATAGAATAATGGAAATGTGTCTCAATCATGAGGAAAACTAGCTTGGTCAGGTGCCAAGGAGTATTTTCTGAGAAAGATTTTTAAGTACCTGAATGCATTTTTGCAGTTACTGTGAAAGTATTACTGTAGCAAAAAACCTAGCAGTGAACAGCTGTAATTTATCCTGTACAGAAGAACGAATTTGTCTTCTGTGTAAGTCCATTTTAGTGCAGCCACATCCTTTTTGGAATGATTTATCATATCCTGATACATCATCTCTGCAATAGGTAGTGTGGAGATATATAGACAGCACACAGAAGCATGTTTCTCTTTGAGCAGGAAAACCATAAACTTACTCCTAACTTCAGGACTGGTCTAAACTGTATTTTAATCTTGGTTATCTGTGCTGGAAGAATTGTTTGAAGTGTAAGTGATCTGCGCTGACTTGAGCTGAATCCAGTTGATGGGGAACATCAGACTTCAGTCATCTCCCATGAATATACTGAAAAAAAGAACTCAGCCTTCCATGGGAGGAGGGGTTTGGTCTTGTAGAGATGTAAGTTTCAGTAAAATGTCCTTGATTTAATTAAAACATCAGTAATACACAGAGAAAAGCCTGTAAAAATACTGGTCCTCCCAAACTGCATTGGTTACATCAAAGAAGCTTGGAATAATGGCAGAGTACAAACATTCAGGGCAGAATCCTGATTAGTTAGCAAGGAGAAAAGAAAATAAAATTCACTGAAACAAAAAAGAATTCTTGTGCAGCTATTGGATATGACTATTAAGCTAGAAACTTATATAAATGAGCTGTAGTTAGATCAGCTGAGAATTCCGGCAGTGAAAAAGATCTCTGTAACTTGTGTTACACGCGTATATGTAGCGAGTGCATGAGATATTTTATGTTTTTTTTTTTTTCTTTATATTGATACATTTATATATACATTCATTAATGTGTTCACATGTCAGGGCACCAGGTAAGTTCAGAGGACTGGTTTGAATTAATTTCATATTTTGACTACAGAGAGAGAAATGAATGCTGACTGAGAAATTGCCATTAGGTTGTTGCCCGGCAGCATTACTTGAAATTTAGCTACCCGTACATGGACTTCTGAGTAAGCAAGCTGATGATAATGCCTATGCAAAAGAGGAAAATTCATCCCTGTGAATGCTAAAAATAATTAATTGCTATAGGTAGGATCTCAAAACAACATGGGCAGCCTCTTGAGAAAACAGTGAATTCCCTCTGTCACGGCTGCACATGAAGGAACTGCAGGCTGCTCCCTATCCTGAGGCTGGCATAATAATCTTAACGAAGCACAGAGACTTATGTCTCAGCAGTTGCGCTCCTGTCCGTGTAATGGTCACAGGCTATGATTTCTACAGACCTGTATAAGCACAGCAGCAGGCTTAATGTCACAAATTGGTCAATTCACAGCTGAAACTCATTTACACTGGTATTCCAATATAGGTATTTTTATATAGGAAGAGGAAATCAACTCTACTTCTATATCAGAATCCCTTCTACTTCATCAAGTCTTGAAGATACAAAATGCAGGAAGTTCTGGTAGTCTGATCTGGGGCAACGTTGCTCTGTCATTACATTCCTTTCTGAAACTTACACTGGCGAAAAGTTTTGGAGCAGCGAAGTTTCGCTACTGTTGATGGTGTGTTAGGGTGATTTGTGTGAATGTGACCACGCAAGTTCTGTTACCGATAGAGAGCTCCGTCGGTTATACCAATCTCACCTTTCAGCAACACCTTTATTCCAGTGCAACTTCGCAGCGTCGCCTGGCTGAGACGCCTTGAATGGATCTAAGGTGCTTGAAATGAGGCTCTGTGTGTTTCTCCGTCTCTCATTAACAAGTGACTGCTGGTGCCTGTCACGTCCAATAAAGCATTCTGTCCAGAAAATGGCATTATTCTCTGGAAGACTCTTATGGAAACTTGTTCTTTGTTCTGACAATACCGGCTTGGTGCTGAACTTTGTTTCTGACGTGATTGCTCACGACTTAACACTGCTTTTACTTGTATGGGGAAAGGGTGAATCTGTCAACCTAAAAACCCACTTTTATCTAAAAACTAAGAGTGATGGATTAGTCAAAAAAATTGTTGCTTCCTTTTCTTTTGTAACAAATGGATTTAGACATAAAAAGCATTTTTTTAGGATGCCATAAATTGGAGAAAAACAGGTATAGTTTGTTAAAAGATAGTATTTCTTTTTTTTTTTTTAAATTGAGATTATGAAATGGAAGGATTATGTATTAACAGATATTTCATCAAACCTGGAAGCAGAAATGCAACAACAGAAACAAACCCAGCAGAAACAAAGCCTAGATCCTTCGATGAGATCTCTACAGGCAGACTCCTGAGTTCATGGGGAGCTTTTTGGCATCGATTATGTATCAAAGTCAAAACCAAGGTGGTCATCATAACTGTGTGCATCAATCAAATATCTGAGCATGTAAATTTTATATAAAGTCACATTTCTTAAAAGTACGATTTAAAAAATTGCTTGCACAGCTGGGATATAAATGGGATTTCCAGCTACTGGAAATATCTCTCTTTCTCCCAAGGTTGGTTTATGGGATAAAAAGAAAACCTGGCAGGAAATGAAGTTAAAATTCATGTTATTTTTATGTATATTCTCCCATTTTGTCTTGGGGGAACAAGATATCTATTTTATATAAAGTTTCTAATTTACCATATCTTGTTCATTTTTACTGTAAGTAGTCTATTCAATACATACTGTAGGTCTTAATGTTATGAGATATCAGCAGGGTACTGTGTTTCATTTCAGAAGCCACTAGCATCCTCATATCATTTTTGTGGAAAGCATACAAAAGTCAACAGTTAGTTTTCTTGAAGGGCATATGCTTTATTCTTAGGTCTAACTGCTTGCATGGCTTTGACATTCCTGCTGTTCAACAGCACTTGTCATATCATTTGTAGGAGGAACAGAGTGAAGTTTTGTTAAATGGAAAAATCAGCAAAGGTTTGTTTATAACCTATAACCACCAGGACAAGGTAGTGGGCTTGGATTTCCACGCTAAAAATAACCCAAGCTCCAAACACCAGGCAAAATTAGTATTTTCTCATAGAAGAGTGGGAGGTGGAAATGCAGAGTAGTAAGAAAACAAAGAAAAATTGGAGTTTACTGAGACAGTAGCAAGTGACACAAAATTTGGTTTCATGGTGGTTTTGTTTGTTTGGTTGTTATTATTTTCTAATAGAACACCACTCCTGAAAAGAATAATGATGTGTTCAGTAAAACAAGAGGAGACTAATAACATTTTTGTCATGTTTATAGCCTGTGAAACTACTTTTGCTATTACATTCTAACTGTATTTTAAGGCATTGAAATGTCATCATGATACTTCTTCAGCCTTCAGCATGATGTTTCTTTGTTTCCTTTCCTTGTCTATTTGTATTATAGCAACCCTGGAACTCTTGCTGAAGGCTCACTGTTCTAGGTGCTGCATAAATACCTTGGAAGATGCTTTGGCCTTTCTCCAGACCGTATGTTTTCCTACAGTGAAAGGCAGGGGTCTTGCCTTGCAAACAACTGATGATTGTTCCCAGCCTTATGCAGTGATGGACGTGGCAGCAGTTTCACAGAGGCTGCTGATGTGTAATGCCTCTAGCAGGGGCATGTCAGGTCAGAATGGAGAGGAGGGAAAGACGAGGCCAGCTCCTACAGCTGCGGTCTGTACTATCCACTACTTTGTGTGTCCCAGTTCTTTACAGTTTGTCACATATTTTGTCTCCTGTGTACTCAGATGTGCCTGATTATGCTTATGGATGCAAAGGTGCATCTTAGAAGTTTAGAGAAAAGATGGGAACACTTTTTTTTGGTGGTGGTGCGGGTCAAACAACTTGGTTAGGAAATCTTTTTCCACTCAAAAACTTTTCTTGAACCTGTTTTGATACGTTGGCGTTCTGCCAAATAACCCCAGATTGTGTAGAAACTGAAAATCTTGCCCTTATGAATGCTGCGGAGGGTCCTGTTTCACCTCTTATTAGGGATATATTTTTTGTTTGGTTTGGGCTTTCTTTCTGGAAAAAGTGCTCAAGTTCTGAGCTTCTTGATCCTTTGCTAAGCATGGAAAACCCTTGCAGTGTGCGGTTTGAAATAGAGTGTGGCTGTGGCTCAAGTCAAAGTCCTGAAGGTCTGGCCTTACTTGTTATCCAACACTAAGCTTTTCCTAGTCCATTAGTAACATTCAGTATCCACTACAGGAATTTTTTAAGTTTGGCAGCTCAAATCTCCACATCTCTTGTTCCTCCCAGTCAGGAAAGTCATCTGTCTTACTTAGCTATTTGGTCAAAATTCAGAATCTTAATGTTTGAATTGCTGGAAAGACCTTAATTTCCATATCTATTTCTTTATCTTGGAGATGTGTGTCCATAACAACCTATATCTTCTTTTTTTTTTTTTTTGATGAAACCTGAGGTATGGTCTGTAATTATTTCTTTTTTTTTTTTTTTAAATAACAAGGGCAATGAATTAATTCTAGTTTTTGTCAATAATTTCCTGTCTGCAGCTAGCGGACCTGCTGTCTCCTTTCTGACCTCTTGTTCTTTATATACCTGAATAAAATCGTATTACCTATCTTATCCTCTCCTGCAATCTTCTTTTCATTTTCCACCTTCTTGCATCTTTTTTCCCCTTGCACTTTTAACTTCACACTATAACCTTCTACTCCCCCTGTCTTTTTTGATGTTTTATGTCATTCACTTACACTTTTCCTCCACTCTCTGCATTTCCTTATTCTGACATACTGACCTTATAAATAGCGTTGCTAGGGGTGTGCATAACCATCCCCTGAGTACAAATTTGTTTTGTTACTGTAGAGAGCCTTTCCGCTGTCTTTGTAAAAGCTGTACTGCTTTATCCATTCTAATCTGCTGTGTTCATAAGTAAATCTCTTTAGAAACCTTTGTTCTGGAAACTCTTGACTTTGGATTACTTACTACATGGCCTCCTTTTCTTCAGTTTTGGTGAAACACCCTAGGTAGTTAATATGTCATGCTAAGAAATTTTGGTGGAAAAATGAGTTCTGTTTCCAATTTAATGCTTTTTAGACTGTATATCTCTTCTGTCAAATTATGCAGATTGATTTAACTAGTATATAGTTTGCTGGAAATTCCTAGCATTTAGTTTATTAAAAATAATTCTAATAATTAATTCTGTCAACACTGGTCTGCTCAAAAGTGGTCAGCCTCGAAAACGGAGCTGTATAATATATCACTTGATATAATAATTAGTTCTGTGACTTCAGAACTGTGGTTTTAATACTTGATCTCTGTAAAATTATTGTAGGATAATAGGCCATAATTTTAAGGCTGTCCATACATGTGTTTGTGGCAAAAACACTAAACAGGTTTGTAATTTTTATGCAGAGGTAAGTTTTAATTAAATGTAGAGCGGCATGATAATTTTGCAAAATGTATTAAAAGAAATTGTATAAAATTAAGAAATAAGCATGCTTCAGTGATTCAGTTTGTGGATTCTGTGTTCTGTTGTGCATGTTTCTCTAACATCGTTAGAGGGAATTAGGCTACAACAAATCTCATCATTTAAATATCATGGTCCAGTTGAATATGCAGTTAAGAGATGTCCAAAAACTAATCTTTCTGCATCTGCTCACTCTTGCACAGAGCTTTAGGAGCCCTAATGATACAATTCTTTCATAGGGACCCTACTGTGGCATGTTCATTGTTAGGTATTTTTTTCCGTATCTGTAAAAGACTTTGAGGAAAAATGGCAGACTGGACCATGATGTCTCCATTATTGGAATGATACAAAAATTGCCATATGCTGTAAAATGAATTAAAAAAAAAATCCAAAGGTGATTGGAGTCCAGGATCACTTGCCTGTGTCATCTTCAAAGCTTTTTTACTGCTATATTTTAAGTCCACTGTAGGATTCATCTGTTTCTCAGGATGAGGCAGATGACCGGTTGTGGGTGGGTGATAATAAAATTTTATATTTTGATCTGTGGAAGTGAAATTAGAACCACTTGTGAGTTGTCTCCCTCCACCCTGAAATATATCAGCTGCCTTCCTGTTGCCACATTGATGGCAATTAACTGTTCTTGAGTAGTAGCCATGGTTAGAGCTGGCAGCATAATGTGACCCTGCACCTGGACCTAAGTTAACAAAATGACTGATGCTGCACTAACATAAATAGGATCCATTTTTCTCTTGCATCAGAGGTGAACTCTGTAGTGTTTACAAGAAATAAAATGTTGGAAAATGCATGTTTTGTGACTATAGTTCTGACTGATAAAATTTACCAGTAAGAGACTAATTCATATCCCACTCCACTTTATAAACAATACAGCTGTGCTTCAATCCGTTGCATGTGTGCGTGCGTGCAGGTAGCTCTTCTGCTATACTTTGATTAAATACCTACAAATACGTCCAAAAGTATGCATCAGTGCATAAACACAGACATATATCATAAACCTTAGCATATCCTAACAGACCTGTATGCAAGTACTGGGTCTATTCCACTTAAATCTCACTTCTGTTGCAGTCAGAGGTCCTGTTTCCGTGCTTGGCAGCATGGAATCACAGCGCACTATCATTATTTCTTAATTACTGTATTTCTCAGTTATTTGTGAAGACTTCAGTCATGCTGAACCTCAGGCATCCTACTCTCACTGTCTGAAATGTTACCTGTCCTAAGAAGTTAAAATATGGCAGAGCCCTAAAACTTGCCTGAGAGTTTGAGTGGTGCATTGAGTTCCTTTTCATCTGGCTTCTGTGCTTTTTCTGATCCACATCATCTGAATTTGCAAGTTCTTTCTGGCAATTATATATTTATCTCTTTAAAATGAAAATATGACAGGACTCAATAGGTGGAAATTCAAGAAAGCTGCTAACTGTAATGAAACTCATAAAAATGTAAGAGTTGGCAACACTGCACATTGCAAGCAACGCTGTGAGAATCGCCAGTTTTCCCTTTATTAGTCTTTTGTGGTGAAAACATTCATGGAAACAAGTGATTCTTCTGTGTTCACATTTTTTCTTCTTTAGATCTTTTCCCATGCATAATAGTAAATGAGTGAGAGGTGCAGGGGACTACAGTTATAATTATTTAGGGAGCATTGTTTGAAGAGACCTCTAATATTATGGAAATTTTACTTGGCATCATTTTGTTAACATGCAAATGCTAAAGGTCTTGCTTTATTTGTTCTGGTTTACTCGGGTCATTCCCAATTATTTCTTAATTAGATATGTTCCTTAAAATGAAGCTATATTTATGTGAACATGTTAATAACCTTTTTATTTCCTAGTACCTCATTAACAAGAGATGAGACTTTAGTTTAAGATTTTTCAACAGATAAATTGTTTATATCAGTTCATGTAAAACACCATATGTTTATACTCACATGATGGATCTTTTTGTCTTGAGGGGCTTTGCCTGTAATTTTTTCTTTAGAGGGTAGAACAGGTCTCAGTAGCTACTGGCAAAACTCGTTGTGCAGGTGTGTGACTAAAAGTTTGCAAGAACAGATACATTAACTGTAATTCCTGATCCTTTTGAAGTTATGCCATAAAGACATATTTTCTCTGAGAATGTTTCTATCTTATTCAAAACATTTTGTCTAAACTTGTTCAGCTGCTGGCAGCAGGAGCAGGGGCTGGTAAATGTTCTGCATCGATCTCTTCTGAAGTCCAGCACTGAAATGTAGAGGGTCGTAAAACACTCTGGTTGGGACTGAAGGCTCCCGAGTGGGAAAGCATGTGGGTCGAATATTGGAGAAAGTGGTATAGAGCCAGGAACCCCCTGTCTGAAACAGTTACATGCAAAAAAGGCTTGGAAAAATATTAATTTCTTTTTTCCTGTTTTGTCATTAGCACACGTGTTATATAGTGTACCCTGCTATGCACTTGTATTTGCAGTTTAAATTTGCAAAATAGAGATAGTTCGTCTTGGCAGAATTCTTCCCAACCTCTGCTCTGACTTTATTCTTAGTATTTATTTTACATAATGGTAAATCAGATATCTAAATACAATGCATTGAAAATACCTATTATCTATTTAAGGCTCTTTTTAATATATATTTCTTAAATATATTATTTATACATAATACACAGGTATGAATGCAGATTACAGATTTTATTTGTGGATGGGAACAAATAAAGCAATGTACTGCTGTTATGTTTCCGTTAGTTTTAGAAGTTTTAATACAGTTAAATAACAGCGTTATGATTTACTACTTAGGAATTACTAAGGGGGAGAAAAATCATGACAGTTCTAAACTACCAATTTTTCTTGTTTCTAAAACAATTTGTAAAAACTTTCATTTTTTCCTTGCTGCTAGGGAAACCTAGTGGAGAGGACAAAAAAAAGAGTAAAGAAATTGTTCTTAAAATAACGTATATTCCCTAAATGCTACGCAGCTTTACTGTATTTTACATTTTCCCCTCTAAAGAGGAAAGAAAATATTTTGATGTGGAAGAATACCCCTCTGGCTGGCTATTTTATATGAGCCTCTAGTTTCCCCATGGTCAGTGGGACAACTATCCCCCACTGTGTAGAGAGAGACTGAGCTTCCTTCAGCAGTGTTGGGACTCACAGGTCTGAAGGCCTTATTCCCAGCAACTGGAGTTTTTCCTTAGGGAGGGCGGCAGTCTTTCTTTGTCTCTGCCAGAAAACTGGAGCTTCCAATGGAGACTTGGAGAAAAAGCAGCAATTTTGGTCCTTGTCAGGCCTAAAGTGTTTCTAAGTTCAAATCTTGGGATATGAAAATTTGTGCTGTGTATTTGCTGTTCTCTGCAGGGTATGTCTAATGACACTGACCTTATTGAATCGTGGATCTGCCGTACATGAAACCAGTAAATTAAAGCACAATCTGCTATGTTTATGGGCTTTAAGAGCCAGCAAACTCATTCTCCAAACATGTAATTTGCTTGTCACTCAGCTTTGCAGAACACAGATGTGGCAGTACAGAAGCAGGAGACTGTAACTGCATTTGTAACCTTTAATAAATTAACAATACATCAATTTGAAAAACACAGTGCATTTTGTCAGGTTTTAAATTGCAAAATTAACACTCACTATTAATTTTAAGGCACTAAGTCATCTAATGATACTCATATTCAGTTCCTGTTAAACCTATTTGCAACAGATATTTTCAATGTATTTATTAAAGAAAATGCTTTAAAGGATTTGAGGTGTTTGAGGATATGCATGCATTTAATTACACTCCATTTCTTTATTGGTAGCTTTGATCAATGCTGTGCTTACTACCTCTACACATGCTTTGAACTCCTAGATGCAAGTGTATAAATAATTTCCCATGTCAATCCTTGGCTGATCTACCCAGGCTGAAGTATAAAAAGCAAGTTGTCTCCTAAATTCTAGTGAGTGGGATTAGTGAATTGATTAGTTGAATTCCGAATTAAAATTGCAATTAAAGGCAAAATTGTATCTCTTAGAAAGGCTTCAAGTAATTTCCCCAAAGTGTAGCAGTCAGATTACAAGCTTTTGACAAAGGTTTGCATTGTGAATAAAAACTGTTTTCAATAACCTTTTTCTCTGTTTATAAATCAAACTCTTAGAATAGTAGCAATTAGTAAGCAAAAGAGATGATCTTTTCTCTTTTTTTGCAGTTTTTCAGCATACAGAGGAAATTCCATTGATTTTTGAAAATACTGAAGATGTGATTCATAGAAAATAATTAGGCATAAATGCCATTAGTAGCATGTAATGATGTTTTTCCCAATAGGTTCTGCTCAAAGTATTTAAGATGACAGTGTGGGCATTGTATATTCAATCACAATTAATATTTATGGTGGATTGATACATGTTTTGCTGTAGCGGTCTCAGGGCATACTTCAGGCACAGTGATTTGCATTTGAGACTTAACCAGAACCTTCCCTGATGACAGATAAAATGCCAAGAATTTTATAAACGTGTTTATTCCTAATACTGGCAGTATTTTGCTCCTTTGTTATGAGGTTTCCCCCTTTTTCCTTCCTTGCGTTTTGTGCTGGGCTTTGTCAATATACATTGAAGTCTTTCTGAACACGTTTCTATCACTTATTCGATCTCCATCATCATTATTTACCCTTTTCAGTCTGTATATGTGATTGTCCGATGTTATTGGAAATGACCACAGAACCTGACCTTTTGATCTCAGCAGTTCTTGCAAAATATGCACATTTTAATCGCCTTATCCTGCAGACATCAAGAGCACATTCTATTCCCCAAAGAAGTAGTTTTAGTGATTTAGTAGACGCTACCCCTCATATAGCATCAGTAGTGACTCAAAGCTGCACCTATGTTTAAGGTTCCTTCGCTCCTGCCGATATCCTCATTCGGTTATGTGAGAAGCTAATGTGCTGCTGTTAGCTACTCAATTTTAATTTTGCTATTCAGCACCATAAATTATGGTATTCTATGACAAATGTAAAAGGTGTGATTTGAACCAATTATGCATTCTGCTCTGAATCCCGAAACTTTTGAGAAGCATATAATTATAGTAAGTCATATCCACCAGGTCAATTTTCTTTTATCTTTTTTACAAAGAACACTAGGACATACGTATGAGGCTTATAAGCACCGTAGTAAGCTAGACTTATTAAAGCTGCTTATTAATGAGAATGTTTTCCTTTTCATAACAGAAAACTTGTCCTGTGTGAGTAGCATGCAGAATTTAGCAGCTTCTGCACAGGCTATTTGCTTTATCCTAAACGGAAAAGAAATGGAGGAATGTAGGAAAGGAAGCCAGAGGTTCTTTACAAACTGGGGCTGAAATGTATAATTTTCAAAATACAAAAACTCCAAAGCACTTAGTGTTTAAGTAACTCTACGGCCCATTGATTTCACTTACTGTTAGATTTTTAGATACTAAGAATATCTTAAAACAGAATTTAGCTCTTTAAGAGATGTGGTAGATTATCCTCAATTTTCTATATTTTATATGACTTTGTGTAATTTTTTTTCTGCAGCTTTTTTTAAGGTTAAATGTGCAGGGAAGTAAATGCTCACTTTTTCCCTTGAGAAGCCAGTATTTCAGTTTCACTTCTCTGTTGTGTTAGATTTGGTTGTAACTTTTTTTCTAACAGCTGTTAGGGAATTCAGAGGATTTAAATAACCATTTTCTTAAAGGTGTTAGGGCCAGTTTTCTTTCTTTACTTATGCTGTCACCTTAATCTCACAGATTTGCTGCTTAAAGTCAGATACTAGTGCACTTACTATACTTATTCCATGACTAATGCCAAGTGGTTTAACTCATGCACGCATTGCTCAACAGTGGCGAGGTCAGCAGTGAGGTGATAGGTGGTGTCTTACCTGTCTCGGGTAGCATAACTGCATCAACAGAAAATGATAAGTCTTAGTTCCGTAGTGGACTAACTGCTTCCCACTGCGACTGACATATATTAAGCCAGAGGCCAATAATTTCAGTAGGACTGTTCATGAGGTAGGATTGAACTTCTAATACGAAAAAGGACGGAAGAGATAGACTGTTCAAAATAAACTCTGCTAACGAACAATGATTTGTTGTGTTAAATGTGGTGCTTACAAAACGAGATGGTTTCTTGTTCTACATATGTTGTGGTATTTTTTGCTGTATAATAATTTTCATTGTTGATGAGCAAGTGAGTAGAAAAGTGAATGTAAAATTTGGGATGTAAAAAAATTGGTATGTTCAAATTTTTGAGAGTTTTCTAAATGGGAATGATTACAAAATGTACACAGCGGTAAAGAATTTGGCTAGTTGCATTTGAAATCTGTGTAGCTCTGACAAACGCAGTTGTTCAGGAAACGAAGTTCTGGTGTTATGTCTCAGATACATACAACACATGAGATGCCAGGTCCAATTACCAGTCTGAAGGAGGTAAATCCATTATCCTTGGAAAAAGAGTCCACCATCAGGAGACATTAATTCAATGTGACACCAACTGGGGTGTTTATATACAGCTAATTGCAATATCAGACATTCTGCTCTAATTGAGTTTAATTGTGGCAAAATTGAAGTTAATTAAAAGTTAATGGTATAGAGCACATCATGTTGTTGTAAACTACGGGTATATGTTTCATATCCATATTACTGTTATTTAAATGGTGCTTTCAATAACTGTGCCTCATATTGGCACTTTGGAAATGCACTGTCATTGTTTTCACATCACTGAAAGTTTTTGTTTTGAGAAGGTGTGTAGAAATGTGTTCATTTTAAAAAAGCTTGACAAAGTTTAGGTTGGCTCATTATATCACAATGTAAGGGTCACAGGTGATGTTTCCAACTGCCCTGCTGAGGAAAGGGATGACTTTCTGAGAGTGCCAGTAAAATATGAGAAGAAAATTCTAGTTCACCGTAAGAGAAGGATATAATTTTTGACATTGTCCATCATACTTTCATAAGGAAATCTCAGTTTCCTCATCTTTCATGAATCTATCTTTTTCTAATTTTGTCTTATCCCTGGCTGTTCTGTCAGCATCTCTTCTGATGAATGTCCTTTCTGTGGGATTTGCCCTCGTCTGTCTTTATCACCTTCTGTCTCTGCACCCCTTGTCTGCTCTTGTAGCTTCCAGTTATATATACACTGACAGCTCCACCTCTATCCTGACCCCTCTCTTGATGAACTTTTATATATCAAACCCGTTGTGTTCGACATGTCCTCCTGGATGTCTCGCTGCAGATTCAGAAATAATAATTCTACCCACTTTTCTGTCCATATAGGCAACGCAGCCACCCTCCTGCCAATCAGCCCAACCGACTGTCATCTTTTCTGCCTGCTCCACATATTCTTGCCATGTCCAGGCCTTTCAGATCTTTCCCGATTATAAGTACAAACTGATTTGCTCCTTGCATACTATATCCCTCATCCAAGTCCTAGTCATCTGAGTCTTAAGATCTTTTCCAGCTTTTCTGCAGCACAGATACCTTGTACCTCTTGTTCATTACAAATGAAGCTGTAATTATCTCTACGACCAGGTACCCGTACCGTGCTACCACAGTGTTCTACCCACAGTACTTCCTCCCATCGGATTAAATTCAAGCTATTCCTATATTGAAATTTTTGACAAGTTGGTCTCTCCCAACTCTTGCTCTCCCCTTGGTCAACACTTATTTGCCTTTAGCTCTTACGGGTTGTTTAGCTGTCACTCACCCTTTCTTTCTCACTTGAGCACTTCTTTTGGAAACACACCAGACCTGCTCCTTATGCCATGGCTTACACTAGCATTGGGCTCTAACTGTGCGAGTGCTGTGAGGTGCAAAACACAGTTTTAACGCTGCTTTAATACATGCAGAGCATAAAAATATATATTGGAGTCCACTGGTCCAAGTCCTGCCTCCTAATACATTTTTCAATATTTATTAAGGTGACCTCTCAAATGAAATAGATAGTTTTTACTTCTGAGGAAAACTTATGTGGAATGACTTAATACAACTTGTGTCATATTGCTTTTAAAATCTTTTTGTAAGATGTTAGAAATTTACCAGTGTGTTTCTTGAGGAAGCCCAGCAAAGTGTTTGTTTTCAAAGAAGCCAGATGTAAATTTTGTTATTTTGAGGAAAGACAATATAAAACTTGAGTTTTCCCAGCTTTTATATTGGATCAACACAAGCATTTTAACCTATTGGATAACAAAGTTCATTTCAGGGTTGTTTCAAGGACAAGCACTGTGATTTCATAATTCTGGCACAGTCAGTGGGACATTACAGGAAGTAACGAATTCAGCCAGGTCAGATGATACCACTCGCTCGTGAGTTATCCTTGCTGCAGAAAAGGAGGGGTCAGTCTGGTACTGGGTGGTCACCAAAAACCAATTGTCTGGGCTCTCCACTGCTCCCGCTGCTGAACTTCTGGTTTCAAATTCTAGTTTTGTTCTTTATTGCTTAGTGCATTATTATGAAACATGAAACATTTTGAAACATCTAATGTCATACAGTCAGCTTCTAATTCAATTCATCTTCCTGTGTTTTTCTAGCTTTTACACTCAGTTTTTCATTGCTACTGTATTTTAATACAAGACCTTTAAAACTGCCTACAGGAGGTACCGTGGCGTGATACTTGAACTCAGGTCCCTCTTAATCTAGTTTTGTGGTTATTTGCTAGCAGCCGTCGCACTGTTTTCTTCTCCCTGATCATGCCCAGCTCCCTCTGACATGAATAGGAATGATGTCTAGGGAAATATGAATGGCATTGACCTTAGGCTGAGCAGCTGATGTTAGTTTAACATATGAGGAGGTATATATATGTGATCTAGTACCTTTTAAAAATGAAATAATTCTCCTTATTATGTTTGGCAATTAGTCTAAACTTCCCCTTATCCATACGGTCTGTTACAGAGTTTCTAAAGTTTTGGCATTTGACTGACATGAAATGTAACAACTCCCTTATTTTACCCTTCGATCCAGAACACGTTTAAATCTGATCAGGGACCAGTTTGAAATGTAGCATCCACGCTTTGATAACCATATGGAGCCATGAACATTTATTTGTGGTTAAAACTGTATCTTTGCATTCAATGGGAAAGCAATGAGTTTGTCAAGCAGCACAGTGGCAAGTTGTCTGGCTTGCTTTGTGGTTAGAAGAGTTTGTAGCTTTAGATAGAAGAAAGTTCTCACTTACATTACTTGAATACTAAAAATATATTCTTTCACCTTAAAAAGCATAAGGAACTTTGCATTAAGGATAATAAAAATTGTCCTGTCCTAGAAGTCTTCCATATGGTTCTTTTCTACAGCGAAGTGAAGTGGTTGTGTATATGTATTGGAGTGTAAACAGGCCGGTTAGGATTTTCTTTGTTTCCTCATGTATTTTTTCCTTCACGTGGCTTGTTTAGAACTGTTCAAATACAATGAATGAAG
The DNA here is from genome assembly GCF_949628215.1 of Phalacrocorax aristotelis. Lineage (NCBI taxonomy): Eukaryota > Metazoa > Chordata > Aves > Suliformes > Phalacrocoracidae > Phalacrocorax > Phalacrocorax aristotelis. The sequence goes on along the minus strand of NC_134283.1, from coordinate 4,940,595 downwards.
TGATATGAAATACTAGTTCCCAAGAACTATGATTCCATGTACAAATCAGCATTTTAATATGACCAGGTTAATCCAAGGCAAGTAAATGTTATTCTAAATTTATAGATGCACAAATAATGCTGTATTTGAAAAGGGTCCTTATGCTGAGAAAGTGATGAAGTAAAATTACTGCTTTTCGTCAGTTTTATGTAGGCTAACGCTTTCTTCCATTATCTTTATCGATAGTGGGCCAGCAGCTTCCTCAATCTTTCATTCTGTAAAAGTAAGTAGCCTGGAAAAGGCAGACCGTTTCAGTAACAGATAGCATAGTCACTTAAAACAATTCCAATGAGAGGAAACTTGGCATTTCATCTGCCTAACAGAATTTTGTCTTCTGCAATATTTTTCATTAATTTTTTTTGCTAAAGTAAACTGTTTTCCCTGTGGAAATTAATTAGCATGGTATCAGGAATTTTAATCTTCAGAAAACACCGGTGAGATATACTAGAGTTTCTTTTGACACTATCACACAGCAGGGCAATAATCTAATATAAGAAACTGAAAAAAACCCCTGATAACAAATATGCTTGCAGATTTTCCTGAAGCTGAGAAGTCCTTTCATTGTATGATTTTGTTTAACATTAAAAGCTGCTCCAAAGAAGTGAGTAAAGACCAAGGTGAAGAAACTGTCATAGTTCAGAAAGTACAATGAGGTTCTCCTTGTCTGAGTACTAAAACTCGACATGGTGGGCAGGGAGTAGGTTTGTACTGAAATCTTTTTGTTTAATTTATCCCAACCAGCAGATCTGGGCTTTGGGTTTGTTGTTGTGGGATTTGTTGGGTTGGTTTTTATTTTGCATTTATGTATGTATGTATTTATTTATGTATTTAGAGAACTGGGTCATAGGTGCATTTAATAAAAGATAGCTTTTCTCTGTGCCAGGCTCCAATATCTTCTGTATGCACAATTCAAAGAAAAGTAGGGCAGTTTTAATTCAAATCTCTGGGTGATGCTCGATCCAACATGTGGGGTAATGAAACAACTGACCTTCTCTGTAGAGTGAGTTTATGTCTATATGGCAATAGATACATTTTTAAAAACCTTATATGAAGGTTAGAGGCTCAGTTTCATTCCACCTGCATTAGGCTTTGATTAAAGCGTATTCTAATTATAATCTGTAGCTCTCTGTGTGTTTAAAATTGTGCTTTGGGTGTGTGTAGAATGTTTAACTTCCATAGGCCCCTTCATATAAGCCACCTCTTGGGAATAATACAGACTTTCTTCTGGATTGTAACCCCACCTGTGGGGACAGCCAGTGAAAACTGTCTTCTTTTAACATGCTTCTTGTAAACAAATAAAGCAAATCCAGATCGATTAAGACCAGTATATAGGAGCATCCAAGCTGCAGCAGAAAGAAATCAGCTACTATGGAAGAGGAGAAATGGACTTTTCCACTAAGTATTTTTAAGCATCTCTAATATCAGCAGAAACATCTCAATTATAAAAAGCCAGCTTCTGATTTTTTAGAATATATGGATGTCCGAGAGAACTTTTAGTTAAAGACCAATAAACAATTGAAGCTGAAATATTTTGTGATCACTGGGGATTTGAGGGATTGTATTTTAGGAATTTAAGTAAGGAGATTATTAGTTAGAATCTATAGGAAAAAAAACACCTAACAGAAATTTCTGTCAGTGGCAGTAAAATTAATGCTGCAAATATCTTGTGTTGGGAGCAGCAGTGGTGGAACTCAGTAGAGACCGCTGAAATGAAAATTTTGTGATCACATTATGAAGCTTGTGGGAGACCTAAGGAAAGTGATATTGATAATAGAAGAATTCTGGTGATGCTTTCAAGTCCGCAGATTTGAAATGATTCTGAGATTGATTATATTGTGCAGCTCAGCATCCATTTTTGTGGGGAGGAATTAATTTTTAATGCTTTTGTTTATATACATGTGAGGGGAAAAACCACCTAAGATATTAAAGGCACGGAAGGCTGATCCAATTTTATGCCAAAGTAGGACAGCTACAGTATAGTGTATGTTCTAGAATTTCTTGCTCTACTCTAAAATTTAGTTCAGCTTTGACTGAAATAACGTAATGAATGATTATAGGAATTGCATGTCTTTAACAAGCCATTTCCAGAAAAACATCAAAAGTGTGACTGGGAAGAAAGGCATGTCCAGAGGTTCTGAGTGCTGTTGGAAAGAGAAGATCTCTTATTAGATAAAGGAAAGTGTTTGTTACTTTTTCATTCATTACAACATTGTAGAATATTACCATGACTTGGTACAATACTGTAAGTGGAAGTAGCTGTCAAAATGATGTCAGAATGGACCACTTAAAAATATAACATGTATTGAAATGTACCATTCTGCTTTTATTAGTGAAAAAGTGGAAACACTTGATAATAATTGAAGTGGAATTCTGCTATTCTGAACTAACTATATTAACAGGTATTTGGTTTTCCTTTCTTCCCTCACCCTCAGAACTACTTGATCAAGTATTTTTCTCTTTTTTTATGATTATAAAACAATTCTATAGTAATTTTGTAGAAAAATGTTTACAAGTATAAATCTCTTGGGCTTTTGCGGTGAAATAGATGTGACTATGCTCCTCATTTCTGTATTTTCTGGAGTATTCTTTTATTGCATTTCCCAGCTTCATCTTCTGCCCAAGCGTGATTGTTACCAGAATAGTTTCTTGTGAGGAGGAAACAAGAATGAAAGCAGATGGAATGTGAAATATATTTAGCTGCTATGGGCTCAGAAGAACGTTAAAAAGTTTCATAAATTAAATCCACAGCCCTTTGATGTTAAGATTAAACCAGGTGGTTTACAACAAGCTTGAAGTAATATCCAAGCTGCCAATAAATCCCGTATGGGAAGATCTTCAGCGAACTTCAAGAGAATGAGCCAATTTCTTGGCTTACATCTGACGAAGCACTGTGGTATAAGAAGCAGTTGCTAAGAAGTTCCCATGTTTTACCATCTGCTTCTGCCTAGCAGTAAAAGTTTCCCTTTTGCCACACTTTGGGACTCCATGAAATCCTGGTGCTTTTCAGCTCCCCTGTCTCTACCTTCCTTTCTCAGAAACTTTAACAGAAAAAGCTTGACACGTTTAATTTGGCCTTTGGTTTGGTTTTGTTTCTCTGTTGTAGCAACTTGTTTTTTTTAATTGGGTAGAAAGGCAATGAATTCTCTTATGGATCATTTATGTCTCAGATTGTGAGAGAGACTAATAGTCACAGTAACATGGAGTGGCTCCTGCTGTGACAGCCAACCATCAGGATCCTGTGGCTTGGGAAATAGTCTGTTTGCTCTTATTTGTCTGTTTTTTGCATTGCCATTTAGTAGTTGTCTCAGCCACAGCAAACCTCTCCTTGCAATCTTGTGTTTTATTATTCACTCAGAAGAAATATACAGCAGCATGAAAAAAATTTGTCTTTTTGAAATTGATTTGGATCGTTTTTTTTCTGTCCAACCCATTCCAAGTCCTTTATAAGCATATTTAGTAATGCAAATACTAATACTTGAGCTAAACTTAGCTGCTTTATTTGTCCATGGTCTCCAAGGAGAAGCAATGAAGGAGAGACAAAAGAATTTTTTAGAGTATACGCTATGCTAGTTTTGCATAGTCATGTCAAACCTGGAAATGATTACCACTGGTTTTCTTCTGAATTCCACTGGAATGGTATAATTTATGGATTTGGTGAGGTGCACTTTAAAATAAAGCTTCCCCTTAGAAGCTCTTTTTACTGTAGAAAGACTTGTATAAAATAAAAGTGTGTTTACAATGTTTTGCATTGATCTGGAGAAAAGTCTTTCTACTTGTTTCTATAATTCCCAGAATAAAATGATAATCCGCAGTCCTTAGACACTTCTACCACTTAGATTCTTCTGCCACTAGCAAAAAGTCTTTGCAGCAGTCTCTCACTATGCAAATCAATGGAGTAAACCCAGGTGAGAGCAACGGTATTCCCCAATGCTGACAAGTTCAAAATATTGCTGTCTTCTGCTTCTATTCTTTGTGTCAGAATTTATTCAAAGAATTCAAAGAATAAAATAGCTTCTGTCCAAGTTTTGGTCCAAACAGGCTAAGAAGAAATGGTCCTCGGGGAATCCTGAAGCAGGAATAGGCAGTAATTTACCTGAATAGGCTTTCCTCTGGTTGGTTAAATATTTACAGAAACAAAAAACCCCAACTCCCCATCCTGCCCAATAAAACCCCAAAACCCAAACTACCGCTTTTCTTACGGCCCAGTTTTTCACCTTTGGGGAACTAAAGTTTAATGTCGTTGATAGATTGAAGCACATTTACCTCTTGAAAGTAGGAGGTAGTTTCTGTAGTTGTTTTCTGACTGTCCTGATCAACAACTTTACGACTGAATTAATGCCACAGCACTGATAGAATGCTAGGGAAGCTGCAAGGGAAGCAGAAAGGGGACATTTGTCCCACACGCACTGCAGAACTAACCTATTGCTAACAATTGATGTCACTTTAGCAGTATTGTCTGCAGAACATCATATATTCTTTGAAGAGATGATGCTCTTTGGTCTCGAGAAGATGTACTGATGCCTTCTTAAGAGCAAGTTTAAATGAAAACCCGAACTTTAAAATTATCTGTGGATCTCTGTCTGAAAAGTGATCTTGTTCAGAAAATTCACTTAATTTCAGAATTAAGTGCATCCTGATTGATGTATTGGAGCCAAAGGACAAAAGGCTCTGAAGATCCAGTTCAGCTCCTTCTTCCAAACTTCAGAAAGTTCTTTTTTTTGTATCTTAAAGCAAACTAAGTAATTTCCATAATAATTTCTTTTAATTATTTTCCATAGAATTGAAATTCAGTTTTGGCTTTCATTTCCAGTCAAAAAAACCCAAATTTCAAAATTCCCAAGTCTTCTACAGAAGAAAGCTACTATGTCTGCACTGTTTTGTTTTTATCACCTACATCTATTGCAACTTTGCATATTTATGTTTTATCTGCATAGCAGAATATTATGATGGCACGTCACATACTAAGGCGTCACGTGCTTGTTTTGCCTGCAGCCTCTAAGGCTATTGGGGACCGAAGTCCCAGTGTTTCAACCAGTATTGAAATCCCAGGTTGTAACTTTGTAGCTTGTAAGAATGTAGACTTTGACATTAATCAGCTTATTCTTTCAGCTTGGGGATTTTTTTATTGTGTTCTGGTTTTGGAAGTCCTGGTGAGCTCTCTTTCTGTCTTAATGTAAAATATTTTTTTCATCTTGAAAATAAACCATACTGTGATATGGAATCACTTATTTAGTACCTGTGTGCTGAGATACATCTCAGCTAGTCTGTTTTCTTTGTACCAAAGCTAACAGTTTTAAGCTCATTAAGTAACCTCATTAACATGCTGAGCCTTTGTTGAAGCTGCACACTGGATTTCTTTTATTGGAAGGGAATTTGGTTCAAATGTAAATAAAGAGTGATTAAAGAAACTTGGACATATTTTAGGCAGGGCAGTTGTACCTTAGGAAAAAGGACTCAAAGTTTAAGGTGTGGATTAAGTCATTGGCATAAGAAAAGTGTGCATCCTTATCAAATGGATAGAGATAAGCAGTTGAGACAAGTAATTTACAGTATTCCACTGAGACTGTAAGCTTCTTAATGACAACAGTTTCAAATGTGTATTTCACAATTCATATTTTTTTAATGTATGACGGGGTACAGAGGGAGGAAAATTTGTGGTTATGATAAGCTATAAGGCTATATGTTTTATGTTCTCAGTTCTGTTTCTACTTTCTTATTACAATTTTGGCAAGGAACCTCATGGTTTTGTCTCTGGTATCACAGCTCTATGTTGGGAATGATCTTGATGGTAGAACAGTTTGAATGAGCTGTTAGCACTGTAGGAAGTCAATTCCAGTGGTGTTAGAAACTATGTAGCTAAGTAGATGGACAGCACAATCGTAAAAAAATATGAAGAACAGAACCATTTCTGTTAAGTGCAAAATTATCCCAAGAAATACTGTATATTTGCTTACTTTTTTTTTCTTTATTCCTTAAGTCATTGTGTCCAGACTTCTTTAGGGAAGGCCGTGGGGTAGATTTGGTATCACGCTCATTTCTCTATATTCATGACCTGCTTAAAATCCTTCCCATTACACCGTTGTTGCCTCAGTGCCATGTCATTGTTTTCCTTGAGGTTTGCACCTGTTCTGTTAAATCAGAAGAGGCTTTGCCATTGGAAGAGAGAATCAGGTCTCCAGGGAGCAACTTGGACTAAGCAATGATGTGAACTGAAACCTTAATTCTAATATGCCCAAAAGTTGAGAAATTTCAACTTGTGATCTGTCCTATCTGATGAAAAAAAGAAAAGCCACCATTTAAGACCATTTAACTTTTATTTATTTACTTATTTAAAGTCATTGTACAGTTACAGAAATGAGACTCCAGATTTAAAACTGTAGTATTTTAATCTCTTCCAGTAAATATCATCTGTACCAAAAAAAAAAACCAAACCAGTCCCCAAACTAGTGAGGCAATGCTTTGTTGTTGTTGTTATTACCCATAAGGGTGAGGTTTGTTTTGAGGTCTTCCAACATCTTACAAGCCAAAGTGATTTATAAGTCTTCACATACTTCTTTACATTATTTCTTACTATACCGAAGAGTAAATGGCTGGAATTATATACACACTTTGTCTGGTGAAGAAATTGATAGTTCTAGTCCCATGATGTATTACTAATGGGTGAAGTTGGAGAATTTGATGAAGAAATATATAGTAGTGTGTGTATGTGAAGAGACATTAAATGAGAGTTAACCCATCAGGCAGTAAAAGATTCTTCTCTTTTCAAGTCAACAAAACTATTTCTGCAGTCAATGTTTGATTAACTTACATATTTAGAATAAAGGTTTAACCTTGAATCAGATACTTCTTGTCTAAGAGCACCAAATTACTTGTAATCCACTTCAGTGATTTTTATTATTTGAATTATTTTTGTGGTCCTAGATGGGATCAGTTGAAGTTGACGATTCTTTTGTGACATGAGACACCCCACTCTGGTTGAGTTATCAGCAACTACTTGAGAGAGCATTTTGTCATGTTCAAGATTTTCAAAAATATAAATAACATTTACTTATCAGCTACTTCCCTAGAATTGCCTATTTATGTCTTACGTAGTGGCTGAGGGAAAGCTCAGACAAGATCAGGGGTTAGTATCTGGATATTTTAAGACTGGAAGACTGGTGCCCAGAACACACATTTTCTAAGGAAAATGGAATTTTTGCTTTTTTTTCAGGAGTGCGATTTTGAAGTTTAAATATTTTATTGCAATGTAGACATTCCAAGTGAAGTATTTCTTTGAAATTTATTTATAAAGTTTAAAAATATATTTTATTTTTAGAGCAATAGTTTCATTTCAAATTTTGTCTAACTGAAAAATACAAACACTCTATTTACAGGGTCTAGGCTCAGTGCTGTTATTAGGACTCTATTCGTGTCCTATTTTTTGAAGTTTTGAGCAGAAAACAACCTGAGAATTTTCTGCGGGTTCTGCTTTTTCACTTTATGTAACCTTATTTGACTAAATAAAAAATTATACAACACTAATCAAATTCTGAAGTAGCAAATCAACCAGACTTTAGTCAGTGGCATCAACTAATTTGAAAGCGTTTGAATTCTTTGCCTTTTTGTTTGAGTGGGTTTTACTTCATTTTCTTTCAAACAGTTCTTTTGTTGATGATCACCTTTACATCCTTGCATTAAAACCCCCCAACATTAAATGTCCATATGTATATATTTGTATGAAGATATATATATTTGAGAATGGAGGTATGTGAGGTTTTTATTAAACAAGAATTTGCAGAATATTTTTTGTGGCCTTGTATCATATCAGCAAGGAATTGGGTATACGCCGTAACTTAAAATGAAACCACTTCACGTGACAGCGTAATGTTAAGTATTCCTAAATTAAGTCGAAATTATTTTCATGGTTACTTTTATTTCACATCTTATTTCACATTGTAAAACTGATCTAAAATGTCATTGATGCAAGACAGAATCAGAACCAGTTTTGTGAGAACAGTAAGAAAGTTAGAATGACGCTTTGCATGGACCAAATATTTGTTTATTTCTCTTAAAATTTGCTTACATCAGCAGATCCTAACTCAGTTTTCTGCTGCCAGTGTTGTTCTTCAGAACACTAATTTGTTCAAGCTCTCATTATTTGGAGTAAGAAGACCACAGACGTTACGTTATACAGTGCCAATGAACGTTCCTGATTTAAACAACTAAATACATGCAACTCTCTGACAGACCTTATTGCACTGTTACTATATAACACGAAGCAGCCTTCCTGTGAGCTGAAAATTGAACTATGTCGGGTGTACAACTGCTGCAGAAACACAGAGCGTAATAGGATCTTGCAAGTTATCGCATCTTCTGAATTATTAAAGTCATCGCTAGCTCGCAAGGGTGGCAATTCAGCCCTAATTAATTAAAGAGGTAAAATGCTGAATGACTTTCCATTGGAAAAGCCTTCTTATAGATGCTAATACTTTAGGAGCAACCATGACACAGTAAATTATGATTGCTGAACTCCTAACTTTTGTTATAACTAAAGGGCAAGAGATTTGATAATCTGTAAAATGAATATTCTTGCAAAAAAAAAAAATTTGAGGAATTCAATGGAACAGAAAAGGTGGTAGTCTTATTTTTCAACTGTATTTCAATGAGTGTGGTAATTTAATACATTGTTAAGAGATTTATCTTATGTGTCTTTTTAAGATTAATTAACCCTTCCGTATATGTGTGTTTTATGACTTCTATTAATGTGCTGGCAAAAAGTAACCTTATTAAAGCAGGAAATGCAAAGTAGTCTTAAAATGTTAGGGTCAAGCGAAGCACTGTGAGATATTACTAATTTATGTATTCGTTTATTTGCTTATTTATACTTAGGAGAAAGTGATGTCTTTCAACAAACCATGCTTTTACTTTTTCTCTAATAGTTGTCTGGAATTATGCATACTTTGTTTACGGATAAAGGTTAAAAGTGTCTGCTTGAGTGGAGAGGAAGGTGTGAACACAACGTTTAAATTCTTCATCTTTAGGAGCAACAGCATGGTCCTGTTGAAATAATTTTCTTCAGTGAGGACAGCATCATGGGTTTAAGTCTGCTCCAGAGCAGCAGTAGCACATCTTATTGCTGTCATATATACGTATGTGCGTATATATACACATACAGACACAGAGATATACATACACGTGTATATCATGTGCGTGTATCAATTCAGTGTTTTCTCAGAAAATGAAGATTCTGAGTTTCAATTTCTAGTTTGATGTGAATAAATGTCTTTTATAAGAAAGGTTGCATCTAAACGGCGCAATACACTTTTTAGCTGTCTTAGCATACTGACGAGAGCTGAACAGGCATTTCACATTTTTAAATGCATTAATCAGGTGGCATGGTTGGCTATATTGTGAAACACCGAAAGAAACAACACATACCGCTCAGCCTGTTTCCATGGCTGTCAATCTGGCAACTTATTCATTTCACAAAGAAAAGCAGCACCTTTTCATAATATATATTTCAAATATAACCAAGTACTGTTTCTTAGCAACAAGAGCTCAGTAGCTGGTGATCCTGAGATGAGCCATTGAATAGGGGTGAAACATGCGCATGTGCTTGTGAGCCATAGTGCTTCAATTAGCAGGCAACTCACAGAGGAAACAAAGGTATTCTAATACCAACTTTTTCTCAGTAATTTTTGTAACTTTTACTAGGAGAGTAAAAGAGCGCTCATCTGACCCCAGCAAAATACTGGTCTTCACTATGAAAAAAAAAGCTCTTTTCCTTCTGAGTGAATAGAATAAATCAACTTGAATTGCACACAAAAACATATGTGGAATAAATGTGACCTGACTATAAAACAGATGTTTTCTATGAATAGAACCTCAAGAAGTAATTACTGACAGCTTGTTTTAGAGAGACCTACTTTCTTTCACTCTGAAAAGAAAATGTGTTCATGTGTCATACTGTAACAATATCTTTCAGTGCTACTGATCCTAAAGAACTTTAAAGGTAGTTGAGCACTTTCTGACAAGGGGCATTTTTGTGGACTCCTATTTTTACCCTGTGGCTAGTAAAGGAAAGGCAGTGTGGGGAAAAAAACACAGAAAAAGATAAATTAACCCAGTCTTAGAGCTCTCCCCATGTAGAAATTTCCATCCTGGATCCAGATTTTACTACTTTTGTTCTTAAATGTTCCTTACTGCTTGAATATATGCTTTTGAAATCAGTGGCATTCATCACAGATCAGAATATACCAAACCTATGTGTAGAGCTTTAGGAAATTAAACATAAGTCATATCAAGTGTCCTTCCATATGGACTTTCTACAGAACAGAGGATATATAAAATGGTGTGAAATGGCTATTTAGGTTAATTGACTTTTGCAGGTCCAAATGGCAATGGCAGAGATGACGAAAACCTCCAATTTTTATCCTGACTGCTTTCTGTGGCTACTTGTTCCTGTGGCAAGACTATAAAACAAATTCAGTACATTACTAGGCATATTCCCATGTAAAAGTCCATGTTTTCAATGGAATTTAGATTAGCAAATAGTGTAGCAAAAAAGTACAAAAGGAATAAGGAGACTTCCCTTGGCTTTTGGATTATATTCTAAACATGTAATTCATGGCTGTGAGAGATAAACCCATAGATAATTAGTGTTAAGAGATATAAATGTTCTTCACTTTGAGTTTCATTCTCTCAATTCATGTCAAAATCCTAAAAATACAGAAAACCAGCTTTTGACTGGAAAATTATTTAATTTATTTCAAGTCAGCTGAAAGGGAGAAGTTCTCAGAATCAGTAAGTGACTATTTTATTGTCCAGTTACTTGTGACTATTTGGATCGGCCTTTAGCTTTGCTTAAGCTTAGTTTGCAGGACATACGTATATGCCTTAAATATTTATCTTGTTCATTGTAAATACTTTCTAATAATTTTTTGTAAATAATTGCTCTTCACTAATCGGATAATAATACTTGATGTGGTGGTTAATACTAGATGACAGGATCCATTTGTAATTAAATAGCCCTAGTGAAGTCAGAGCACTAAACAATCAAAGGGGTCAACTACCAAGCGTTAACAAGTAGTGCATTAGACAATATAGTTATTACAGTAGTAATTATCATCCAGTGATACATTCATAATGTTAAAAGCATATTCAACAAAGGCATTCTTTATTGAAAAGTCACAGAATTTATGCAGGCAGTAAATGTCTGTTGTATATGCTTTTTTTAAATAAAAAAAATCCTTATTTTCTGCTCTTGTGTTCTATCTACTGAACTTGTGTTAAAAGCTACCACTGATTTATTTTATTGCAAGACGCAAAGTGCTGTGTAATGTGTGTTTTGTTTATTTGTGCAAAACCTGTAATTATGAGGGGCAATGCCATGAAATATTAAGAGACTTGCCATCTGTTCGTGCAAAGATGTTAGGTGTGGCTGTAGTCAAGGCTGATTGCTCTGGAGTAGGAGTGAAGTTTTTATATTTACATTCCGTATGGTACAAGCAAAATATGGCAAACTGAGTATTTTCAGATTGCATACACAAGGTGAAATCCTGGCTTCGCTGCAGTCCAAGCCAGATTCACAACTGCTTTCAGCGAATACAATTGCCAGTTTGTTGTCTTAGCTATTTATTTTCCTTAGTTTTGAAGAGACTTATGAGATTTGTATTTTAGTTATGATGATAACTTTTAATAAGTCTTCTGCATTTGCAAAATCCATCAGTTCACAGCAATAGAGCAGAAATTCAGGTTGACAGTGGTAGAAAGAGCTGAGGTGTCTACAGCAGAGGCTGCAGAAGGAGTCATAGTCATTGGCCACAGTGGCTGGAAAGTGTTGAAAAATAATGTGTGGGGTTTTTATTTCAAATGTAACATGAATAAAACAATCACATTTTTATTAATGAAAAGGAAGATGATCTCACTTTGTGTTTCCATGTGTTTTGACATCTCTGCCAAAGGGAAGGGAAAGTACAGAAAGAGTGAGAAAACCACCAGAATGATCATAAGCCTTAGAAAAGGAACTGCAAAGGGTCTCATATGTCATGATCTATGTCATTACAGTTCATTGCATAAAATGATACAGCTCCATCTTTAATCTGATTTTTGTACACTCAAATTCCCATTGAAAAACTCATTCAGACTCTCATTGCTCTGATTGGAAATTTCCCTGTACGTCCATCCTAAATGTACTGGTGTTTAGTTATTTGTTCTTGTGCTGCTATCATCCTATGCCTTTAATGATTGTTCTGCTTTCCTGATGTCTGGCCACTGGCGGATTTACAGCTAATCTCACAGACGTTATTCTAGGTGAAGTAATCATTAGGTTTTGCGTGTTGTACTAGCTTTGACTTTCTGAGGACATGGCAGAGTGATGCTACTTCCAAGTTCTCTTCAGCTCTTTCAATAACTGATTACTTGTAAAACTGTCTCTTATTTGGATGGTTCACATTTGCCTAACTTGCCTTTAGCGCTTCCTGCATGGATGATGAAATACCTAAGTAAGGATCTAACAAGATATAGGAAAACCTATCCGTGAGTTTTACAAAGGACTTAGTTGATAGTATTAAACTTAAACATTCATTTTTTCCCAGCTTAGACCACGGCACATTGTCCAGGCAGTACAGCATAGGTTTGTTTCCGAGAGATTACTACAAAATTAGGCACCGAGATTGTATTTTAATTTGAACTAATAGCACTGTGACATCTTCTTTGCAGTCACTAGTGTATCTTTAAATTTTGATTTCTATTTTATTGGAGCACGGCCTGCCTCTAACCATGTAGTTTAGTTTATATGCTGCTCATCACAGTACAGATCCCAATTTATTCCCGCTTTTACCATAATAGAAATAATAAGCAGCAGTAAGGTGAAATAATGTGAAAATAGAGAGCATAGATTTTAGTCAGCAGTATTTAGAAATGTTGTCTTTCACATTTTTAAATTCTGTGCTGAGAGTTTACTGAAGGAATGAGGGCAATTTACATTTTAAAGCTTAGTTTACAAAATTGGCTTGGCTCATTAGAAAGTCATGGTTGGGTTTTTATAAATCTGTCCCTTCTCCCTCCTTCTCCCATCCTCTGCCCTATTCATGTTTAATCTCTGCATACATGCATAGCATTCCCATCTTCCAGCAAAGACAAAACTGTTCTTAAACTCTTATTACACAACTATCATGAAACAGCCTTATCCTGCAACCTGTGGAAGAGATTTCACTGATTTTTAGACTTACTTGTCCATGTCTATTACCAAGCCACCTCCAGGATTGCAACTGCAGATATATCAAATTTATATCTACTTCATTTGCAAACAGCATAATTGAGAATTCCATTTAATCTAGGTATAGTCCATGCTGACTTTCACATCTTCCTGAATCTTCCATTCTCCTCAAAGATTTACATGGTTGCGTTACCTGCTTTTCTTCGCTTTCTCTTTTTGTCAGCTAATGGCTATTCAGAATGCACATTTTATATGAAAAAGTGTTCCATTATTTTTTTTTTTCTCCTGGACAATTTGAAAAATAGGGAAGCAAAATGAACATTGAAAGCATTCTGACTTGCACACAGATAAAGCTTGATATTCAGATTCTTCTGTGGGCTGCTTTCGTTCTGCTCATATTGGAAGACAAAATTAAGCCCTCGCTACATGACAACCTACTTTTAATTGGAGTTTCGTCTCCATGAAGGACAAACAACTTTATGTACGAGGTTTCCTGCATATCTGCTGTTCAGACAGGATGCAAACTTTTCATACCATAAGCTTGTCTTTTAATCTGGGTAAGCGTGGTCAGCAATAGGCATCATCCAGAACTGAATCTGAGTATGAAGGTACGTCTGGTGACAAGTTGTATGAGACTGAAGCCGCAGGTTGCAGAGTGGCCAAGTAGGTGAGACTCTGAAATTCTTCTGAGGGTGCCTCTTTATTAGCTTTTAATTTAGATCAGGAGGCAGCTTTTGAAATGAATCCTCCAGGTGTCCCCTCTTACTGTGTTTTGCTTCAGATTGTGCAGTAGGCTTGGAGAGCACGATCTGGACTCCTTGTGAACAAAAGCAAACTGAAAGTTACACTCGAGAGCAAGCTTTTCATACTCCAGCTCATCATCAGAGGCGAATTAGTTTGAGAGGTGTGGAGGGCGGGTGTCAGGTTCTCACCTGTGGATCTCCTTTGGCCCATCCTGGTCTCTGTGTTCCTGTTGCCTGGATGCTAACACCATGTATCACACCACTGTGAACAATTATTTATTCTCTTATTAAAGATACATGCTAGTTTGCAAACACAGATTCCTTTCATGTTACTGAAGGGTTCCATAAAATGCAATAAAATCCCCTTAGGTCTGCAAAACTGTGTGTGAAGTTTTTCTACAATTATGTGAGAACTGCTAAGATGTTGACCACCCATGCAGTAATTCAAATGTTTTTAAAGTATTAAATAAGACATTAATCTCTTCTGAGTTTCAGAAGCAGCCTATTTGCAAGAAGGAGATTTTGCTTCTGGTATTAAAAGGTTCATATTTTATCCAAACCAGAAATTAAACACTTATTGTGTTGCTGATTACATTCTTTTTATGCGTGTGTGAATATTTTTGTTGTTTTTCCCAATAGGAAGTGAAGAAATTTTGGGCATATAGATTTTCTGTCAAATATACAAGACAAGTGATCATCAGAAAACAGGCCACAACAGAGTGTGTAAATGAACAAATAGCAAAATATGGGGGGTTTGTTGCTCATAGAAACCTTGCAATGTATGAAAGTGATTTCATTGAAAGTCCAAGTCCTGCTTTTTTTCCAGTTGTCATTTTTTTTTCATTTCTGTGCTACAGAAATTGATCTAGAGTAACTTAGCTGAAGATACTGAATGGAAGTTAGGGACTGAGAAGTTATAAAGTAAAGCTTTAATAATGTATTTGGTTTAACAATTCGGTTAGTTTCTCCACTTGCTGTTGAAAATAGTGAATAACAGTCAGGACTCTCCGGTTGTCAATAACTCTCTCAGTAATGGAAGTGTTGCTGATTACAGTGTGGTTCGCCAATCTTGTAATAATGGTGGCAAAGTGTAATACATGGTCCGGGTACCTCTGATCTTTGCTGCTGGGTTATAAACTGGAAGGAGCACACACCGCAACAGAGTGGAAAGCTGGTTCTCTCTGTACAGAGTTCTTTGACACTAGCAAGTCTGCAGAATCGTTTTAGATTCGGATCCTGAAATAAAAGTGTTCAGCTGGCAAAAATCCATGCATGATGCCACTGAATTCTAGGAATCATGAGCAGTAAGACAAGATAATTTTATTACCAGTTTTACCCTCTGGTGTGATTTCCCTGGCTTCTAACATCTGCTTGCAGGGTTGATGTCCTTCCTTGAAGCATCATTCTTTGTGTACACTGACATTTAGCAGGGCCTGTTGTAGGACAAGGTGTAATGGTTTCAACCTAAAAGGGGGTGGATTTAGAGTGTATATAAGGAAGAAATTTTTTACAATGCAGGTGGTGAAACACTGGCCCAGGTTGCCCAGAGAGGTGGTTGATGCCCCGCCCCTGGAAACATCCAAGGTCAGGTTGGACGGGGCTCTGAGCAACCTGATGTAGCCGAAGATGTCCCTGCTCGCTGCAGGGGGGTTGGACCAGATGGCCTCTAAAGGTCCCTCCCAACCCAAACCATTCTGTTCTGTGGTCTGTGATCTTCATCAAAAATCACAGCTTTTCAAAAGTTAAAAATTAAGAAACTGAGTTACTTTCATTACTTTTATTAATTGTGAGTGAAGAAGTAGACTTTTTTTTTTATAGTAAGTTCTTACCCTACTGCGAAAAATAAAGGTGCTATTGTAGTAGCTGAGTTGCTAATACTGGGTAGGCTCATGGCTGTATTAAGCTTGAAGTGGTTCCATATGATGATCAATTGTTTAAGGAGCATGCATTTCAACAGCACTTAAAACTTGTACTCACATGATTGACACTAATGATTCTGAAGGAGACGCTATAGTCTGTCAAGTGGGTAATTTGTTTTTTTAAAAAATTGCTTGAATATCTGTTTACGCAGTAGACTATAACAGTGGGGGAGACGTTGTGATGATACCGTCAATAAATAAGGTGGTTACCATTTTTTGAAGTACCTGAAATATGTGCCAACAAAATCCAGCATGATGGCTGTGAGGAAATGGGTATTCGTATACCTGTAAAATTCTGTAAAGACAAAGCCATGTTTTTGGTCGAGCTGCCTCTAGTTATTAATCACCAAAATTATTAGTCAGTTGAACATTGCAGTGGGATAAGCTTCAGTAAATGGGGGATAATAGTATTATTACTTGTATCTTCTAGAATGCATTTAAATAAGATATTTGTTTTGTTTCATGAACAGTTACTTCTTAACGAATTGTTGGCCTGGTCTGAATGGACGTGGAACTTGTGGGAGTTTAAGCAAGGTGGTGTTTGTCAATATGGTTCGTAGCAGTTTGGTCTTATATCTCTCACTCCACTTTGGAGCTGGATTAATCTAAATAACAGATAGTTGTCATTGGTGGGGAATAAGTCACATTTGGAACCATATAAGGAATTAGTATAGCCTCCTCTACGTTTCCTTCCCATTTCTAATCCACAGTAGCTTTCCATGGTGGAAAGCACAAGCATTGAGAGATGGCTTCCCATAGCATTGGTCCCGTCCCCCCCATCCTGAGGGCGGCACACAGTCACCCAGGGCCGTTACCCACCCCCAGCAGTCTCCAGACTCCTTTTTCCTGAAGGCCCTCTGTGAGTGTGTTGTGGACCCACTGATTGCAACCACTGTACTGCAGTCTGTCCTGCATGGTTAATTGCACAGTGCTACCCAGGAAAATCTCTAATGCTGGTAAGGGCTTTATACCCTGTAGAGCTGGTGGGGTTTTGTATTGCTGCTACATGTTAAGAGCAGAAGTCTGCTGCCAGCATGAAGTAAAAGATAGCTGAGTCTGTAAGAGGTTGTAGAGTAATGCAGAAATATTGGCCTGACCCGCTTTCTTAGTATAGCCTCCCTGGGTTTACAGCATAAGGGTCTACTCTTTGTAAAGTTACCTTTCAGAAGGTCTCTTCATTCTTTGGACACAAAAGGAAAAGTAGAAGAAGGGGGGCGGAGGAGGACCTCAGCTTTTACCTTGTACTTTCTTGACATCTCTGCTTTTAAGTACAGACCATAGGATTTCTGTTCCACCTCAAACCTGTACTAACCCTGATGAGAACCGTGCACGTTCATCAGGAAATGCTTATGCCCCTTTGGAGTGTTTATGCGGGGAGCTGTGTTCCACCCATGTGTAATGAAGTGCAGGTGATCACACACTAAGGGCGCAGCTGGTTCTTCACCCAGTTCATCTCTCTCTTCCCCTTGCTGTTAACTGCTCCAATTATTTAGTTAACGAATGGAATAAAGGAGGAGAACTTACACACGGCCCTTACTAGTACTTTGGATTAATAATTTTATATACCTTTCTTAGACATAAACTGCAGGCTCTGCACAACCTTTGATGCATTAGAAAAACAGATTTTAAAAGATTGCGACTTCAAGCATCTGATACTTGTTGACGTTTTTCAGTTTCTGAATAGTAATCTTTTGTTTAATACTCTTAGTGAATTAAATCCCCTTGAATTCCAGAAACCTTTAATCTGTATATGTAATAATAAGAACCACTGCCGTTGAAGTGTTGAATGCTTTGTTCACGCATTTTTAAGTTTCAGGGATCTGTGTTGAGAATACCAGAATGTCTTCTATAAAAGATTATTTAGACCATAGGCTTTATTGACTGGTGAAATAGTGTTTATCTTCATAATAAGAAAATGCAGGAGCTTTAAAGCAGAATAAAAAAAACGACTGAAAAGAAGTCTCCTTCCACTCCAATCTCATTTGGTGAAAGAAAATGCATATTAATTAAAAATTTAGACACTTCATTTCTGTTGCAAGGCTCCTTGCAAAAGACAAATTATTTTATACATCTAGTATGTGTTAGAACTGACAGATGAGATTAATATGCTTCTTAAATTACCATTACCAGGGGTCAATTAATAAGTGAACTAACCTTGTGAAAGTCATCCTGAAAGACTAGTTACGGATCTGTAATGGTCCCTGTCAAATTACGTAGAACTGAGAAAATGAGAAACCTGTCAAATAAACACGATACCTACTAATTACATTCTGCATAAGGTAAATGAACTTTTGTGGTTGTTGGTGGAAGGTGGAAGGAATGTTACTGATAATTATACACAGATTTGGAGTAAAATTTACTTTAGGGAACATGTATGTACAGAAACCTGTCCGGGTGAGAGAACAGTGAAATTTCTTGGAAGTCACTGAACAGGTGATGTGAAGGTTGAATGACAATTAGAGAAATATTTCTTAGGCTATTGTATCGATTATCACCTTGGTAAATGCAGAATTCCCCTATTTTTTTTCATTCTTTGATTATGATACACTTTTTAGTTGGCCTCTTGAACTTTGTTAACTTACACAAATAAAGGTTTCATTATGAAGAGAAAGCAAGCAGCCATGAATGCTGTGTGGCTTGACGAAAACCAACACTGGTACTAGGTTTCTCTCTGTGGGAAGGACTTTAAAAAACACTTAATTCTGTACCTGCAGGCTGACCAAGTGTCATATCATTCACTAATCCTATTTCTTGTGATCACATTACAAAACTACAGCAGATATAAAAGCAAGATCACAGAAAAATAGTTTGCGTTCTTCCAGAAAACGCTGAAGATTTAAGACACTTCCAGCAACAAAATCACCAATAAAACCACTTTTGGGTAAGAATTGGGCCTTCACAGCTGTTGGAAACTGCAAATAGGTTTTTGCACTATAGGTTTCAGTGTAAGCCCATTTCTAGGTTATGGTGTTGTGTCTGTTAAATTATCTAACTACATCTATTACTTACTAAATATTATTATACAAATATTAAATACTATAAAAAAGCTGAAACTAGCTGTGTGATGAGAATCTTGAAAAGCAGTAAGTCAAACACTTCTTTGTAGAGCAAACACCAGGTTTGCTGTGATGGCAGGAGTGGCTGTTCATGCATCTGTTTTCTAATAATACGATTTTAAGAAATTTGGTATTGATACGAATATTTATAGATTAAAATAGCAGTCATGCTATTGGATAGGATAATCATACTGCCACTTATTGCCATGAAGCTTTGAGCTGGAAATTACTTATTCCAGTCTTATAAATGTTTATAAGGGAGGTTGAGTCGGAGCGTACCAGCAATGCCGTGTGACTGAAGGGATCAGTCAGCACAGCTATTCAATGCTGCATTCAAAATCTAAAGGCTGAAATGCATTCGGTTAATGTTTGATGGATAATTTTAAATGATAAATGTGGTTCTGAAAAAGAACCTGTTCACAGAAAAGGCAAAAAGGTTAAAAAAAATAAAGTTTCCATACGTTTATTCGGTCCTGCTCCCTATGATCATCTGCTAGGTAAAGCAGAACATAAAGAAAAATAAACTTAATGTGACTTCTTGTCTGCTCTTTCATTAATAATAGAACATTTTTCTAATTGAAAATCCTGTGTAGATTAAGATATTTTTGGGGATCAACTTTATTTTAGTTAAACTCGTACACAAAATAATTTACCTGCTGTCAAACCCACTTGAAGTGACATAGTTTGGTCCTAGCATATTCCAGAACATGTCAGGATTTGATGAGCTATGAATATTGCGTTTAGGAGTATGCATTTTTATAAGATTTTTCCCATCATTCTATGAAACAGGCAGTGCATCCTTCTCTGATGTCCTGGGTTTCTGCAGGAAAATGTTGCAGTTGTACAGTTTTGGTTCCTTCCTGAAAAGGCAATCCACTGACATGCTTATTTTTTTGACCTTTTAGTGAGAAAGATGAAGGTCTGATTACTTAAAATTCATTTCTGTCAGGCATGTTTTCTGTGTTTAAAACTTCCACTTTCTTTGACTTGCTTACTATAAAGTTATTTATGTTCTGATAAAGAGTAATTCTTTTTAAGTTGTGTCTGCGGTAGAATTAGGGCAGGTGACTAAACTCAGTCCACTCATCTCTCTCTCAGCTGTCTCCATTTAATGGTACGTGTAAGCTATTTGTAGAAGAACACAGAGTGCCATCTATTGAACAGTTATGTAATCCTGCAGCCCGGGTTTTGAAAGAAGGTGCGACAACTGTATTTGTTAAACATTTAACATACAGAAAAATTAACAGCCTACTAGGGATTACAGTATGTTCTTTCGTTTTCATTTCCTTTTGTGACGTAAAGTGAAACAAACACAGAACCTCTAAAATAATTATTCTTGGCCTACTTTGCATTTGAGAAAAATATTTGGAGATCTTTCTGCTTTCCTAAATAGACCTAATAATTTTAAGTTGTTTTTTTTGCAGCTGATTCTGCATTCCTTATGAAGGGGTTGCTCCCAATCAATAAACATAGCTCTATGATAGCCGTTCATGCGACTATTTTTTTTTTCATTTCTGTGTTCAGTGTCTGTGTTCACTGAAAAATTTTTATATGGCCAGTGATCATATTACAGTGATCACTTGCTTGTTACTTCTATATTTGTTAAGACACTGTACTACTTATAAATATGGCTGCTATATAGTTTAAAGTGCTTTCTGTTATTCAGATGCCACAGAATTTACTTGGTGTCATAGTGACAAAACCTCTAGTTTTGCAAGGGACCTCAGTTACAAACAGAATAGTTTTACTCTCTTTGATAGGCTCTGTGTGGCTGATGGATTGCTACTGATTTGAGCTCAAAAATCAAACTTTTGGTATCGATTGGACTGAGTTGCTGTATGTGTTTTGCATTGAGCTAGCAAGTTACTTTAATAGTGATGGATTTATAAATAGGTTACTCCAAATAAAAGAAATTATCTTGTATTTGAACCAGCAGTATATTGACGAAAAGTGACCTTGCCAAGCTGAAGGAGAAGAATGCTTTTTGGTGATGTAGCAGAACTGAGTGAAGAAGAACTTCCATGCAATTTGCAACTAATTGTTATTTTATTGAACAGTAAAGGCCGATCACTATGTGCATGCATGTATCCACTTAAAAACTAGAAGGAGACAGGGATAGTGGAATGGAGTCAGGACTAGACCTGGTCACAGACGACACCAGAATTTGGTGAAGAATAAATGCTAGGTGCAATCTTGGTTTTCTCTTTTTCAGACAGGAACTTCTGCAATAAGATACTACTTGTACTCCCTGGGGCTACAAGCGATTACGTTGGTAACAATGGGGACACATCAAGCTGTAATTAAACAAATTTCATAAATATCATACTGTATTGTTAAAATACCTCCCTGTTTTTCAAAAAGACCCCAGATTTTTATCTACAGAGGTCTATTATTTTTAGAGATCTGTACTGTGATGTGAAGTCATGTAATTGACATAGCTAGCCTCAAGGGGAGTATAATGGAGTAAAATACCATAGGATGAATTTCCATTACTTTGTGAATGCAATGCTACTTTGGGGCTAAATACATGAAGGTTGAATAGTCTAGTCTACGCAAGAAGTTACTATGATGCTTCGGAGCATAAACTTCAGAGAGTCTGTTCAAGGACTTCCTGTTCTAGGTCATTTAAGGTTTGAAAAAAATGCTACGCCTCAGTAGATTTTAACAGGTCAAAATGAGGCAAGGTTTCTCCCACTTTATGTATTTATTTCAACTGTATGTGTAATTTTCCAGTCTTCTCATGGCAAACATGTTTGCTTGAAATTAATTGCTTTTATTTAATTGCTATTAGTTTGTAACAGGGCATACTTCTATTTCTGTTATGACTTTAATTCACTCCTGGCATTCTGTTAGTGATTACCTCTGGTTACAAAGACACTTTTCTTGGTTTCTCGGTTACAACTTTGCAATAGGAGAAGCAAATTTTACTGCAAGAGCTTGCTGTGATGAGTTCTGGAAGTTTATCCCTTTTATGATTGTTTGTGCAGGTACATGAAGAAGGATATAACTGATAGTTGTAATTCAAAAAGGCCTTCTTCATTTGCAATTTTTGGTGCAAAAGGCATTTAATGAATTTTGTGACTGGCTATATCTGGACTTTATTTTTGCTGCAATAACTTTGACTTTCCAATTCTCACTTTGTTGCCAAATATGTAAAGTTATCTTTTTCTATGCATTTTTCACCAGTCACATCAAGCAGTGAAAAAGTAGAGATCTGCAACATAATAATTTTCCTTGCAAAAAAATGTTTTAGTTGTATTTCTGGACTCAATTTCTGTTAATATTTGTAAATTATCAAAGGGTTTGAAAAGGGTAAAAAAAGACAAAACATGACAGTTACATTGTGAGTTGTGGAATTTAAGAAATTGCTCAAACGGGGTTGTCACAATTTGCAGTTTAGGAAAAACATGAGGGAAAGAAAAAGAAAGGTCTGCTTTATCTGCAGAAACAAAATAGGTGTAGAAATGCAGCATGGATAAAGTCCTGAAAGTGAAAAATCAGTAAGACAGAAATCTGTAGATTTGGTTTGAGACCTAATTTTATGGAAATGCAGTACAGGAACTGTTGCTGTTGTATGTTGTAAAATATCAACTGAGAGCTCAGAGTTAAGGGAAAGTGATGATGGAGCATATAGTTTACTGACGAGATGCCTTTACCAGTATGCTTAATGCAGTAATTTAGAGTTGACTGAGATGTAAAAAAAAAAAAATACCCAGTGAGACACACTAGAATGGCTAATTATACCTTAAGATTAATAGTTGTACAGGTAAAGCTGTCATCAGAGCTGAAGATCAGAGAAGCATTTCAGAAAGTACCTGGGCTAAATGTAAACAATAAAAATAAAAGAACACGAAATAAATTCTCTCTTTTGATGTGTCATTACATAGCAGACCCTCGTTGACCCTTTGGGAGCTACATTAGAACTGTTTGACTACTCAGAAGAGACTATTATTGTGTTAATTTAGCTAATTTGACGCTCATTGACTAAATCTTTCTTTATTGACAATTAATGTAGAGAGAGGGTCCCACATTTCAAGAGTTACAAATATTAGCTTTAGGGAGAGAAAACAGGTAATTAGAAATACTTTATTTCAGATCAGGCTGCCCTTGGCATATCTTTCAATTTTATACATGTCTGCAAACTATTTTTCCACTAAAATAATGTGGAAACCATTCAGATATTTCCTTTTTTCCATATTTGACATATATACCTCGCCATTGTTGGCAAAGTAGGAAAAAACAGTATACTGTTACACTGAAATGGAGAAGCTGCTAAATGTTTGTGATCAGGGATGTGCTAATTTGTTTAGGTGTTGTTACCAGGAAGATCAGCTGTCTGAATTATAAAAGTATCTGCCACAGACGTCCTCTTGGAAAAAACAGCCGGGCATAATGTGAAATTCAATAAAGCTGACTGTAGACAAAATCAGCAAAAACTCATTTAGTTCAGAATAACAGGGAAAGATAAACAGTGCTTTGTTACCTTCAGTGCTCATATATCATTGTAACTGCTCAGGCCGGGCAAAGAATACAGGAGGGAAATGAAAGCAAAGTGCTAACTGTGGATACTTGTGTAATATATTTAGCCAATCAAATGTCAAAATTCAGCCCTCATAATCTAACAGTTTACAAGCTCTTGTGATGATTTTGAGGAATATTGATAAACTCACTTTTACGGACATGTATAGCCAAACATACAGTAGGAAGCGAGTCATGTAGGTGGCATTCCAACACCCAAACCTTTCATCATCAACATTGAAATATGTTATCTCTGGCTTAGCAAACAGAGTCCACAAAGTGTAAAATGTTTACTAGAGAAGAATATGTTGAGGAAGGAGAGGTTTGTTCTGTGGAAGGTAGTTTAGCTCTGTGGTCAAACAGGCAGGTTCTGGTGGGTAACGCTGGTGCATTGAGTATATGAGAGGCTGCCGGAGATTGAGAGACAAGTTAGAATGAGATTTAGCATCAGAATATAAATAAATAAATAAATCTGAAAGTGACAGTATAGGTACAGAAACAGGACACTTAACAGTTTATCATCATGGCATGTTATATGCTGGAAGAAGGGAATGGCAGACGTTTTGTACCATAACACAACGCTTCACAGCAACGACTCTGGGTGATGGGGGTTTTGCAGCTCTGCAGTTTGAATGGGTTTTGTTACTCATGGCCCTTATGATTTGCAGTACTGACATCTAAATCCTGTAAAGCAGATACAAATAAATCTCATCTAGTTCTCTTTGCCTGACTTCTACAGATGAACCTTTAAAAAGGTGAAATTTAGAAAGACAATGGAATTACATCTTACAAGTGAGTGGCAAATACAGTATATAAAATATGCTGATATTTTTTCAAATTTTGGAGAAGAGAGAAATTTATTTACAGGATAAGCAAATTTCTCAGAAAGAGAAAGTCCACTAGGGAAACCTTGCTTCCAAATTACCAAATTTTTCTCTTTGTCGACACTTAGATCCCCAGCACTCGTACTCCCTTCTTTGATGGGGCTTTGAAGGACTCCTGGCTGCAGCTCCTTACTCAAAAACTGATAGTATAAAGAGGATGCGCTGTCATCCCAGGAATGCTGGCAGAGCCGGAAGCTTGGGCAGCAAGGCAGCAGCATGCCGCGGGCCCTCCAGTCCGGCTTGTTAAAGTCCTCCATACAAGTGCTCTTGTAATTCCTTCTTTTGTTTATTTAAAATAAAGAATCCTGGTTGGTTACATCTGCACTAGAGTG
This sequence comes from Phalacrocorax aristotelis, assembly GCF_949628215.1. Lineage (NCBI taxonomy): Eukaryota > Metazoa > Chordata > Aves > Suliformes > Phalacrocoracidae > Phalacrocorax > Phalacrocorax aristotelis. The sequence goes on along the minus strand of NC_134283.1, from coordinate 4,915,906 downwards.
GTATAAGCTTGAGTGATCCTTGACTTCTAAGACCTCTTCCTACTCATTTGTAGGAACAGATATGTTAATAAGAACAAAGAAAAATATGTGTGTGTGTGATATATACCTGACATTTACGCCGACCTTTATTTCTTATGCCTAAGTAAGTCAGTTTTCTTGTCACCGATGCATTTTAGATCTTGGATTTTTGTTGTTGGTCTGATTAGTTACGGGCTCTCTCTGACCCTGTTGCTTCTTGAATCCTCCTGAGATGAAATTTGTTAAACTCTCGCCCCTTCCTGTGTGCCATTTGGAGTTGTTGTCAAGCAGTAAGAACGGTGAGCAGTGTGTGAATACTGCTAGGAGCTATTTAAAAGTGCAAAGCCATTTTTCATTTTTTCTTTTCTAAGTGTCTTTGTTGCTTTTGTGGTGCAGCATAGAGCCTAAAAATTCTGGCACAGCTTATGTCTTAATCCTTTGTTTCAATCCTACTTCCTTTCTTTTTTTATTTAATTTAATATTTTTGTAGTGATTAGACTTGATTGCTTTGGTGAATCCTGTATCTCCTCTCTCTCTCCCCCCACCCCTCTCTCTTTTTGAGGGGCTCAACATGTGTTCTCTTGTGATATGGGAAGATTTTAATTAGTATTTTTGTGATCATCCATAGTTCTTTTGGTCTGTGTGAAGTACACATGGATTCATTTGAAGAGCTGTATTGCTCCACAGATTTGAGGGATGTCCTTTACCTCTCATTTGTTCACTGAGGTTATTTTTGGAGTGGGCAGTCTAATTTCAAAACCCATAGATAATATTTAACAGGAAGTATGTTTCAGAAGTAATTTTATTTCTATTTTTGTAGCTATATGAGACACCCTGAGAAGTACGCAGCTTTCTGTTGTGAGGCTACAGAAAATTATTTTTGGTTGTGGTTTTGTCTATACAGCTGTAGAATAGTGCTTAATGGGGGGAAAAATGAGACACTGAGAGGACAATCAGATTTCCAAAGCTCTTTCAAAGGTGTTTTGATTTTAATAAGATATATTATCCAGTCTCATAAGGCACTTTGAAAAATCACACTGTGCACATGTTGGTAGCTTAATAACCTTTGTAAATCTAATTTTACATCACTTGCTCAGCAAGAGATAGAATTTAACTATCAGTTTTGTATTTGGAGATCAAAAAACCTAGATTCAATCTTGATTTAAATCTTGTATGGTGTACAGCTTTGGTGAAGTAATTTCATGTCTGTCTGTTCTCCCATCTTTTGCCTATCGTATTTATTTAACTGATTTAAACACTGCTGTATTGCATCAGTTGGTTCCATCGGCTCTATCCTAATTAGTCAGGATGGTTACGATCAGTCTGAGTACCTCATACCTCCTTTATATCCACCTTTAAAATGACGATAGTGATTTTGAGCCTTTTTGAAAGTTCTTACGTTGCTCACATTCCAGTAGTTGACAGGCGCAGAGGGTTTGTGCATGCACCCGGAGCCCATGGGGAAGCTCTGCCAGGCTGGCAGGACCTCGGAGCAGCTACCGGCTGCCCACCCTGAAGTGCCCTGCTGCGCAGCGTGGTTGAGCTTTCCTGCACAACAGAAGAGAGGGTTTTGTGATAGCACCAGTGTCTTCTGGTGCTTCCGATTCCTTTGTTCACTGTGACTTTTGCATAACTAACCAGTTAAACCCAGTTTTCTCCTGTGCAGCCTGACCGTTCAGAGTGTAGTGTCCCTAGAGAGTGATGTTTGTCAGAGGGACTGGATTTTATGAGGCATGTGTATAGGGCATAAGATGGACTGAAGCTTTGAAAAATTGCTACTTATTAGCTTTTGATCTTATATCTAAAACTAAATATTCTGTGAGTATCCAAAGAAATATGCCATGGTCAAAGAATTACTTCTTAAAATCTTTAAATATGAATAATATAAACTCTTAAAATAATAGTCATGACAACTCACAAGAGTAAATCTTGTCTGCTCCAGACTGACACATACCATACCACAACTGAAAGTACCATTTACTGCTTGATGACCAGCTCTAATTTTAGTGTTTAAAAACTATCCTCAGGAGTAAGTGGTAAAAAATATGAGATTAAGTTATCCATTTTGTGGGTTTATTTTTTCTGTTGACACACAAGAAAGCTTCTACAAAATCTGAAATTATTTATTTTATTTTTTAATGAGCTGAAAACCTCAAAATAATTTCTTGAAAACAGGTTTAGTGTTGTCATGCAGAAAAGGCAGAGTTCTTTTTGGTATAAGCTTTTTATAAGTATGCATTTAATGTGCTCTTTTCTCTGAGGTTTATGCCATCCTTCTCTATATTTTTTTCTGTTTTCTTGCTCTGTGATCTTATTCACAGGAAAGGGACCATTTTATACCCACAGCAGAGAAAAATTTTCAGGACTTAAATTCTACAAGAAAACAATGCCCTTTTAGCAATATTGTGATTGAGAGACACAGCTGTGGAAGAAAATACATTTACTGTGACACTAATAGCATTACAGTATGTACATTCTATTAGATAGCGAGTTCATAATTGCTTAGCTTAGTGCTATGGAGGAATTTAATGTATTAAAATAAAAAATATTAAATGTACAGCATTTTAGCTTCATTTTGCAGCAATGAGCATATTTCATTGATGGCATCTTCTAGGCACATTCTGTAAAGCGAACTGCAAATCAAGAGACTTGCTGGTGCTAGAAGACAGACTGTAGTACTGCCAGCACAGGATAAAGAACCTGGAAAATGCCAAGTACTGTTATCACTAGTTTAATCATTCAAGACTTGTTTTCTTTCACCGAGGATGATCCTTCCCCCAAGATGTAGTGGCTTTTCTGGATTGCTGGTGCCAGGTTTTTCAGAGAGACGGGCAATTTCTGGTATCATCTCAAGCCTGCAGGAGGTGCAGGCGCAATGTTCTTTTGGAGGCTGGCCTTTACGGAATGTAAACTGGCAAAGACAAAGTTCTTGCTTTTCCCACTTCAAGGGAAGGATGAACAGTGAGATATTCACAATATAAAGATTTACTGCGCAAAAATTAATGTGGAAAAGATAAAGACATTTGTTATTTAATTAAGGCAAATTTCTTGCCTTGGGCTGGTTTTGTTTAGAGAAAAACTATGTTAGATAACATGGGAACCTTGTTATGACTTATAGCCACATATAGATAAACCCCTCCGTGGACAGGTTCAAATGCAACTTTAGCTTTGAAGAGGTAAAGGTTCTTATTAGTAACAAGTGCATAAACTATGAAAATGCAGTTTGTACTTCTATTTTTCCTCCTCTGCTGATTCTTTCTCTCAAAAAGAAAGAGTTGTTAGGCTTGACAGGTCTGCTTAGGAATGATCTCCTGGCAGCTGCAGCTGGGAAGGACACAGTTGCAGGGGCCAGTCAGAATTGCATTAGGTGGGCACTAGGCAGCTCCTGCTACCAGTGCGCTACCAGACAGCCTCCTGTGAGACCATGGGACAACAGTCACGTCTGTTCTGCAGAGTATTCCTGAATTTGGCTCAGCTTAGACAAGGCCTTCTAGGAAAGGTTTACAGTATTCATCATCGTTTCATCTTTCTTCACATTATCTTTTTATATTACTTTGCTGTCATGGCTTCTCTCTCCACTCCTTGACACCCCCACCCCCACCCCCCCCCCCCCGATTCCCCAAAAACCCCAGTTTTGCTGTACAATGACATTTAGCTTCAAACATAAATTACAGCACAATTAATTTCATTAAACATATTTTATCTTGCTCTTCATCTGATGTATGGGCTTGCTATCAAGCATCAGACCAGTCATTCCAGTTTGTTTTGCTCTTCCCCAATGAAGAGTTCTGTACCAGTGTGAGTGCATAAATTAAATCCCTGTTTCTTCCAAGTCTAGCAGGCTAAGTAAATATACATTCGTACCGTCACTGCTTTTTTGCTTAATTAGGCTTAAGTTCCAGGAAATTTTAAAAAGTTAAATCATAGAAAGAGTTCCAGTTAAATATTTATTTCTTGGTACTTGCTTGAAAGAACCTGCTATGTTATGCTTCACAAACCAGAATATTATGACGTTGACATTAACCTTTCACTTTACTTATGTGACTAATGATTAAAAGTATTAAGACCACTACCTTTAAAAACAGTGATAGAAGAACATCCTTGACTGTTTATAATGTTAAACTCCTCTTCCTTTTCAAAAAGCTTCTTTTAATGTGTGTACAATGCCTTGCATCTGATGTGATCAAAGAAGATGAAATGACTCTTACCTAATGAAGAATTCATCCTTTGTTGTTCTTTTGGGAAGTCTTAGGGTTTTTTGAAATTTTTGCTTAATTAATGCACACAGTTAAGAGGTGGTATTGCTCAGAAGATAGGAACTCTGAAAACAACTGCAGGGTAATTCTAGGATTGTAACATGGGTCCGTGCAAACCTTTATTTTAGTGAGGTCTTTGCTAAAGCTCTTCAGTCTTTCACCTGATTCGGAGATGCAGAACAGTTATAGTTTGGTGGGTCATTGCAAAGTATATGGTGATGTCTAGGAGAATACTACTTACAGGTAGCTTGGAGAATGTCCTACTCACATAAGCCTTACTCTTTAACTTTCACTTCTTTCTTTGGATTTCAGTGGTTCAGACTTGCCGAGTAGAATTGGATAACAATGCTACCATAGAAATTGTCTGATATTGTAAAAACTCATGCTTTATTTGGAGAATGCACTAAAGTGGGCAGCATTTCAGTCATATATTTTATATGCAGAAAGACCCCTACACTTGTTCTGAAAGAAAATGCTTTATTGTATATTGGTTTTGATCTTTAATCTTCTTTTGTTAGCTGAGGTTAAAAACATGGTAAAAAGAGTGAAATTATTGGAATGATTAGTTTGGAATCTTTTCCCACTGTTAATTTCCTACAGTATTACTTTCTTCAATTTGTAGACCTTATACAGTTACAGTCTATATATTGCCCAACTTACCGTGGTTTACAGGGAAAACATTAAGCATTCACGGAAGGTTCAGTTGCTGTTTTAATTAGTTTTCCCAGTGAAATCTAAGGAGTCTTGAAATTCTTTAAAGGCTTTATAGAGATTAATCGTTTGAAATTAAATCTCTATTTTCTGTCATAGGAACTTCAGTGTGTTTGTGTAGTAGAGCAGGCATATATATATATATTTGTGCTAGGACTAGCCATTTGTACTATAGTAATAATATGAAACTTTCAGGTTATTTTAGCCAACCACATTTTGGTTATCTCACCTATTATTGCCTAAAAAATTGCCATTTTACGCAAGCTCATAACAAGACTGGAACACTATGTTGTGCTTTTCTGTGAATTATGTCACTTTTCAAATTATTTCCTTCTGAAGAAAGGAATGAGACAACTAGCATTTGAAGGCTGATTAAAAAATTATTATATTTTGCAAATGTCCAAGAAAAGAAATAGGATAGAGTATAGGAGCATTTCAGGTGAGGACTTCTTTGTGATAAACTGATGATTACAAACATCTAGTAGGAATTCAAAACAATCTTTGCATTTCTAAATCTAAAGGCTTTCAGACATTGCATAGATTCTTGTTAGGAGAAGAATGAATCAGAAGACCCGTAGCAGTTGTACAGTATGTAAAATGTTCTACAGCTGAGGGTAAAAGAAAGTCTGCGTTCAGAAAACTCTTCAACGCTCCACATTTTATTCCAATTGTGTTTTTCCGAAAACCACGTTAGAGGTAAAACGTGTGTAATAAAGCCAGAGACCTATCTTAAAATAAAAGCCAAGGCACTGCTTCTCACCTCTAGTCTTCATGAGTATGAAATGCACAGAAGAACACAATGATACCTGTAATCACCAAGGTAGTGCTTTAGGCTTTCAAAAGTCCATGTACTGAACATTAACTGAAAAGAGATGTTCAGTGTTTTCATACTGCAACGATCCTTTTGGACTGGAACTGCTTATATTTCACTTGTGAATGTATTGCAAAATGACACGTTAGTAAAAGGTTACGTGACTATTGCTAGATAAGAAACCAATACAATTAGAGTAATAAATTGTATGGCTTTTTTAAGGAATCAGAATCTAATTTTTTAAGTGGATGCATTAGTAAGATAAAGCCTTTGTAAGATGCTCATAGGAGTACTCAGAATGGCTAATTAATTAATCCCTTCCCACCTAGGCCCTAACTCTGAATGTGAAGCTAAATTCTCCCCCTGCAGGTAATGGTGCCATTTTTTGCCATCATCTGTACAACCTTGCTGAGGTAATCGATACCCTGTCATCAAGTAGTTTAAGATAAAATTATCCATGCCTCTTAGGAGCAGTGTATTTTGGTTTTATGTCCTCTCCCTACATCTCTTCTTGTGCCTTATAAAAATTAGCTAATATTTTATTCATATTCTTAATAGCAGGAAAATTTAATTGCAATTCATTTCTGTGTGTCTGAATTATTGTCTTCTCTAAGTTGTTTTAGGTAATTGCATCGAAGTTTTACTAAAACTTTTCACTGTAAAGAGAATTTCTTTACTACTTTTTAACCTGGAGATGGCCAAATATTTTTTTTTTCTTACCAGGAAATTGCCTACATGAAAGATCCATAAGTCTGTCGTCTTTTTTACTGTCGATTCACACTTAGGAATTGACGATAAATAAACATAACAAGTATTCTCAATAATAATTCTAATCAAGCTAGGGATAAATAAAGCTAGCAGTGGCCTGTGCCTACAGACACCTCAGAATAGCTGAGACTGGGGCAGGCAGTGGTACAGCAGTCTTCTGTAATGGCACCGTGCTCCTTTCAGATTCCTGAGGGTACCCCAGCTCCGGATGGCGCGCCTCTCCTCCCTCTCGGTCACACTTTACTCATCCGCTTTTCCTGCTGGGGTGGGTTGACTTGGGGGCATCAGAGCAACGGGGTGAAATGCTCACAGGTTGAGATGAAGACAAAACACCCGAGCGGCCTTTTGGCCTTTCTTACACACAGTTTCCCAGAAGCGCCACCAGCATCGCTGAGGGGCTCAGCTGTGCCCTGGGGTGGGGCCACGGTGGAACCGGCTGGAACCGGCTGGAGCCAGCCAGAACCAGCTGGAACCGCCTGGAGCCCCGCCTCACAGAGGCCCTGGCGCCCCGGCTGCTGGCAGCTGGGTACGGACACCCAAGGCACCTGTGCGCTCCTGACCACAGGGACCTTGTACTTCTGGAAACCTACTGCTTTTGCACACAGAAATGACTGATTTTTTTTAGTTTATTGAACACCCAGCCCCCCCCCCCCGCCCCCGGTGAAGGTGGGTACGAGGAACATGTAGCAAAACCATCTGCTGGAACAACTGGAAAAATTCTGTAAGAAACATTCTTATCAGCAATGAATGGGAAATTAGAATTAGCAGGCAGTTAAAGACTAAAGAACCTGTATTAGACTTTGAAGATAATTAGGTAGTAAAAGTTATTTCAGGTTTACTTACAAAAAACTTCAAATTTATGATGCAATTTTGTGTGGACCATTGGCTGGCTGGCCGCAAAGTAAAAATAGACATCTATATGCAGAGAAGGAAGGTGGCTATCCAGAATCATTTCACTAAAAGCAATAAATAAAAGGAAACAACTTTTCTGTGAAGAGAAACCTTTGAAATTACTTTAAGTAATGGTAAGAATGAGACTGGTTATCTTTTCCTGTAAACGTTGTTGCTGACTGCAGAGTGGAAGGGAATCAAGACTAAATAAAATAAAGCAGAGTGCTTAAAACAGGTCGGCGGAGCTTTGAATAAGCTTGCTAAACTTCTTGTAAAACCATTATATTTGGGGTGACGAGAAAGATCCTCACTTCAGATATGGTGAGGGAAATTGGATGGGAAGTAAAGAAGTCCAATTTGAGAAGAGAGAGTACTGAATAATAGTTTGTCTAGACAAACAACCTAAAATATATTACTGCCTGCAGTTTTCAGTTTTATATTTATTTTCCCTGTTTTATTGGTGTGCTTAATTTTATCAGTGTTTCTCAGCTATATTAGAAGCAATAGCCAAGGTCTGCTTTGTAGCTTATCGTGGAGACCTGTGTTGCGAGGTGTAACAGTTCTCATAAACCCTTGAATATCCTTTGTAGGTTGCGTGTATACTTTCCTCAAAAATGGAATTGGGATTTAGCCTCAAATGTTCCTGACAATATGTTTGGTTGGATTATGATGAACATAACTTAATCATTACGAACATAATTCCATAACTTTTAAGTCAGAGCACTGAAAGCATAGTCAATCTTATCAGGTTTTCACATAATAAATAGCTACAGAGCTCTGCAGAGGGTGGGTTGTTTTTTTTTTTGTCAATTTGCCCAAATCTGTCTTTATGCTTACCACTTTTCCTTATAATTATGTTGTCATAATCAGGTAGGAACTTAGATACTTTCTGAATGTTCAATTATAGTCTCTTGCTATCAAAAGAATGAATGCAGTATCTTTCATACCTTAGTCAAGTTTTACATTAAAGCTAGATAGGCTTTCCTGCCTGCCTTTATTGAAAGACTGAAATCTCACTCTTCTGATAGTTAGGCACAATCTAATTTTCCACCTGGTTTTATTTACAGCCTGTTCGAAGTAATTTGGGTTTTTGTGCCAATATTGTCTTTTACTTGAATGCTTCTCTCTCTTGCATGTGGTGTTTTTTGTTTTTTTTTTTAAGTAACAATATACTTTTGTTGCTGTTTTGTTGTCTCTTTGCTTTGTTGTTTTTTTGTTTTGTGGGCAGGGATTTATGGATTTTACCTTTCTGTGTGTGTGGGGGGGGTTGTTTTTGTTGGTTTTTTTTTTGGTTGGGCAAGATAAGATACAAGGCAGCTTCTTTCACAAACCAGCCATGCATGCAAATTATGGTGCTGCAGGCTTCTGCTTTGAAAACATTGTAGAAGTTATAGATATGTGTAGATTTAAAACAAGCTGGTGAGTTAATTCATAATGCTTAGGACAAGCCTGGAAATTATTGTACAAAGACTAATAAGATAAAGTCCTCTGTTATCATAATAAAATGAAGCAGACATCAAGTAACCATTCCTATGGATCTGTCATGCCAAGTTTTTTGGCCAGTTAGTCTCAGATGTAGTGGACTTGGCAGTGATAAAGTCAATCTATTTCAGTCATTAATAAGAATCTCCTATTCTCTCTCTTAATCTGTGCAGGTCTGGGAAAAAGAACCCCTTGTGTTAGATCAGCCTTTGTTTTAGATGGCTTACAACTTTGATAAAGCAGCTGAAGTAGTTTTTTAAATTTAGCAAAGCCTTTGTTCTTTCCAGTGAGCAGTATAGTCACTTAATATTGAAAGATAGATTAAGAGCAAATTATCTTGAATTTGAAAATGAATTTGCTAGAATTTTACAGAGAAATATTGCTATTCTTCCATTTCCTAAAGCAATTAAGATAGTTTTGATGAGTCAACATTTACTAAGATAAATCTTTTTGTCAGCAGTTTCCAACTGTATCTAAAACTGTATCTAGTTTTAATGTAGTTCAGTAATAAGACTGCATTTTCATTCCTTGTCCCCATCACATCATATGCAATCCTAAGATTATTACATTGACTTTAGGGTACAGAGTTAAACAACCCCTGGAAACTAAAGCTTCAGCTGTGCCAATGCCACATGCGTCCATTGTCTTCTTGTCAGAGTATTTGTTTGCTTTTAAGCTGTTAAGCAATATATCTAGTAAAAAACAAGGCTTCGGAAAGGCTTGCAAGAGCAATTGCTAAAGAAGTGAGGATAAACAGTGAGTAGATGTTAAAATGGACTGTGACACTGTTTGCAAATAGTGTGTGCGAGTAGGTAGTTTACTCATAACAAATACTCCTACTCACACCCAGCACACTGAACTATAAAAGTGCAATGTATTTATAAGCATAACAAAATTCAGAGAGTTGTGATAATAAGTCATCCGTTTTAATAAAGAATTAGAATTCTGACCTAATTCTTTCCCAGTAGGATTTATCACTAGCTTATAAATAACTTACAGGTATAAGACATGGCAATGAAGAATAAATTAACAGAATAAACAAAATGCTCAGAGACTGCCAGCCCCTGCTGATACCACTTTCTCAGGGAAAGACTGGAAGAGAGTGATATTAACATCTGTGCTCAGGTTCATTTTCTGGCTGGCTTAACTCCATTAAAGAGTTGAGTCCAGGGACGGGTAGGGTAGGCAAAAATGGTAGCTGTGCCCCTGATATGTTTATTGCTGTGTTTTACTGATGTCTCGGTGAGGAGAGAGAAGGGCAGTTATAGCATGCAGTTGCAATCTAAATTGACCTTTTCTATTGTTTAAGAAATTTTGGCATGTTTGCCCTAATGACAGATTAAGTTTTGGTAACACATTGTGACTTTCCATTGCAAGTGGACTGGAGGGTTGAGATACACAGTATGATCTTTCTTCCCAGTGTTTGGAGGTAGATGAAGTCCAAACAAATCTTCAGCTCTATATGACTGTTTTATGTTCAACAGGTGCTTTCATACATTAGGATGAGAGTGTGCATGTGTATCTATACCTGTTTGTAAAAGGCTGCATGTTGTTTTGTCCTTCCATTCCTTATTAGAAAAGCTGAAAAACTGTCAAAATTACCTAACATAATACTTCATGCCATCATCATTAAGAAAATGTATTTAATGCCTAGTGCATTCTTGCCTTTTTTAAACTTGCTTTGCTTTTAACTGAGCATTAGGAGGTATGTCAATTATAGTTCTCAGCTGTAAATGTGCTTAAAAAAAAAAAGAAATAAAGTCTAACCAAATCTCCACATGATTAGTATCAAGTTTACAGGGGGTCTTTCTTTTTCCCTTATACTCATCATTTCATCTTCAGGAAATATGGCATTTTCAAGGTGCCAGAGGGTATCTTGATTTGAATGTACATCTGTCTTTCTCTTTTGCTTCGATTGAAAATCTGCTCTGAGCCTAGTCCAAAAGAATGGGCTGCAAGTGGTATCCTTGGCAGGGTCTGGTTACAGCAGCACAGATCTGAGCTGTTTTTTTTCTTACTCTCTGCTCACTGTGGTAGTGAACTAATGAAGTTACTTGTCTCTTTTTGTTCATACAGCTTGAAGTTGAGGTCGTAGATATGAGTGGGAAAACCATTGATGGTCCAGTCCGCCTCGATATTTCTGTTATTGATCAAAATGATAACAGGCCAATGTTCAGAGAAGGACCCTATATTGGTCATGTCATGGAGGGATCCCCTACAGGTAAGTCTGTGCCAACTATATCTCTATAAATAATGCCTGAACAAATGCTCTGTTGATAAATGCATCATTATCATATTGTATAACTTTTCTTGCTGATTTTGTGGCTTACTGAATCCTTCCCCCACATAAAGAGGTGGGAGAAGCCTTTTAGGACACCAGGTAATGATTTTTGAAAAATAGTCAAGTCTCTGTAGTAAAAAAAGAAAAAAAAAAAGTAAAATAACATAGCTTGGAATGAAAGCTTCGATTTAGGTTTACACTTTTCTACTCATATCTGGAATCAATGAAGACAACACCTAGGATACGATTAAGATTCAGACCAAATAACATGTGCGATTTCTGTTCAGAGTTGGGATTCCATCTTTTTCTCTGTAAGGTTAGCTGCTGGAAGGGTCGTTTTTATTTGTTTATACAGTATAAGGCTAGGTAAATAATAGGAGTAAAGGGAAAGCACATGATGACTATGCTACTATTGTAGTGCAGATTGAAATATGAATGATGTTACTTGTGTAAATGCAGATACAAAGTTGCGACAAAACAACATACTTTCAGAATTAGTAATTAAAATGTTCTGATTAATTTCACTGTTGATTTTATCTCATTATGAAATTCTATAAGAATGAGGCATTTCTCCAAATTTCAGTGTGGGTACAACCAACCCTAGCTAAACTCTTCCTGCAGATGAAGGCTGAATTGGTTTTCTTCTACTGTTGTCCTCAGCTGTTGTGCAATTTTGTTGAGAGTTATTAAACAGCTGCTGCATTCCACTCCAGAGGTATCTCCACTGCATTTGTAAGTGATAATTGTATGATCAGATTATGTTATAGCGTTAACCTGGATCTTGGTGGAAAAAATCTAAAACAATAGAAGCCACCATTAAAACCACCGAAGCGATAGTGACTTAATTGAGATCGAGGTATGAGTTACATATTTGTATGTCTTTCTGTACATCATTGAACACAAGGCCTTATCCTCCTTTTACAGCTGAAGCTGTGAGTATAAACATAAGGTTTTGGCTGTATAGGCATACAGTAATATTTTGAAATGAAAGCTGGAATCAAGTATATTTTTATGAATATTTAATGTTCATTAAAGCTCAGTGTGGTGACATGCTTTGTTTACTCTGAACAAGGATAGACATTACCTTTCTCTTCCTTATATTACATATTGATAGGACTAGAAGTTATTCTTTCTCCTTATTTTATTGCTTATGTAGTTTTTAGAAATCATGTAACCTTTTTAGTGAGTTTTGCATTGTCACATGTAGTTGCCATTGTTTGAAAAGCTGTAGGTGTGAAATGTGTTATGAGCTGCTCCTTCATCAGATTAAAAAGAGTGTTCAGGTAAATGTGTATTTACCTTACAAGCAAGTAATGAACCAATTGACAATCTTTTCATTCAAACGAGAAATGTGTTTCGTATTTGTGAGTGTGGCTGGCGAGAGGAACACTAACACTTTTCTGTTGTAGGTACATTCTTCATTTTTTTCAGATATCGATCGCTTATTCAGAAGAAACTTCCCTAGACTGTCCCACTTCCCATTCACCCTGTGTTGTAACAGGAGTTTCATAATTAACCGAGAATATATTGCTAACAAATGTCAGAGACTCCTTTGCACAGTCAATAGTATGTAGCAGAGTGTGACTATCTAATTGGATCAAGGCACCAACTTTATTACGTTTTAATTTAAACTACAGCATATTCTTGTCGTGCCCATTTAGATACACATTCCTGGACCACTGAGTAGGATGGTGTAGTTTTAGTAGATTCACAGTCCCTAAATCTAGCATTTCAGTAAAAGAAAGTGGTGCCAAACAGCTCAAACTCTGCAGTGTTTAAGCTTTAATCTTGCTGGTAGTACTTGAGCTCTGGATATGAGCTGCAAGTTCCTGCAAGTGTGTCAGTGGTTCTCATCTCTCTCCATCAAAGCAGAAGCTTAGACGACTTCTGTGCCGCATGCCCATCTGAAACAATATTTAATGTTTAGCTTTGACTATTAATTCCAGGCTACAGGACAGTAACTGTTATCTGCTATATGTTGATTCTTTACTCAAGCTCTATACTGTCTCTTTTATCTACCAAGGATATTTTTTTTTAACAGGCAGTCCCCTATTTTTGCTCATCTATAAACTATCATTGCTCTTCCTTTTTTTTTTGCTCCTTATATTGAAATTTATGCTTCTGATTCAGTAGACATGTTTCTCACTCCAACTTCCAGTGAATTCTTCTGTAATTTTTTTCATCTTTTTTCTCTTGCTGCACTTTGGGACTTATCCATGTAGTATTTGCCATTTTGATTGCCTTCCCTGTTAGTCAAAGTTTGAATAACTTTTCTCCACTTCATCTTTTTCTTATCCTTTCCCTCTTTCTCCTAGGTATTCATCCCATTAAACTTCGTAACCTCATTTTCCTGGTGTCAAGAACACCAATACTTGCAAAATTATTTTGTTCAAAAGTGAACATGTAGAATCAGTGTTAGCTAGAATCTGTCATAGTTCTCCATGCAGATGGCATCCAGTCAACCGAGATTTCATGTTGCTCACATCTGTTTTCCATAGTTCTTAAAATGTTATGGGATATATCTTAAAATTATTCATCGTGTTCTGCTGTCTTGCTGCTCCCAATCAATAGTTGCACTGCACAGCTTGATAGAAATCTTTATGTGCGTGTGTTTGCATGTGTGATTCCTGATCCCTCCTTTTTGTATTAAAATTGTATTGTATTTCTTTTTTGAAGTTCAAGAGAAATGCTTTGCACTATGTGCATAACATTATTTCCTATCACAGCCACCTTCATCTTCATTCAAGCTCTGAATCAAACCCATTCACCGTAATAGTCTTCTGCTGAAAAATAAATAATGCTCACTTAGGTATGTTGGATCTGCCTTCATGATCACCGGGTCAAAGTGTAAATGCCCATGGATTCCAATAATTCAGTGATGAGAGATGTACAGTTATGCAGAAAAAGATATAGATGTATTGGGCTGTGAAACTTGCCTGAATGATTTGGAGGCCTTGTTAAGGGATTCAGATGATATTATCTTGCTTTAAGATACTCACTGCTGGGTTCCTGTGTGTTTTCCTGTGCGGCCGTAATTTTAGCAGTCTCAAACCCAATGGGATTTTCTAGTGGCATTCCACTCATTTATTGACTCTAAATTTGCACTTACACGTTGTCTATTATTCATCACAAATATCAGATATTTATTAATAAATAGATCTTGGGGAGAGTTAGCATCACAAATTTAAATTTATAAATATCAACATTCAAGTGAATGTTTATATTGACTTCTTTGATGTTGCTGTAAGACACATGTTCCAGCTTTATATGATTTTCCAAAACGACTTTTTCCTTAATGATTTCAGTGTTTAGTTCCTTAAGTAGGGAAAGACACAAAACTTACAAGATTACAATGAAATTTTGTGCAAAGCCCCTTCTAAGGACCCTCCTTTCTCTGCCACTGGAGGTGGTTAAAGTAGAAGAAAACAAAAGAAAACATGGAGATAGTGTGTAATTTTTGTATTTATTTAATCTGTCTATGAATAATTAAAGAATCTTTTGTGCATAGTCCCAGTGAGGATGTGTTTTGGTGGAGTTTTAATTTATTTTCTCTGTTAGTAAGGTCATTCACCTTTCTTTTGTGTGTGGTTTTTGAACTCACAGTAAACACCACTGGTTATTTGGACATCTACGATTTGTGTGTCATTGCTTTACTAGAGAGGCAAATACCTGGGCATAATTACTGAGAATATAACCTTGTATATGCATTACGTGAACAAATATTCATCTGAATTTCAGGCTTGGTCTTGCCACAGCTTATAATTAAAGATAAAAATATGTGGATCGTAGGTGATACAGTAATGTATTTCTTTCCTGATACATCTTTCCTGGAGAGATTTCATGATCTGGTTAGTTACAGTTAATTAGCTGTTTTCATGGAAAATTGCCGTATTGCTGGAAATAGCCTAGAGTCAAATTCTAATGAAAGTACACTCAAGTGTCTGCTTAAAGTGACCAGAGACATCATCTGATTTCTATTAGGATGTCCTTTTCTGGACAAACTGCACACTTGGAGGCTATTTTTATATATATATCTATATGAAAAATAATAAAAAAAGGGCGGTAGAGAAATAGTTTGCATTTTTTTAATTGAAAAAGACTAATTTCTGTATGAGGCTGAAGTCAGCATATATATACCAGGGAAATAATAGCTGAGCATTATTCAGTGGCATCTATGGCAATTTTTCTCCTGACTGATGGGTTTTGTGTTAACTGTGATGCTGATTTCTCGTGGTTTTGTTTTCTATGTTATGACCCAGTTTATTTCCTACAAAACTCTGGTCTATCCAGCTGCCAACTCTAGGGTTTAGGATCTGTATCCTGCTGCAGACTCACTTCAGTACATTAATGAGAGTCACTGTAATCTTATGGATTACATAGGCAGGCAGAAACGTTTGGATGTATCGCTTTTTAAACGTTGGAAAGTGAAGGTTGGTTAAATGAACTCAGCAGCCATCTCATTTCACTTGCTGGAGGCTTTTAACAGAAATTATTTTAAGCATATTTGACATTATGTGACGTGTAACAATATGCTGCAAGCTCAGTGGGGTAAAATCTTAACTGCAGTGGTTAGGAGAATTGCTCGAGAATTGCACGTAAAAAAAGTACCTTGTTTTCCATGATGCACGATAGCCTGAATACACTGCGTTCCAGGCAAGGAGCCCCAAAGCAGGACTGATAGGTGTCTATGAAGAATTGCTAGAAATAAAGGGACATTTGAGGACATTTAGAGAGGAAACAGAAGGAATTAACCCCTAGAGGGCTGGTCAGTATCATAAAATAATAATTTGTAAAAATAGATAAAGCACGAGGAGGGTCTGAAGCAGTACGTATTATTGTCAGCGATGCACTCTATAATTGCGCGTGGCTGTGATTCAGATAAATGGACGTTGTTTCTAAAGGTGGCGGCTTCTTATCAAGCACAACCTGCCAGTACAGGGGGGGTTTATACTTAACCTAACAACAGCAAGAAGGTTAGTACACAAAAGAATATAAATGAGATTGGATGATAGAGGAGAATCAAAAGATACCATGAAAGGTAAACTATGGGCAGGCTTGTCTGGCAAAGTGGCAAGGATATATTGGGCATCTTTGTCTGATGTGCACCTGTTGTCATCTTTGATGCACTTCAGATATTATGGTAGTATTTTCTGCACTGAGGGTTTTTTTGTTTGTTGTAATCCCTGCTAGTTTATGGAATTAGAAGGTTACTAAAGCTGTAAATTGAATAAAATTGTAATTGAATTTGGTCAACTCTCCAGACCTAGTTCTTCCTTTTGACCTATAAGTCCAGCGACATGGAAGAAACTAATAGGGTGCTTTTAAGAGATCTCTTTTGGTTAAAAGATTAAAATTTAAAATAAAATAATTGAAAAAAATTCACAAAGAGCCATTGTGGTGAGAATAGTAAAAGGCATAGTTTCTTTTTATCTAGGTAAAAGTAGAAATTTCCTGGTGGCTTCTGATTCTGCCTGCATCCGTGTTAAGAGGGTACTTCTCCTTCAGTCTTTTTGTAACAAAAGTTACTATGTTCTGCATATACATACGGTGGTTCATTTTTTAATGCATTGCACATATTTTAAAAATAGAAATACAGTTCCTGGAAGATCAGTTTGAGGGGCAGTTCAGGATATCAAATCCTAAATAGCACAGAAAAACAAAATGGTGTCAACATCAACACCCCTTTAGAGCAAGCGCTAAGCATCAGTTGATGATCTGGGTCTGAAGCAGGATGTGCGTTTGCATATATTTGTTGCGCTGATGATTCTTACTCTGCTGGATTTTACTCAAAGTATGATGGAGAGATTTACAAAGTTTTTGAGAGTTCCACACAGAAAATCTGCAATTGGTTTAGTGGAATGCAACCATTGTGTGAAACTATTTCACCAAGCAAAATGGTTCTGAAGCAAAGTAGTCCGGGGCAAATACTTGAAAACCAGTTTGAGTGTAGATAGAGTTCATGACCATAATGAGAATGAAAAATGGAATGTTTGAATAAAAATTGCAGAAAAATGTAATCAAATCAAAGAGGTACATTTTGATGGGTCTCAAAGTGTACTTTTAAGTGAAGGCACATGCTTGAAACACTGCTGACACTAATGATGGTCTTAAAGAAATAAATTACTTCAAGACAGTAGTAGAAATGGTTTTCTGCTTACGATGTGCTTTTTGACATTTCTTGTAATAAGAGAATTGTGATGAACTTTTTGGGGTATTTGGCATAAAAAAAATTTAATATTACCACTGGGCTTACCAAGAAAAATAAACAAAAATTTAATTTTCATATGATGAAAGCTTGCATATATGCGTTGTAGAATGCTTTGTATGGTATGGGAATATTGATGCATTTTAATACTCAAAAGTAAAATATTGCACTTTGTTGTGAGTTTTAATTATAGGAGTCTCACTACATCATAAATTAATCCTTAATATCCTGCCTGCTAGACCCTGTCTTGGTCCCAGTTGGGTGGGCATGATCTGCTGACCCTGAGGAATGTATTTCTCCCATCTTGCATTTTTTATACTGGTATGATCCAAATCACTTTTTTTTTCCAGAAAGATTTCATCCTGATTCTTTTTGTTTGTTCTTTTTGTCTAAAAACAAACAAAACCAACTTGTAAAGACGTGGTTTAGCTTTATATCCTGTGTGTAAACCAGAGCTCTGACTAAAAAAATCGTTGAAAATTTAAGTGCTCATTACAACCTTTTATGGATGGTGCTTTAGCTGTTTTTGAAGACCTATCAATTCATTTTCAGTTCTGCCTGTTGGCTGCTGAAGGTATGTAATGAGTGAGCTCGTTATTTCATATTAAAATATTCATAATTTTTAAAAAATCAGCAGTAGAAAACTTAGAAGTATATATAAATCTGAGCTGCAAAACTGAAGTGTCTCAGCAAATCTCCCTCAAAACTATCTCAAAATTAAATGTTTGAACCTGAGCTTTTTTGATTCAGAGCAATGTCTTTTGCAGCAATACTTTGAGTTTAGAGGAGGTTTGAAAGGTCAGATGTCACACATTTAATTACAAAACTTATTGCTATGAGCTGTTGTGGAAAACAAAACTATAAATTGGTTCAAGGAATTGGATAAATCCAGGGAGAAAAATTCATAAGCGATTTGGTTATTCAGCATAATAGTATTTAATGAGACTGTGGCCTAGGAAGCCTCTGAGTTAAAGGAAACAAAAGAATACAGAAGAGTCTATCTTTGGAAGTACAAGCCTTTTTTCACCTACCTGTTCCCTAGTCCTCCACTGCTAGAGATGGGATGTTAAGCTTTGGGTATAACCCAGCATAACAGTTGTTATGTTCTTCTGTGTACAAATGCGTGCAGTTTTATGCTTGCTTTAAAAATTGTTGATGGCAAACCTTCAGCAATCTTTTCTTAGGATTAATCATCTGCATTTTAGCAAAAATGTACTCACTGCCTTGAAGTCTTTTTTAATCTAGCCTGTAAATGTAATGGACGTCAACTACGTAGAAACATCTGTAATGCCAATATTTTAATTTTCAAACAGAATCCCAGCAGAAACCGGTGGTTAATTATGCATAGCCGCTTTGTATATCCCAGTATGAATTTTTTCCTAAATCTGTGTGGGATAACATATAGCTGTATATTAATATGGGTATTGTGTGTATGTGTATATATATGTTTTTTTATATATAGTACATATATATTATATATATGACATAGAGATTAACATATACAGACAGAAAAATACTTATCTGATCCTTTAGTAGGGCCTAGGGATCCTGGTATGTTCTAGTTACTGTGTATGCACATGATGAAAAGGTATGTATTTATTAATATCTTGTATTATGGTAGAAAAAGATGTACATCCAGTCTAATCTGCTTGTGTTTTTTTGGAAGAAGCTGAGAAGGATAACCCAATAGTTATTAATAGGTGCCCAGCCATGCGAGCGTGGTTAAACCAGTACATTTGGAGCAAATTAAAATAATCTCATGTGTAGCAATTAGCAGTTCACTCGAACTGAGTATGTGATATGTATGTCTGGAAGCAGGAGTCTGCAGGTCATTCCAGGGTTCAACTATTCTTGATTTTCAGCAGGAGTAGGTTAGACTCAAAAAGGGCTCCAGGTCAACTTAGGTGCACAGGTCAGAATTACTGGCCTGTTTGCAAGGACTAGAAATGATAAGTCACCCTCTTCTTCAGCTCCAGACAGAAAATCCCCTTTAACTTTCTTCTTTTTACAACGCAACTCATTTGTTTGCCACTGTCCCTCCTGCTAAAATCAGCCTTCACCTACTTTTTTGTAGTTACAGAAAATGATACACCAAAAATTAGGCTTATGACCAGGTCAGAATTAATGCCTAATGTTAAAGGTTATAAAAACATTATGGTCTCTCTGCCTTGGACATTTCATGTAGTAAAGTATTCCTACTTCCATGCACAGAACAGTGAAAGCAATGGTGGTTTGCTGTTTTGGCTCTTTTTATGTTATAGCCCAGGTTCATTAAATAAAAATAAGCATGTTTCTTAATTAAAGAACAAATTAATTTTTTAAAAAGTGCTGGAGTCCTTGCTGGGTACTGAAAAACAAGGTCTCAAGTGAGTTTGTGTAATTCAGTATGTAATTCTTTGCAAAGGGAAATTCATGCATTAATAAATAAATTTACCAGTGGCTTTTGCACCTGGGCTTTTGCACCTGTTTTATGCATCTACTGTCCTCTTGGAAAAGAAAGGATGGGCTTTAAAGGTTGTCTGAAGAAATGCATCACTGTGTGGCATACTGCAGAGGATAATGCCACAGCCCTCTTGATAGCTTTATTAGTGGTATAAAACCTCAGTTTGTATTGAAATACTTCTAAATCACCATTTCTGGATATTGCCTTAACATCACCTATTTGCAGGCCAGCAGCCCTGCAGGCTATATGGCGAGTTGTGCTTTAACTCAAGGGACTGTCAGCATCCACACCACTATATTTCATTCAAGCCCTTTAAAGTGCATGAAAAGGGTGATAAATCCTCACAACTTGCAATTGTGTGCCAGAAATTTACTATATGATTTGGAGACTGATGGCAGTAGATACAGTAGTTGAAGCCTGGCACCCCCTTCCCTGTCCTCTCACTCAAATGGACGTAAATCCTGGAGTTGTGTGACGAGGTATTATAACAATGGGACATCATTCCCTTTGACAGTAATGCTGTGGTGTGGCCACTACTCCAAGTGCTAAATGGAAAAAACTGATAAATTGTCGGTGCAGGCAGGATTTGTTTCCTTAGTATGCAATGCCAGGATCAGTCAATAGACAGATCCATACTACCTTTATTGTGAAAGAGATACGTAGCTGCATAAAAAACTCATCACTGCAAAACAGCAGGATTATTTATTCCCTTGCAGGTTAATCTGATTATTTTTCCCAGTATTATTTGAAAGATATTGTCAGAGGGATAGTGTCTTTATAAAAGAGAGAGAAAAGATATGTTATTTTGAAACTGTGGGTTCATGTTTTTCTTTCTTCTTTCTCCCATTTTTCCCTTTATTTCATGCCCTCACAGTCTTTATTTTCCCACCATTAAATATAGTGCTTGGGGTTTAAATTGCAGTCTGTAGTCGCATGAAGTCAGAAGGTAGTTGTACTTTACATGTGGAAGACAGAAGGCAATTGTGATAGGAAAGGAAACCTTGGTGAGAACGACCAAACAGTAAAAAGTAAACACAAGAAATGATAGGTCATCTATTTTTTATAGTATAGTAAGTTTTGGGTTTTTTTTTTTACTTTATAGAAATATTCAAAGTAGTTCACTTGGCTCCCATATCTTGAGCAAAACTTCTAGAAAATGTCACTCCTTGATTTCTTCATTCAGATTATGTCTTTTAAGTACAGAAACTGTCTACCTTTGCATGCAGCTTTTCATTTCAACACATAGTTTCCCTAAGTGCAAAAGAGATGGGAAATTACTTTAAAAAAAAAAAAAAAAAAAAAATCAGGTCCTTTTAGTGAGCACCACTGACATGCTTGAAAGTAAGACAGACTTTTTTTGTTTTAAACAACACGTTTGTACACACACACACACACCCACACCCCCCCAAGAATATTCTGGTAAAGTTTAAAAGCTTATTATTGGCTTTCTCGCAGGGGAAAAAAAAAAAGTTGCTGTCAGCTGGTATATAAGATACGCAAAGAACCATGACTGAATTAGAATCACACGTAAGAAATGTGACAGACAGGTTGAAGGTGGAATCTCACAGTGGTGCAGATTTGTTACTTTCCATCCATCTTCTGCTGGTGTATGTTGGAAATTCCCAGTAGAAATGTCTCTTAAATATGGATCTGAGAAAATATTATCAGATACATACTCAAGACAGTGATTTTTTGAATACAAATATAGCTCATCGGTATTATGATTTAAGCTTACAGCAGTAAAGCATGGCTGTCATTATTGCAATTGTTATCAAAAGGATACCCCACAATTTTTACATGGTTCTAAGTTAGACTGTTCTATAAAACTCTAAACGTAGAAGGTGAAACCACACAAACAAAAGCAGTAACAACAAAATCCCCTTTAAGGGTCACTTACCAGTCAAGAACTTGACTTTTAATTCCCTTTGCTGTTTTAAGAAGCACTGTAATTTCTCCAGGTTTTAATACATGATGACTACTGTGTTGGCCAAAACACAGAGGATTACTCTGAAGGTGTCTTATGGCTACAAAATATAATTATATACACTTGAAGTACCTGGGAACCAGTTGGCTAGGTGGGCCCCATTCTAATTCTGAATCCATTCACCAGTGGTGTACTAATGTTTTTCAGGAATACTTAAGAATATGGCAGAATGTGCAAAAGATAGTGTGGTAGAAATTAGAAACCATTCACTTGTAGCAACTGCTGCTGCAAAGGGGATTCCATTGAACATCAAATGTATACATTAAACGGTTGCCAAAATTAAATATATTAAACAGACGCCAGAAATAAAACATTTGAAGGCACTGCACATACATATTTGTGCCTGTTCTCTAATTATGAATGACTTGGATAACAGACAATGAAGGTCTATTTGAAAAATATATTAAGAGTTTGAAATTTGGCGCTGTTTTTATTTACAGTAAAAGCAAAATTATCCTTGAAGAAATTTGCATCTATGAATCTAAATTAATTCAGCTTTAAAGTAATTTCAAAGCAATTGATAAAAAAAAGTCAAAGCGGAACAGTTTTCTGTGGTTGAGTTTTAACACTAGGAATAGTTTTCTTGATTTTCTCTACATAAAAATTCTGCAGAAATTCAGCTAATCTTTCAATATGTTTCAGTAGTAACAGAAGTGCCACAAGGCTACATATTTCAGTACCATAATAGCTCTAATAAGTTTTCTTCACGTTCTTCTGCTAAAAGTATTTGTTTTGATTCTTATTACCTCAAGTCACAGTGTAAGAAAAGACTTAGGGAATGGTTAATGTACTCTTCAAATGTATTCCTTTAACCTGACAATGCTGTGATGTAACTGTTCCTTCCTTAAGTACTCCAGATCTTGTTTTGGGTGACCTGCTGCCACGATTTTGTCTGAATCTCATTCTAGAATTGTTGATTCCTTCCCTAATATTGACCGAGATTATAAATTACTTTATTACCTGGAATTGGGCATCCTGTTGTAGTAAATAAGCCAAAACACAATGTATGACGTGCACCGATGTGTAACTGGTGCTACAACATTCTCTCACTTCTTGATTTTTCAACTATCTGGCCATGTCAGTACATCAAGGTTTAGCACCTACTTTCCAAATAGCTTTCAGAAATATGTATTGGCTCCGTTTTAGTTCATACTGCAACACCAGGGTCTTGGGACTAGATTTTATGTAGTTCCAGTCTGAAAAAAATTCCTTTAATTTTATCGTGTTAGAAATAGCTGCGCTGCCCCTTTGTTTCACAGCAATGTATACAAAAATGAGTGGAAAAGATTTTTTGATGGTTTTCTAGTAAAAAGGAAAACAAAAAATTAAGGGATATTGCGGTTTAAGATGGAAACTATTTGACTTCACATTTTCAGTTTTGTATAACAAATCAACACTATAAAATCAAAATAAATTCTGATTCAAAACTAAAAGTAGAAAATAATTTGGTGAAAATATTTTAAATTATTTTTCTACAATCCTTACTTATTATCCTGACAAAGTACTTTAAAAATGGATAGTACTGTGTTTGCTCTAAGAATTTAGTTGGTGAAGATAATGTATGTTTTCCTGGACAGTTCTCTCCCAGCTCCAAATCTGCTTTTTAACAGAATGCTTATACAGAATGTTCCATTCTAAAATTTAGTGTTGGTAAAATATGATATTAAGAGCAATAGAAGGATTTAATACTTGTTTTAAGAAATAGTAATGTTATAAAAAATGTAGTTTTGAATAAAGGAAGCTTCTGTAGCAATATTTGACATGCAAGCTTTATGACAGTGCATGTAGTACCACAAAGAAATGAGATGGATGTTACTGGGTGAAATTTATCAGTTTGCTTCCTCTGGAAACTTGAAGAGGAAAGCAGAATATGATGTTTATTTTAAAAGTAAAGCAATATTTTCATTTTGATCATCAAAAGCATTGTTAGGAACCTTGGCAGGGAAATTTATTTTTAACATGGTTTTGGAATTGAGAGACTGTCCTTAAGACAAAGCTACTTTAACCAATGAAATAGTTTGTGGTACACTGCAGGGTTTGTCCATGGGGTCATACCATT
This sequence comes from Phalacrocorax aristotelis, assembly GCF_949628215.1. Taxonomy (NCBI): domain Eukaryota; kingdom Metazoa; phylum Chordata; class Aves; order Suliformes; family Phalacrocoracidae; genus Phalacrocorax; species Phalacrocorax aristotelis. The sequence goes on along the minus strand of NC_134283.1, from coordinate 4,891,997 downwards.
ACTCCTCCAATGAATATATATTATATATTTTCTGCCAGCCTACTCGAGGGTGTAATTTTATTAAGTACACAGGCAAACAGTATTTCTTAGCCTCGCTGCTTGAGGCTCTATAGGGGCAGATTATAACAGATCTCGCAGAGGGAGGTAAGATACATGTTCTTCCCAGATTGGATGGGGGGGTGGGGGTGGGTGGGGAAGGAAAACCATCAAAACCCAAACCAACCAAAAAAACACAACTCTGCAAGTTCAGTTGGTCAAACCTTTTTTACTTTTCTCAAATGAAGATACGTTGATTTGTTGTTCCAAGCTGTAGTCTCTCATCCGTCTCCTTTGGGCTTCGAAAACATTGCCAGTGTCTCAGGATGTTTTTACAATCTGAATTCCATGATACTTGATCAAAAACATTCTGTTGAACAGTCATTCTCTTTTACCATTGGCAATTATAAATATGGTGTCTGTCTTTAAAGCAGTTTCTAATTTTTACAGAGGTAGTTATTTAAAAGTTTTTAATATGTAATTTCTTCCCATCAACCCTGTGCACCTGTGGTGTGTCTGAGAAGTTTGGGAGGCATCTGAAACTCTTAAGTTAAAGGGAGCGTTAATGAAAGAGCTGTGTTTTCCTGTTAAATGACAATTCAGCTGTGATTGGCAAATTGTGAAATCAATGGGTGTGGGAACGTCAATGAAATTTATGCAGGCTTGTTATTGCTGAAATCCCACATACTACAGATCCAAGTCTTTGGAGACGAAATTTACAACCATTGCTATTTAGCATAGCAAAAATCATTCTTGCTACATCACCACACCTTTGATTCAGAATATGGAGCTAATGTAGGTCTGGATCTGCTGATAAAATATACACACATTTCGGAAGGGCATCAGCATCTCAGCTGGGTTCTGTCCAGGACTTTTCTTTCAAAATTTAATTCACTACCTTAATTTTCTTCTATATTATGTTGCAAGAACCATTAATTAATGTCATTGATCTTGTAGTTTGAATTCTTTAGCACCTGCAGCACCTCTGCTGGGAAGCTTCATGGCTACGTATTGCTACCCAAAGTGCGCTCAGTAAATTCTCTGATTCAGCACCTAGGTAGCATTTTTTACTCTTCAAAAAGTTCTCCTCTGGGGTAGAGCACCAATTACAAAAATGCAATCACAGCAGTTGCATGATATTAAAATAAGACTTATGCAGTAGCATATAATAGCAAATCAAACTGTTAAACAATATAGAGTTCCTTTCTATACGCAAGAATAGGTTCCTACTCCCACAGGCTATATAAGTCAGAAGAATTGTACGTGTTTGCAGAATTGGGCTGGTTTTGAGCAAGCCCTGGAATGAAGCCAGGGTGAATGTAAGGCAAGGAAGCATCCCGCTGAGCTGTTCTAATTGAACTTGCTTTGGATTCTTCCACTAAGAGACATCGGTTCATTGTTTTAAGCCAGAAAAACGGTGTCTAGGTACTTGGTATCCAGGATCTACATTATACTCAGATATAATAACACTAATACCAGCAGCAACTAAATAAGTGGTTTAAGGTTTTCATCTGACAAATTCTTCAGTAGTTATATGAATAAGTTTGAGGCCTACTCAGGCAAATCCTATTGGAGAGAAATCTCATACCCATCAACACTTTTTAACAGGCCATCTAATGGATCGTGCAATTGCATACATTACTGTTTGGGCACACTTGCAAGCGTTGTTTTGCAAACTTCTTGTTTTTTAATTTAAACAGTTTTGCCTTCTTGATTTTAAGCTGAAACTCTATCATAGTTTCTGTTAACAAAAACCTACAGTACTCAAAATAATTATAAGACAAAAAGACATGCCTTTTGGGCTTGTTGTAATGTTGCTTATTTGGCAGTTTAATTTTGGGAGGTTACAATTTCAGCAGGCTTGGTATATGCTGCAGGCTTACTAAAGAAGACTAAAGAATTGAAAATTTGATCGTATTTTCCTAGCCAGGGAAAAAAGTTAATAGTATAGCTTTTCCTTTCCAATTTCATATTTTGAAGGTTTGCTTTTGCTAGTTAAGATAATACAGTTTATCCATCCTTTGGGCTTTTATTTTCTCTTTGCTACAGCTGTATCCAAGAAGGTTGAAATTATCAGCTTCGGGCTTCATTGCTATTGAATAAAGTTTTAGCTCATTTCTTTCTTTTTTTTTTTAATCCTTTATTTTCCTCCCCCCCCCCCCCCCCCCCCGTCAAACTGGAGAATCCTTTTGGAAGGAAGCAAGGAGATCTTTTAGTTTTCCCCTCTTCCTGGTTTCTGGATTACAAATTGTCTATCAGTCCCTTTGCAAGTAGTTCTCATAACTAGGAAGTGTCAGGGGAAGGACATCAAAATTCAGGAGGTTTTCCTTAATCACTGTTTAGGTTAGAACAGCAGTTAGAGTATTATTAGGACACAATTCAAAGCAGTGTGAGCAGATAGGTCCACGCTATGCTCAGAGAAGCCCCTGCACACAGTCATTCAGAGCTGCTGATTGTACCACCTCTTGCCATGCAATACAATTTGGGAACCATTTGTCAAGGAGCCTTTGCCCTGTATCGTTTGCTGCTGAATGTAGATATCTCTTTCCTAAATGAAACTAAATCAAATTTTCTGATAAAGGCAAGGATTGTTTTGTCTGACCTCACCCAGGGAGAGAGGCTGTACTGCACAGGCTGTAGCAGGGACTGGGTTCATTCCCACCATGGCTCTATAGTAAATACACTATTGCAAAAAAAGTATTGTTATATTTTCTCATGACTGGTACATCCTTGTATTACTTTGGCCTGTCTTGAGGGTTTTAAACAATGTGTGCTAGAGTAGAGGAAAAATATCTTCCTTAACTGATGTATTTTAGCATTTTCTGAAGCATGTCTGTGAGGATGGGTAGTAGCGAGGCTGCTTAAACTCTACTAAATTTGCTTGGACTGCAGCAGCCGAAGAAGTGGAAGACATAAAAAATCATTAATTAAGAGAAAGCGAATGAGGTAAAAGTTTCTTTGTTATTGTAGCTGATTTCAATGCTTAAATTATGTTTTCTCTTGCAAATCTGGTATACCTTAGCTGTAGGCTAGTCCCTGCCATGGTCCAGGAATTATAACCTGTTGAATGCTAAGTAGGTGGTGTGGACCAATATTAATGAGGGTCTGTAAAGCAGTCTCCTTATTACTGCTAGCCAAAGGGAAAAAAGAAGGGTATTTCACGGTTTGCTACTCTGCCTAGGGATACCAAATTTACATATGGCCTAAAACTGCTGATCAGAGCTAATCTCCATGATCATTATAGCTTGAAGAAAGGTTTAATATTCAGGATTTTCTGAAGTTTTTTCTAAACAAAAATAGGCTGCATGAAAGTGGGCCATTGGCAAGCCAGGAGTGTGTGCTGCTGCCAAGAATTTTAATGGCTTGATGCTAAGAAGCGAGGACTTGTCCTCCAGTAAAACTTTTTGCAGTTTTGTTCACAGATATTTGCTGAGTTCATTTTGTTTTATTAAAAGTCTGTACTAAACCATACTTCTTCCCCAGACCTGTCTGACAGGTCTTCAGAGTACAAGAGACAGTGGAATATGGCTCCTCGATAGAGTCCTGGCAACAGATGTAGTCGTCATGATTGCCGTTGGATATCCTTAAAGCCTCCTCTCCTTGACAGTTTTCCTGGCGGGATACGTCAGTTTGCAGTTGAGAGTGTCGTCTTCATTTTTATTAGTGCATGGAAGGAAGGGGTGCAAAGATTTTTGGGGATGGGGGATCCTGCTTCTCCTCACTTTTGTTTTAAAGGTGTGCGAATTAATTACGGGGTTTTGTGTTTCATTCTTTATGATGCTGGGCCAAAGACAACTGTAAGCTGAAGGTTAACGTACCAGCTGAGAATTGTGCTTGCTTTCCAACTCTGCATGCTCTATCCCCAAGATTTAAATTTATGTCTAATTTCTGAGAAAACCAGAACCGGTTGGTTTACTTCTAAGTGACCTCAGGGCAAATGGCAGGTTTTAGTCTGTGGATCCATTTAGGATTCATCTATAGATGCGTTTACAGATTCCCTGCAGACCTGGTACAACTTCTGGCATTTGTTCTTACCCAGTGGCTAAAATATTATCATCTTTCTCAAATATGTGATTACTTTATATTGCAAAGGTGGAGATACTTCTAAGAAATGAGAGTCCTGGTCAAAAATTGCAACTGAAAAATGTTGCCGGTTGAAAAAAGCTGGTTAAGGAAAGATGACTGAAAAAATAAAGTCATGTTATTTTTGCAGGTATCTTTTTTTCCTGGGGCAATAAAAAGCAAAAACTGAATAAACACTCCACTACTGTCCACTCACCGCAGCTGTGGAGAGACCATTACTTAAATGCGTGTGATGATTGATAGCTGTGAGTTGTTGTTGATGGGGCCTCTTCTGGTTGCTGTGTTTGTACCATTCCAAGCAGACTCTTTGGTGGCTCCTTTCTGATTTCTGTGCAGCATCTTTTCTTCCCTTAGCTATATCAAATCTGGGATGTCTTATACATCCCAGAGCAGCGTGTTTCCTTATCTCTCCAATCCTGCATTTCTTCTGTCATGGTCCTTGTTGAGGAATAGTCACAAAGTGCTTCTGAGCTATGAGGGCACGGGCTTAAACGTGTGTCAGGCGTTGAAACAATTTTGCCTTACAGCGCTATTGATCTCTTTTGCATTGCATAAGCTGTGTATTTTCTCATGTGTTAAACTGCAAAACCCAGAAGATGTAATTTTTAACTTTAGGTTTTTTTTAGTGTATTTCTTAAAGTGTACAAAGCTGGATTTTTTTAAAAATATGTGTAAGGAATTTTTTTTCAACTGAGCATCTTGGATATATTAAGTGACTTTGAAAGTCTCAGCTTTGATGTGAATTGTAACCTTGTCAGTAATATCTGTGACACAGTAAGAAATTTTTGCCCACAAGCTGCCAAGCGATGCATATTTCTATGTGTTGGTAGTTGGCACTTTCTGAAATGCATTCTTATTCATGTATGCTCTATGCAGTTTCTTTTGTTGCAAATCACCATTGGGGATCGGTCCCATGAAAGATGGTCTGAGATACTGGTTACTAATTTTTCTGAAGATTCTTTTCAAAATTGGACAAATAACTCTGCATTATCTGCATCACTTTTTAAAATGATTATGAAGCATGAAAGTTACCTCTTTATAGGTCACACAAATTCATTCACTCTTTGGGTTGTTAACAGAGATGGTTGACAAAAAGAGCAGCAGCTGTGTGTAGGTTTAATAGAAAGCAGTAGGGAAATTTGACCCTACTAGAGTTTGGAGTATATTTTCTGTTAATGAGAAAATATTGACTACATTATATGTACATTACATAGCGAAGTACTATATACTTGGAGCAAGCGCTCGCTGGTGTAGATTGGGAAGGCACTTAGGGAGGAGTTTGTAAGTGGGGTCAAGCTGTGACATGTCATTTGGAATGAATAACTGTAGAGGATGGTTTAGTGCATAGAGAGTCACAGAGCAATGAAGGACAAAGGACCTCTGGAGGTTGTCTGGTCCAGCCCCTCTCTCAAAGCAGGGCCAACTTTATAGTTACGTCATTGTAAAGATGGTCATGGAAAATTCCTTCAGGACATAGAAACAATTTAAACCAGATTCCCTGAATAGTTTCTAAAAGGCAGACTTGTTTTTGGATAGAATACAGCTTATTTAGATGGAATAAAGGCCACAAAAATGCCAGAAGGATCTTTACTATTGTTATTTGAATTCTGAATGAAAGTTTGATTTGACATTATGCATGGGCTTTTTTGCCCATAGAAGTTACTGTTAACAATTTGCTCCAGTTAATAGTGTTGGGAGGCAGGTGCTTTTCATTTTTGAAATCTGTCCTCCTGCCACAGGTCAGCAAAGAACCTGTGCGCTATTAAACTCCCAGTTCAGTTTCCTCTTAAAAGATTAAATGAGCTCTGGAGTTTCTGCTTTCTGGTGAGATGAAGCAACCAAAACCTCCTCCCTTAAGTTTCAAGATGACTGTTATTCAGATGTCATTCACTACTTCGTATTTAGTCAGCTTGGAAATTCAGTGCATTGTCAGGAAACACAAATATTGCCAAAATTTAAGATATAATAGAGAGCTGCAAGTTAATCCACATGTTTCTTAGAAGTTTAGTTCTATAAGCAAGAGAATACATGAGAATAATAACTTTCCACACTTCTACATTGCAGGAGAAAGCTTAAAAATACAGCCCTAATTTGCCCAAGACACTAAAGAATTAAATTGATTTTAAAGCTTCTGTTTATTTAATCATCTTAATCTCCTGGTTTTGAGGTCAAACTCTGGATATACAAAGCTAAGTGTGATAAGTAACCCTGCCTGATGATTTCACATATTAGGAAAACCATAAAGTTAACGGTGAGTAAAGTTCAGTCATGAAATTTCTTGGGTATATTCTTTGTGTTCATTAGGGAAATGCAAGCAAACCAGCGGAAACTTTTTAGATGCTGCAGTTTCTCTTGGTGCCTAAGAGTTCACACATCATGTGCAACTGTTCGTCTGGATGGTCAGTTGTGTTTAAACAAAAGGTTCACACAGGGACAGAAAAGCCCTCTCAGGGCTACATAGGAATGGAAAATGCCAGTAAGATGATGGGAACTAATGAGATTGACTCTAAAATCTCATTTACTTTTTTGACTCCCATGCACGTATACTGACTTTTTGCAGAAAATTGTGTATTTTAAAGCTGATAGAAGTCAGTGTGTTATATTGGCTTCAAATACAGTTTTCTCTTAGGAATAACTTTATGAACCCAATGGTGAAAAAGAAATATTTAACATTACAGTCTTCAAGAGAATACTTCCATATTAAACTCGTCCGTTACCATTCCTATTTGTGCTCTGTATGGGGTGGGGGTGGGGGGAACATTTCATTGTTTCTCTGCTATCACTCATGTTACCCTATGGACACAAGTCATAAAGACTTTATGACTTGAGACTTGACCCTTGAGATTTATAAACCAAAATGCATTTGGGAGAGCTCCAGTGAAGAATAGTCCCCAGTCTTTTATGAATGAAAATAAAGGGCTATAGAAAAAGGATCACTGAGGGATACTTAAGTAACCCTAGAAGAATGTTCTGAGTTTTAAAAAGTTCATGTTATATTTTATTAATAAATAACATCAATCCCTCCAAGAATCTCCCTGCCATATTAGAAGTAATGAAATGCATGACATTCTGAATTCTTTAGTCCTAAAATGCTAAAGGCTACATGAATATTTACATTATGTAAATTGTTTGTTAAGTGCTGAATAATGTTGAACCTAGTATTATCTTCATAACTTTTAATATATAGAATATGCAGAATTTTGCAAAAAAGAGGGAATTCATAATTCCCTTTAATTATTGGAGAAAGATGTAATACTTTTTATGTGATATTATATGGACTACTAATGCTTTTTGCTGTTTTAAAATAGTTGCCAAAAGCCAAATGATCATGCTGGCACGTGTTATTGTTATAACAGAAGCAATGTTGAGATATAAAGGCTGCTCAGAACAGTTTGGGGCTTATTTTTCTTTAAAAATTTCTTTCGCTCCAAGGTGAAATACTGCTTCTAGTGAATACAGTGGGAGCTTTGCTGTCAAATTCAATACACTAAAGTTCAGTCTTGAAAATGTTTAAAAAATTGCATCAAACGTCCAAATGCAGTTTGGAAGTACAGTCAATATCCACAAAAATAAAAAAAAATGTTAAAAAAAAAAGGCAAGAATTTAAATTGTGGAAGATCATCCTGGGTCAGGCATCAACACACCTTTGCAACCATCTTTGAAATAAGGTAGAAAAATAGATATAGCTGTAAAGTGGGAGGATTTATCTAATGAATGAGGTGCGTATTATAGCTTGGTCCTCTACTTCCCTCTAGAGTCAGTGGGAAGAAATAGGTGTCCCTAAAGGGCGACTGATCCTCTACTGAGCTAGTGTGATCTGTGAAAACTGTGTTAAGTGTCCAGTCATCAATAAGCTAAATATCTCCCTAGATAACGAAATGTCTTAAAGCTGGATGTCACTGGGCTACATGCAGGTAACTTCTTCAGTCAATTCAATGTTTGTCGTGAAACTAGTTTTCACTGGACAGATGTCTGTCATATATATGTTTATTAAGGGTAAACGGTTTGTTATGCAGACTTTTAAGTAATGTACGAGTACGTCATAGATACCTAATTCTAGTACTGATCATGTTGTGCTACAGAAAAGTAAAGTGAAACAAAGAAAAGGAAAGCAAAAATTCAAATTCTCTCTAGTTGCTCTTGATCCATCTTTGGTTTGCTCATTTACTTGCTTGTTTCACTGTCATTACTGGAAGCTGTAATCAGTCATGATGCACTATCTGTGTACACAGCAGGCAGGATCTCAAATTTGCAGTTTTGGCACTCTGAAACTGTGCACATTTTTTATCAATTTTGAGGACTAATTTTAACTTAAACCAAGGAAAAAAGAGAAGCAAATATTTTCCTTCCTATTTTGAATGACAGGTTTGGATTTTGAACATTAAATTTCTAAAATACTTCTTTAAATTTAAAAGGGAAAAAAGTCGGTGTTGGTTCAACTATGAGAAGCATTTGTATTCACCTATAAATTTCGTCTAATTCTTGCATTTCATTAAAATGACTGATCTTATGGTTTTGAATCCTACTTCTTTTTTTTTTTGCCAATCAAAAAACATCTGTAGTCGCATGCCCTTAACATTTGCTTACTTTAAGCAAAGTAGATTTGATTTTGACTTGATCTTTCTTCACCTCCTGTAAACTTGTGGATGGTTCAGCTTAAATTTGTTTTTAACAGATATTCTTCTTTTACTTTAAATACAAAACTGTGGTAAAAGGTGTAAATATTCATACCATTAAAAACCACCCCATTCTGCAATAAAAAGTCAAAAGATGAAGTTTTTATTTCTACAAAAATACCTTTATATAGGTATCCTGATATGTCAAATGCAGTACAACTAAATTGGTGTGTTTGCTCCATTTTCTGATACACTTTTTGACATTATATGCCCCCCCGGTTATGCAGGGCAAAGGAAGGTGAAAGAAAATCAAAGGAAAAGGTAAATAGTAAGAAGGTAAGCAGAATGTATAGCATAGCATAGGCATCCAGTTTCCAGGTGCGCATGTAGCTCCTATTTTTCTGATCTTGGTGTTGTAACCTTCAATATGTATGTCTCTAGCAGAAATATTGCAGAATTACTAATATTTTTCAGCACAGGTCTTAAGTGTCTTCCTGCAAGATTATCTTCTGTATTACTTCTGTTTTATACACCGTGAAATTAGAAAGGTTAGAGTCTGTTCAGTTTCTTTTGCGTATATTAATTAATCTCACAAAGTGTTTCTGAATTGGGTATTGAAGGCTTTTATTATCGCAGTTCAAAAGAAGAGCTAGGAAACGCCACAATGAAGGATGGCTGTTGCAGGGTTAGCTGTCTTCATTCCATGTAAGCATTACTTCATTTCCTTTCCTGTTTACGTGGTTGCAGATCGTGTCCTGTAGGATGCATGCCATTTATTGCAGAAGGCAGGGCATGTGAAAGGAAGAGGAGGTACAGTGAATAAGGCCAGGGGCTGAGAGCAGATTTAAAAAAAAAAAAAACTAAAAAAGGGAGAACTTTTGTTTTACTTCTTCACATCAGTTAAGTTTACTGCTTAGCAATAATGACTATAGCCCTACTAAAACTAGTGGCATTTGATATTCATGTGCTTTAAGTTAAGCTTATAGGTTTTGCTTTTTACAAAATTGTTTTCTATGTTATTTTCCACAAATGATTTAATAGCAGACTGGAAATGTAATTCAAGTACTGACTCAAGTTACCTTCTCTATCTACAATACGTTTTTATAAATAACAATTCTCTAGAGGTGGCACAATAAAAACACTCAATAAGAATTGAGTTGATAATGTAATTAATTTGTATTGAGTAACAGGCTTCTTATATGCTGGGTTATTTGGGAGTTCTGTGGACAACAAGGCAAACTGTTCTATAAAATCAGCTATCGCCGTCTCTTCAACAAGAAAGCTCAAGTAACTGTTAACATGATACTTATTCGTTCCCTCATTTTTACCCAGAACTGTAACCCAGTAGAATATTGAAAGCAATCAGAAAAATATCTTCTTAACTCACACTGCAATTTGTAGGTCCAGGGTTCTCCAAACAGTTTCCATTTTGTATAATTCTATAGAGATAAGCAAAAATCTAAAGCTAGGGTGAGTGGAAGGGGGTGAAGAAGGAGTCAGAGTATGGATTTGATGGATACTGGGTATTTGGGAAAGATTCATACATGCAGCAGAAATTGGAAGTGGATGGAGATAAAGTGACTTGGGTTTGCATGTGCTGCATGCTGGTGTACTATCTTAGAATAAAGATAATTTTGTTTTGGATGTTGGTGGCTAACTAGCTTAACTTCAGAAGTTCTTTGATAACTTAGCGCTATCATTGCCAGTGTGACAAAATTTTAATTGGTAATCTGAGGGCAAATTGGCAGTGTTTCTGGATCTGCTGCTGCTTAAAAAATAATGTTGCTAATGCTGTCATTTGCATTCATACAAAATTCAAACCAAGATACTTGAAGTTCTCTAACTTAACAGTTGTGACTTAATCAGCTCTGCCTGTCCTCTTAAATTTCCTTTCTGAAAGCTCTTCTCTTTCAGATGCTACAGAAGTCTAGGTCTGGAATAGAGGAGGGTAGCTGTGGTTGGAGAGGCTATTAAATGAAAAAACAGAGAAGTTACAGTAAGAAATACCTGATCTTGTGGACAGGAGACAGGAGATTGCCCTGGAAAAGCCTTGTTCTATCTCTATGCAGCACTGCTGCAGCAGGGTCCTCTGGCGACACTTGGCCAGGGAAGTTTTTTTTTCAGGAAGATAAGATGAAAGAACTCTCCAGAAGGGCGGTCTCATCTGGATTCTCCAGATTGAAGGACTATCAGGTCCAAGAGACATAAAAAGAAACAGATTTTCTTTCTTATAACTTTCCAGCTTTACTACTTTTGGAGGCAGTCTTGACAGTCTTTAATGCTAATCCAGCACTGAATAATGGGAAATGGAATGAAAGGAAATTTAAAGGACGTTTCTCCTCTGAAGAGCCCTCACTATGAGTTTTTTTCTGTGTGAGGTTACAATTCGTATCCCAAACTGGAATTTGAAACACAGATTTGCAATACTTATAGGATCTGATATTCACTGTGAATGCTATTCGAAGTGCATTTATTATTGTGCTAGCAAAGTTGTTAGGTGAAACCTACGTAGTCTAAGTAGCATAGATTCCCCCCCACACTATTCAAGAGAAAGGGCACTTCCTTGTGCGTTGTCCTTGTTGTGTTCTGTGTTGTCCCATGTGTCATCACAACAGTTCTGTCCTACTGTCATGATTTAACCCCAGCCAGCAGCTAAGCCCCACACAGCCGCTTGCTGACTCACCCGCCTCCTTCCCCCGCAGTGGGATGGGGGAAGAGAACTGGAAGGGTAAAAGTGAGAAAACACATGGGTTGAGATAAAGCCAGTTTAATAGGGAAAGCAAAAGCCATGTGTACAAGCAGAGCAAACCAAGGAATCCATTCCCTCCTCCCCACGGGCAGGCGGGTGCTCAGCCATCCCCAGGGCAGCAGGGCTCCATCACGCCTAACGGTGACTTGGGAAGGGAAACGCCATCACTCCAGACGTCCCCCCTTCCTCCTCCTCCCCCAGCTCTATGTGCTGAGCCTGACGCCGTGTGGTGCGGGGCATCCCTGGGTCGGTTGGGGTCACTGTCCCGGCCGTGTCCCCTCCCAACCCCTGGTGCCCCCCAGCCCCTCGCCGGTGGGGTGGGGTGAGGGGCAGAAATGCCTTGACTCTGTGCAAGCCCTGCTCAGCAGGGACTGAAACAGCCCTGGGTTATCAGCGCTGTTTCCAGCACAAATCCAAACCACAGCCCCACACCAGCTACTATGAAGAAAATTAACTCTACCACAGGCAAAAACAGCACTCCTGCTCAGAAAGCAGCTGGGTAGTCTTCCCAACGTTGTTGCACTCTGGGCTGTGACAGTTCATGCCAATTGGGAAGGTGGATCTTTATGCAGTCTTCTTTGATGAGATTGCTCAACTTTAAATTAGTGAATTTAACAGCAGACAATACCAAATCTTTTTACAAGTCCGTTATGTGATGATATTATTGTTTTGTTGATATTGCTGTAATTTTTTATCTATCAGTCACAGTCAAGAGCCATGGAGTTGAAGCAAATCTAAACACACAAATTTCTTTCATGATCGTGTACATCAGACTTAAAAGCAATGATGACTGCTAAATAACCATCAGCCATCAAAGTCAGTTCCTTCTCATGAGAGGAACAAAAATCAGGGTTTATCAGTTGTTTGTGTTTCAAAGAAGTCTGAGTAAGGAAGCAGTCCTTTACCAGTCCTGCTAATCTCAGTTCATTCAGATGACATTAGTGAAAATTTTCCATAGACTAATTTGAGAGCCAAGTAAAAGGAAAAATGCAACTATACTCTCTATACAGTTGCATGCCATATTAATCATATCTTATGGGCACTTAGCTTTCTCTTAGAAGTAATTGCAAATATGTTTACATTTTGCATAAAAAGAAATGGCCAATGTAATCTTAAAATCCACAGATACTGGAATGAATCTGTTTCCCAGCCTCTCTCCCTTGTTAATCTTCCCTGCAGACAGCTAGCTTGGCAAAACAATTCAGCAAATGTATCCCTCTAGTTGTTTCAACCTAAAGTTAAAATGCATAATAGAATGAATATTTTAACTTAATTATACTTTATACCATGAAAATAATATTGCAGGTATCTATTTAAAAAGAAGCCTGGTCCTTCATTTAGCCCATAAACTCTGCCTGTTATGAATACTGGAACATAAGCATAAGCTAATATATTTCCTCAGCTGCCTCCCTAAACATTAAAGTGACATAAAATGCCCAATGATCTGGAACTCCTTTTTCCTTGAGATCTCTGTTAACAAGACTTTCAGCTATGGCATTGGATAGGAGAAGTTATTGGGAGCTTTATTTTGTGGAGTGGAAGTATCAAATGGTTCATTATAATTGACTATTTCTCATTTCTTGGTTTTAATATGTTAGTGCATCCTGGAATTCTTTTTAAAATCAAAATATAGGGGTCCAAATACTTTCTCACTGTGGCATGGGCAAAGCTCTTGTTAAAGACTGGATTCAAACCTGGTGGTGCTAAATATCAGTGGAGATTGATTTGGCCCAGTGATGTAAATAAGAGAGCCAGGTACTGAGAAAGGCAAATTCAGGCTTCCTTTTAGGACTTCCTAAGTGAGAATGTGTTTTGTTTTGTTTCTGTAGCTTAACCGTTGACTAGAACAGAAGCGGGATTAAGCTAACAAGCCAGTTTGATGTTGGTTTTGAACAAGTATGTACTTTGAAATACTACATTGCAGCAGCCAATCTGTAAAACATTGAGAGTTTTGAAGAAATCTTTCATTTAATTGAGTTTTTAGGAGCTAAGAAAAAAAATACTTTATCGCTCTCTGTCCTCTTTTTACAACACTTTCACAGAAATAGTACCTTTTATAATCACACAGGCTCAATACATGAACTTGAGGACTTCTACAAAGGGAATTTTTTTCTCATTGGTTTCTCATTGCTTTGATGTGCTAATTTCTGTTAAGAATAGTTTAGGAATAATTAAAACATCTTGTGAAATAGACCCCTAGAGAGACTGGGAGACACCTACTAATGATATCCAAGAACTACTGAAGGTGACATCATTCCAGTATATTCAATATCTGAAAAGCCCTAGTGTTAAAACTTCATACGTTTTCTAATGTCTTACTTAAACGTAAGTGAGAAATGACAAAAGAATGGCAAAGGGGGACGTTATACATTTATGGTTATGGGGTTCCCCTATACAAGCATACTCTTCTCTCATTAACCCTTTTTTTCTTGATGGTAGCTAGTGAATTGCAGACAACTAGAGCTTTCTGTAAGATTTTTAGCAGGTTGTTTTGGGTTTGTTTTTGTTGGATTTTTTTTTTTAACATATATATATTTATCACATTCTGTGTGTTTATTTTCTGCCGAGGATCTTGGATGCCAAATGCATTTATTAATCTAATACAGACATTGAGTTGTTAAGATGTCTCATAAAGTAGAAATGCTTCACCTTCTGGAGTGCTGACCTAGCACTGTACATTGCCAGTGAAATTTGGTAGATTGCTCCTATGATTTCCATGCTCGCAGGAATTGACCCAGCCTCATTAGTTTGTTTTTGGTTTGGGTTTTTTTTTCCTGCTTGAAAAGTATGTGTTCAAAAGGAAATGCTGGTCTTTTTCCAGAACTCTTGCAACGTGTTCATCTTAGTACACAAGCTTAAAAGGTTCGTTATTTTCACCTTTTTTCCCCGCCTTAATTTCTTAACATTTTAGGGTTATGTTCCAACTGTATAAATCGGAAAGGAAATCTCTTGCTACATGAGTACAACAGATCCCCTACCTCACTTGCAGATGACCATCCTTTTTAAAAAAATGTTGCACAGCTTGTAGCTAATAGAAGCCCCAAAAGATAATGAGGTCTCTATTGCAGAGCAGATGTATACTGCTTCTTTTGTCATATGGAGTAGATTTACAAGAGAAAAAAATTGCAGTAACCCTTGAAAATTCACAGCTTTTCTGTCATTCTTTGCTGTCTGTTATTACATGATGAAGGGCACTGTGGTAACTGAGAGTCGAAAAGTGATTAAATAAAAGTTAAAAAAGCCACATAACAAGTTAAACGTATAACAAAGACATATATAAAATTTGTTGGAGAGTATGAAAAAAGAATGGAAAAGGACTCAGAGGAGAAACTATTAGATGACAGAAAATATTGGCTGGTAGTTTCCTGCAAGCACATTAATTGGGGAGTAATTCAAACAATTAGGCAGTTGCCAAATGCTCTGTAGAAAAATTATGATCGTAAGTTTTCTTTCCAAAGCAACGTTGTGCTATTCTATGGCTACAATGTCACAAGCACCTGGAAACCACGGGATTACGTTACATTCATCAGAGCTAGCAAAGCGCTCCAAGTCCGTGTTTGAGCCCACATCGTCTCCAACAGCAGCCTAGATCATTATTTTGCCTTTTTTAATAGAAACAGGAGATGGAACCATGGTCCCTTCCCTGTTTGCACAAATCTCCTCTTAGTTCAGCTCAGAGCGGCAGGTATTACAAGCCCTCTTTCCCCCAGCACCACCAACAGACCAACCATGGAGTGCCTTCTGCTTGTATTCCTCCAGCACAGGAGCAGCCTGTATTTTTTCTGCAAACTACAGCTGTAATACCCTGATTGCCAAGTTACAATATGAGTTACCATTTATGGCAGGGAGAGTGCATAGATATTGTCTGAAGGAAATATAGTTCCTAAAATATTTTGCCCTTATTTCAGGTCCTATAGAAATGTTCTTTGTTCAGTGTCAGTAGCAGGTAAAACCAGTGAATCTTCGTGCAGCGCTCTGTCACAGCATCATACTGTACTTTCCTTCCAAGGCTTTGTAAATCAAGATAGAGCTACGGCCACTAGGTCCAGTGCTCCAATGTGGCATTTTGGTGCCTAATTAGCAGTTATCTGAGGACAGAGAAATTCAGCGGCAGTGGGGTGTAAGCATTTCTTAATTACTTAATACTTTGGCATGAAATTGTAGGTTGGACTTTGAAGTATGGTAAGAAAATAAAGTCAAATCATAAAATTATCTAGTCTCATGAGAAACACCTTTAATAACAAGTAATGTCAGAGTTTTTTACAGTTTTTCAGATTTAGGGATATCATTGCAGGATGTATGTTTATTCTGAGAGCTGCATTTCATTCATAGTGCTCAAATCATTCTGGAGCGTGTTTTATTTTTAATAGTACAATGATAATTTTCCACGGTCTGCTTAGGATGAATGATTTGAGATGCAGAAATTACTGCTAAACTATTTCAGTTTTACTGTAACAGCATTCTTCCCCAGTCATGCATTTAATGTACCCTAAATTACTGTGGTCAAATAATAAAAATTATTTTAATATATCTTTCTCTGTTTGTGTTCTGTGTTAGCTTCATAAGAGAAAAAATACATCCACTATAACATTGATGTTTCAGCTCTCTTTCAAAGTCAACTGGTTAAATCCTGCACCTGTAGAATTCGGTGGTCCTTTGGGTGGTCAAAGCTATGTTTTGCCCCAGATTTCATTACCCTGTTGATCATGAGAATATCTGTGGTTGACTTAGTAAACTTTCTGGACAATATTAGTGCCTCCTGAAGCAGCAACCTTGTCTAAACAACTTATGTGTTCTTTGGGGAATTGGTTGCACAGTGTAATCATTGGAAAACTTCTCAAAGAGATGGCAAGCTTGCACTTTACTTATGTTTTACTCACGCTCACAACAGCTTGCCGTGTGCAAACTAGTTAAAACTGCTGAAATGTTTGTAGCAGCTCTGGTGTTGAAACTTGCTAGGCTTCATTCTACGTGCTTGTGGACTCCGGCTTTCTGATGGTGAATGGCTTTCAGATTTCTTCTTCAGGGACAGCCATCACACTCTGAACCATTTTTTATTATAATATTCAGAACTTGATGCTAATGATGTCCTAGCAGACAAGTAAAGCACTATGAACTGAGCATGGTAACAAAATATGGACAATGTAGAAATGTCTGTTCTGTGTTCTGGGATGCATCTCTTACTGATTTTAGGGAATCTTGTGCCTTTATCCTGTTTGGGTAAGATTACTAGGCAAGGATGTGAACCCCTCACATACAGTAGGAGTTATTTTTCTATGTGAGCTTGATACAAACCCTTCATGCAGCATGCTTCCAGTAGAGGTACCGCTCACCTTCTGAAGCAGAACTTTCCAGAACAAATCCACATTTGACGCATGTTACAAGACGTAGTTGCAGACATCAGTTAGTGACAGTGCCCTGCCCCAGTCATTAAGAAAGGGAGTGAAAAACATTCAGCAATCACAGTGGATGTGGAAAGATCAAGTCCTTTTGGAGCTGAAGATGCATATGTAGCTCTATAGAATATATAATGTATGCAAAGATAAACTTTCAGTGCAGGATGACTAGATAAAAAGGACTCATTGCTTTTTGTCTCTCGTATTAAGATTGCTAGTTTCTGGTGCTTTTTTTTTTTCACCCAGAATACCATTTGCTAACCAGTGTGAATCTCATCTTCCTTATTTGAATACAGACCAAACGTTATTTCATTTCTTTACTTCAGTATTCCTGCAGAAGCCAGTGCCGGCTGTTTTTTGTAAAGGTTTTGCAACTGCTCATGCTGTGCTTTCTTTCTACATGTACTGGAGGCTTCCGTGGCTTTTGGCGTATCACTTCCATGACTTCCTGTACAGATGTTATTTTCGTTTTGGCACAGCCTCTGCCCTCTGCTACCTTTCTAAGTAATTGTGATATATCAAGACAATAAGACAGACACAGCTGAAGGACACGCAGGGCAGGAAGAGTTCTTTTTATTTCGTTTAGAATATCTAGCTATGGGCCACACCTTCATTAAGACAGAGGTTCCTTAATAAATCACTCCTTTGGTGCTGCGTATGCAGGGGTCATTGAGCAGCAGCCTGATTTCTGGGTTTAAATTTAGCTCACAATTTCAGGGGTTCTGTCATTAGGCTTGCAGGGGCAGGGGAGGGCTGTCTCTTTTTTAAAAAAATTTTCCTTGTTTATTTGTTTTGGGTTTTTGGTTTTTTTTCCTCAATTGAAACTAAACCTCAAGCTGCCAGAGTGCTAATGGAATTTGGTGTCTGTTTCTTTCAGGATTTGTAAACAGACAAAGTTCACCGATATCTAAATTATCAGCAAAGTCTGAAGCCTTGTCCTGCTGTTGAGTGACATCTTTTCATTGCTTTTGCCACAGAGGAGGCTTTATAGTCTCAAATCCCAACAATTTATTTTCCTGCAATTTTCTCATTTTCCCCAGAAGGCTCAGATCCTTCAAGATGCTGAAGTACATCCATTTTACTCTGTGGAAGGAAAAGAGCTCAGCTTTTTGCTGAGGTTGCCTTGCACCTCACAAGCTTGACTTCATTGTTAAGGGAGAAAGAAGTAGTGATCTAATGAGCGATTAGAAGGAACCAGGATGGTTGGTCTAGGCATGGGGCTGAAATTAAGTGAGGACAGGGGCTGTGAAGGTCAGGCTTGCCTGGCATTGTGGAGGGTGGGAACCTGACAGAACAGAATTATTACAACACTAATGTCCTGAATTCCAGCTGAATAAAAGATTAGTTACTATCTGCTCTTGAGGGCTACTCATTCCATCCTCAAAGGAGGCTTTAGGGCAGCAGATGAACTATGCTACAAGAGGGACTCTTGCTCTCCTTGACTTTAGCAGGAGTATGGGCTATTATGTTCAAGACTGTTTAATTTTTCCACGGTTACAATTTGATTATATTAATTTGGTTGATAATAAACTGGGATGTAGCCACTGTGCAAAACCAAAGCCACGGATCTCGAACAAAGGGTTCATAACCAGACCTTCCTCTGGCATTTGAAGATTATGTTAAGATTATGTTGAGTTTAGGTTAGATGCTTTCCCAAGAGACATTCCTTCTTGACGTTTTCCTGTGATCTTTAATAATTTTTAGAGTATTTATCAAATGAGTTAAGAGCTCTGCTTCTATAGCACTCCAACAGCAGAACTTTGTGGATGTGTATTTGGGGACTGATACTACATTCTTTAGGTCCCTCTCTGATTCAGCAGCTGTTATCCAGTGTGATACAGAATCAGCACTGATATATGGAGTTCATTGGATAAAATCATCGTATTGACACTGATGTTTTACTTCATGCTTTCCTAGAGCTTTCTTAGTGTTACTTCAACAACGATTTTAAGACTGGATAGACTGTTTAAGGCTAATGTGGTTGCTGCCTCTAGTCCTTGAAAAAAAAAAAATTCCATCCTGTCTTATTGGTTATTTTTTTTATTATTATTTTTAACAATATGATTTTAGGTTGATATTTTGACAGCTAAGTTGCAGAAAGAATTAATAAATTACAGCCATTCACACCTGCCATTTAGTAAAGTTATTTTTTAATGACATAGAGCCAGTTGATATGCCAATAATATAAATGATTACATGCATGCAATGCATTCAAGAATAAATTCTTCATCACATTTAGCCAGCTGACAATCACATTGGTTATGTAGGGAGTAATAGGAAGCTGTCATTTTGAGAATAATGCACTAATCGCTGATTGCAAGAGGTCATGGATGATGGCGGCAAACTGGAAATTTTGACTGTTTTAAAGGGGACAGGAGAGAGCCTATTGGAGTGAAAGGCTGCAACAAGGCCTTGAGAACTGTTACTGATTTGAGCTACCTAACTATTCGCTTCTTAATTAGCAACCGTGAACTCTAGGATAGGTTTCACAACAAATACCTGCAGTCTTTGAGAGGAAAATACAGAACAGTCCATACTGGGAAGAAAAAGGCTTTTTATCCATTTCTTGGTACACTAAGATAAATGAAACATTGCTTCCTGATGTTGTGATCTTCTGCAACAACCAATAAATAAAAAGAATTAAGAAAGTTTCATTCCCAAGTGTAGGTTGTGTCTAGCAACGTAAGCTCTGCCATCAATTCAAAATTCAGCGATACCCTGAATAAACTTGTAGTCATACGAAATACTGAAAAATATGCCACAAAATGTTTATTGCCGTAAAAATAAAAGGAACATGAAACTATATGTTTTAATGTTAGTCAGTATGTGCGAGCTGTTAAGAGCAAAGCATGAAGTCAACACTTCCCATTGCTAGCTTTTCTGTACAAATTTCTAACTGGAATCTCCTAGCAGCAATGAGATTTTCTACACCTCTTACAAGGTTAGCTTTCAGTGCATTTGCATGAAGTTTTGGCAGTTAGGAAGTTTTAATAGGTGAAAATTTTTTTATGCAGTTATAACTTGTTTGTCAAGGATTTTATTATGAGAAAATTATTTTTCTCATTACTTTATATTTTAAAAAGCTTTTTCAGCATCTCCATAGTTATTTGGAAAATATGTAAGGCAGGAAGATACTCACTTCAATTCTAAATAATTGGGATTTTATATTGTAATTCTATTTGTTTCTGCAAATATTTTAAAATTATGATTCACTGGGGATGGATTTCTACTAACCTGTTTTTTATTATCTCATTTTATACTACACCTTTTTTAATATAACACCTGCTGTGCTGTTAGTCATTCCAATAACTCTTTCTCATTTTTCCCCATTGGCTTCTCAAGCTGCTCAAATACAAAACGATTTTCCTTTCTGTGGGCTTCTTTTCTGATAGTTGGGGCTAATCTTGGGGGATTTGTGCCCAGGAGGAGAGCACCAGAAGCAAAGCATTCACCATGGAGGTTTAAAGATAACAGATCAACATGAGTGACAGTTTTCCAGTAGTGGACCCTAATTAAAGCTGAGAAAGGATATGGACTGTCTGTCAGCGTTGTGCTCACTTACCTGTTCTTTGATCAGGTGAGAGACACAAAGTACAAGAGGTGAACCGGCACAAACCAAGTGTTTTGAAGAGAGATTCTGAGACTTTTGTTATGTGTTATTACACTTTATTGATACAGTAGTTATTCATTACTCTTCTGATTTAGAGATAGGTATTCTATAGGAAACCAGCTAAATCACTTATGAAAGAGTGGCTGATAACTAAATTTTAGCTTTCATTTTGGAAGCTTTGGTGTGCATGGGCCCCAACTTCCACCACATTATCTGAATGCTTTTGCAGTCAAACTAAACCTACCAAAAGAGGTGTTTTCACACATTTGGAGACTTCTGATTTTGAAAAGGTGATGTGCCATGAGCACTTTAATGGTGACTGCATGATTAAATGCTCCTATTTATGCATTTCTTGTTAGTGCTATTTCAAATCACCAGTTATTGACATCTAAGGTATAGTCCTGAGCATCTCAGTATTTCATTAAGAATGCAGTGTCTAGTGGGTTTGTATGATTGGACGTACCTTTTGTGTTTTTTCTTTGTTAAGAAAAAGTATTCATAAGAAAATTGTATTTTTACTGAAGTGCAAATGAGAAAATGAAGCTCAAATCCAACTATGTTGTTTTCACTTAAAATTTGTCATTACCTTGATCTCTCAAATCTCCAGATGACAGTAAATCTTTTTCAAAACTTAGTGCTTTCTTTCAGCTTAATGGTAAGTTATGATACCCTTAATGTGTACTCGTTCATTACTATTATTTCTCCTGCTTTAGCTGAAGAAGTGGAGATAAGAGATAATCTCATCTTTAAAATATGTGTGCATTTATTTTCTTTTAGTCTTGGGTTCTTTTAGTAAAGTAAGTTTTAGAGTTATCTAATACTTATGTATAAGCTATTTACACTTTCAATGTGTTTATTACAAAGAGTATTTAGGCCTACTGTAGTTATTTCTGAACCAGGTTGACATGGTTTCACCCCAGCCGGTAGGTAAGCCCCACACAGCTGCTCACTCCCTCCCTACCTCTTGGTGGGATGGTGGGGTGGAGAGAATCCAAAGAGCAAGAGCGAGAGAAATCATGGGCTGAGATAAAGCCAGTTTAATAGGGAAAGCAAAAGCCATGTGTACAAGCAGAGCAAACCAAGAAATCCATTCCCTCCTCCCCACGGGCAGGGGGTGCTCAGCCATCCCCAGGACAGCAGGGCTCCATCACGCCTAACGGTGACCTGGGAAGGGAAACGCCATCACTCCAAACGTCCCCCCTTCCTCCTCCTCCCCCAGCTCTATGTGCTGAGCCTGACGCCATGTGGTGTGGGGCATCCCTGGGTCAGTTGGGGTCACTGTCCCGGCCGTGTCCCCTCCCAACCCCTGGTGCCCCCCAGCCCCTCGCCGGTGGGGTGGAGTGAGGGGCAGAAATGCCTTGACTCTGTGCAAGCCCTGCTCAGCAGGGACTGAAACAGCCCTGGGTTATCAGCGCTGTTTCCAGCACAAATCCAAACCACAGCCCCACACTAGCTACTATGAAGAAAATTAACTCTACCACAGCCAAAACCAGCACACAGGTCTTGATTTCTGACAGTTAATAAAGGGTCACCCTCATGTTAGGTCATCTTCATCTTTCTCTGTATCGTCATAATTAGACAGGTTTTATTTTTGCTATTCAATTAATATGTGGATAGAATTTCTAAGTGGTATTTTAAAATTTTCAAGGAACAAATTCTAGAATTCATGTGGTTATTAAAGTATACCTCCATAGAAAAAATCAGAAGAATCTCAAAATAAAATGTAACGTTTAAGGAAAACAATCCTGGCTGTTTTCATCTTTAATTGGTTTTGTAACCAAAGCCTCATTCATATTAACACACCATCCTGGAGACCTCATTTGATGTCACTGAAAATTCTTACTGTAAAGAGCTAGTCCCACTGACCACCTTTAGAGCTTGGCATGTTTCCTAAAGCAGCAAAGTTGGGGGACCCAATACAAGATGCTTTCGAGAGTGTGCCTTTCTCAGGGAAGGTTTCAGTATTGTGTGAAAATCCACCTCTTTGAAGTTATTTCAGATGGGCGAATTTGCAAGTCAAGGTATCTTTACTTCCTCCTTCAGATTTCTTACTATTTCATTAGAACAAATCTTTGAAATAAATAATTCAGACGGTTATACTGGGTACTGTGCAGCTGTGTACATTTTTACCATATTATTCAAAATGCAGATCTGTAGTTATTTTTAGTTTGCATACCTTTTGAGCTGACTATTGACAAGTATTTAAAAAATTAGTTAATTGGGTGTACACATTGGTTTACAGCCCACCGTCTGTGTTGTCCTCATGTGTATCCCCCTTTCTTTTACAAATGGGGAACCATAAAAATAATGAAAAAGATTAAACAGTTTTTTTGAGGTCACACTGGATGTTTAGCAGAGTTGCAAAGATCACCTTGTTCCCATTTCAGTGCTATATTTAGCTCAAGACTACTTTTATCCTGTCTCTGTCAGATAGGAGCTACTCTGATTATACTGACTATGAAGATGATTTCATGGAAGTATACCTTTTTGGAGAAAAAATATTTGGCCGAATATATTTAAATCTTGCATTATATGTTTTTAAGATTGAAATACTTATTTTCTTTAGCTTCTTCCTTTAGGCAGTCAACACATTGGTGTGATAAATATTGTATAGCTTTTAATGCTAATCATTGTTGATTCATGCAAGTTGTAAAAGGATATCCCTGATGATAATAAGCAGAAAGTATTAAAAAACATCGTAAACAAATAAATACTTAAGCAGCTGCTTTTCAATGCTCCACTAAAGCTATTATAAATTAAGAATGTGTTTATATGTTTTGCCAAGTTTACACTGTATTCAAAGAAGCTAGCTTTTGTCAGTCCTCATGAGAAATATAAGGAGATAATCTTATATGGATGAATCCAGTAAGTCCATCCCTCATTCTGCATCTGATTTCTGTGATACATCAAAAGCAGAATTTTAGATAGCTCAGTAAATTGATAATTTATTTGGCATTTCACTTTTGTGGTGAAATTTCTGTTATTTTTATAGTGTGTTTTAGCTAACACAGTTTAAAGTTACATGTCTTTTAGCAGAGTTCTGTTCCCAGTGCAGTAAATGCAGGATTGCCGTGCCCCGACTTTAATATTGACGCTGTTGCAAGCTGTAGATTATATCACCTGAATATTGGGCTCTCGTTTTGTACTGATGAAAAGCTATACAGAAAACATAGACTAGGAGAGTATAAGGTTACCACAAGAAAAAAATCGCTCTTCACTTTTTTTGTGTCTGTTTTTTGCCTTTCTAATGGAATACTTAAGGAAAAAGAATAGGGGCCATCCATGTGCTCTAGGCGTCAAATGGCTGACAAGGAGGAATGTTTCCCATGCAGAATTATAGACGAAAGGCTTTGGATTATCTCTTAAATCTTTACACGTAGTGCTCTGGAGTTGATTCTTACAGTCTTTCTTCACTCTTATTGTAATTCCTTTGAAAACAGTGGAGCTGGGCCAGTCCAAGGCTTTGAGAGTACGTGACTACCTTTTGCCTGCTGATGTTGGTATTCGGTGTTCTCTAAGGTCTCTCTTTTCTGAATTTAGAGGAATTTAAAAGATACCATTGTAACATTTTTAATCACAGACAGTCCTCTTGATGGAACCCTTTTTTTGCTATGCTTATTATGGTCTGTTTCCAAAGAAATGCTGTTGATTGACAATCTGTATTCTTTTTGACAGAATGATTTCACTTTCTTTCAAGCACAGTTTATTATATGGTATTGAAATTATAGCACTTACTTTTTAGGAATTAACTTCTTGCTGCATGCTTTTGAGTTTTTATGGTTTCTTTATCCCATAAGATACTGAGGGTAAAATATTAGCTTTTTATATTAGAGGTAAACTGAAATGCTCTCTGGCTGTGCTAGCAAGCCCTAGAGAGAACCCAGGACAAACTACATGCCATATAAATTGAGGCAAAACTTTTATTTACAATCTACCTCCCACCAAGTCACCATTGAGTGGTTGCTGGACTACCTGCATCAGGGACACACATCACAGGTGGCTATACTTCCCTCACCAGGAATTTGTGAATATTAATTACAAATGTATGACGCAGGGGACGCAATACTCTGGTATTACTGCTTCCTGTGGACCCAGCTAGATCTCACTGACCTCAGTGGAAATATTTCCATGGGTTTTGGTTAGGGTTAGGTCAGAGTGTGAAGGAAATAGCCTCCTTGCTGGGGAGAGCTGAAGTCGTTGCAGTATGGTGATGAGGTGTCTTTGCTTAAATGTTGGTGTTTATATCAGTGTTGTATCATGTAAAGGATTACTCTTGTAAGACGTAGGCACACTTTCTGATCTGTTTTAGTGTATTTCCCCATACTAAGCTGCTAAGAGCAGTGGAATGTGTACCAATGGAAATGTGTTTGGCCCTAAGAGAGAAACCAGCGTCTGGCACTTCGATGCGAAGATAACAAGATGCATGAGTATTAAAAATGCGCTTTTTTTATTGGCTTAGAGGGAAGCCAAGAGTGAGATTGTCTACTCATGAGAATAGTGCTTGTTTGCAAGGGGATGTATGCGGTGCCTCTTAAAAGCAATACCTTCCTATTTCTATTTCCTCTCTCTCTTTGCTTTTTCTTCCTTACTTTATTGATCTGATGTGCTTTTGCCTAAATTGATCCCTGAGGTTATAGATTAGCCCTTTAAAAAAAATGTCCTTGATAAATGCAAAAACTGGGAATACCTTGTACAGCAAGTATTTGGTGAATTTGTCTACTTACAATGTGTGCAAAGGCTGTAGAGGTAGAATTTGAGTGTGATCTTCAAAATACCTCATTACACCACAGGAGTGAAATGATTTAGAGAAGCCAGTAAAAGACCTGCTCACCTGATGCTGGGCAACTGAGACGGCAGGAGAGTTTCCTTTATACCTGGAATTTAACATTTCAAAGCTTCATGTACTAAATATTGGTTATAGAACAGTGTATTAATTAGGGAAACCTCTAATGTTTTCTCAGTACTAGAAGATTATTAAAATCCTTCTTTTTTTCCCAAGACAGAATTAAATTAGACATTTCCAAAAAATTATTTAGCAAGAAAGATAATGAAAAAAATTTAAACAATCTTTAGGCTGCTCAAGTGCTATTAACACATTAATATGTAATTTCTCTCCTGCTTTCCCTTAAATTATGGGTATTTTATGTTTTAGATGACCTGCCAGAGATCCACTCTTATTAACAAGCTGACTGGACAGTTACCTCTACGCTGACCAAAATATCTTTTTGTCTTCAGCCAGCCTTTTCATAAATTTATTGATTCATTGACAAGTAAGGATTTGTGTGATTCATCAGCTTATCTCGCTAACGAATATTTAGTTGCATTTAACTTCTTGGTGCCACAGAGGGGTGCCTAGGTTGTGAGTGGTTTTTGCCCCAGACTTTCTTATTGTTGCTCCGTCCTTGCCAGAGAAGACTATTTTGCCAGTGAGCGGTGTTTAGTTTTTTGCCACAGGCAATTTCTTCCTTCAAAATAGTACATAAATAAATTATTTGTTCACGCTTCTCTCTGAGTGAAGCATACAGGGGAAAATGTTTACTCACTTATGCAGAAAGTGATATCTGTTGCAAGGAGTAAATCCTCATTTTCATATTTAATGAAGCCATAATCAATGGTAATGGATGAAGATTGCATTAAAGAAATCTTAATGTTCCTCTCAAGGGAAAGTCATTTTACTGGAAACAAGCTAGTTAATCAGCCTCAGAAAAACTATGTGTGTTTTATTATACAGGCAGGTTTTCCAAGGACAAAGTAGGAAATGTAACAAAAACATTAGTCAATCTTCCTCTTCAGAAATTTATCACATATGGCATTATGTAGATTTCCTCTCTGAAACACACAGTACTAGTCCTCTTGTTTAAGTTTACAAACAAAAAAGGCTGACATTAGTAAAATATTTATTTCTGCCCTATACTCTGTGTGATTTTCATGCAGATGCAGTTAAATTTCCCCATAAATGAGTCTTGAGAAAAGAGCTAAACAGGAAGAGTACAAAGAGCGGCAGCCAGTCAAACGTTTCTCTCAGCTTGTATTATATATTTACATCAAAATGTATCTTCAGTGATTTTAACCACAGAAACTCCGTAGAGGTCTGTGCAGTGTGATGCTCATGCGAGTTCCAAAATCTTTGTGCCTAGGGGAAATAAAGAACAGCAATTTGGCATGATCTGCTGGCTGGCAGAGCATTAGCCGCTCCCTCCATGCCCCTGCATGGCTGGGGACTCATGCTGAGAGAGAACTGCCTGGATCACAAGCTGGGTAGGAAGAGGCTTGCAGTCAAACATGCTTTCTTCTGTCTGGATATGGGCTGCCAGTCCCATCTTCCCTGCGGCACAAGCATGCAATTATTTAATGTGAACCAAAAAAATTCAGAAATTATTTTACTACTGAGATTCCACTGTAAGACTGAATGACCACAGATGATATATTGTGCCTGGCTTACGGTTGAAAGACAGTTCATGTTTGGCTAAAGACTTCAGTATAAACCGCTTTTGTACAGCAGCAGTCTGTGGTTGTGATGGTCTAAGCGTGTGAGTAGCATATGTTTCTAAGGGAAAATAATATTTTTCATTTGTCTGACAGAACTGGAAACAGAAGACTACCTTTGGGGCACCAAGCCCTTTTGAAAGGTACCCTTGAAATAAGAGATATGTGCCCAAAAGCTTCTCTGTTTTCTTCAAGTTATATTATTTAGTCAGTTAGAAAAACAATACTGGTTTTCTGCAAAGAAAGTTGGTTTGTTTGCTTTGGAATTCAGTGGGAATTTCAGTTCCTACACATGCTAGAGAAGATCTCTTAAGGTAGAGGAAATATCTGGTCTTGGGTTCAGAGTTGTTCCGTGGATTTAACAGCCAAAGACTCCTCTCTGGAATAGCTATTGCCATTACTATTGGTACAAGGAATGTTTTAATGGTATAAGCAGGCAACACAGGTTGTGGAATGCCACAAGAGCAACCGATGGAGGACCTGGCTGCATGGAGGTTGCTTTAGATAAGCTTTGTGTGTTCCTTTGGGGAAATGTAAAGACACATTGCATCTTCATCTCCTCCCTCGTTCCTGGAAGGCCTTTAGTGTTAGTTTGACATAGCTGAGAATCAAGTCCATTTCTTCTGTGTTTGGAAGAAAAGCTGAATCGGCCTTTCCGGTTGACATGTTCAGAATGCCCTCATTTCTTACACGTGTTTCTTGGAGCAGTTTGTATTATGTCTACATAAGGAGAATAGATTGTTTTACAGTTTTGTAATTAAAATGCAGCTGAAAATCATTGATGTGAAAAAGAACAGTGCAGAGAAAAAGAAACATTGCCTATTGTTTCAAGCAGAAGCTGAGAATAAAGCACAATCTATAGTGTGCTGTGGGACTGCTGCATTTCTGGTGAGTGTCAGACTATTTATAAATGCAGTACCTATTGGTCACTGCTGCGTGCTGTGGAGGGGTAGAGGGAAGGAAAGGAAATTCTGGGCTTAATGTCAGCAAAAAAAAAGTATCTTGGAAATGCCTTAAATGCCTTTAATTCCATTTAAAAGGAAATGTTAATGTTCCCACATATGTAACCTGGAGGGAACAAGAAAGTAACAGCATAATGACATAGACTTGAACTTGATGACCTAATTGGTTTTCTGACGCTCTCATTTCTATGATTCATTTTAAAAAGTC
This sequence comes from Phalacrocorax aristotelis, assembly GCF_949628215.1. NCBI lineage: Eukaryota > Metazoa > Chordata > Aves > Suliformes > Phalacrocoracidae > Phalacrocorax > Phalacrocorax aristotelis. Next base: position 4,863,851 of record NC_134283.1, on the reverse strand, counting down.
TTTTCAAGCTTGTGTAGTTGTGAAATAAATAGAACAAATTGGAAATGTGGAAACTGAAAAAATAATGATCTGCTCATCATGTTAATATGACTGCTGTCAGCAGTAGTAACACTTATTTAACAATTCTTCTGCATTAATATGAATGTATGTATAATAAAATATAGTCCGTCTTTCAAAGAACTTGATCCTATGTCAGCACCTCTCCCAAGTCATCCTCCGTTCAGAGAAAGACTTATACATAGCAGGAGAAGTGTCACTATCCTGGAAATATTTATGTGGATGGTACTTGGGAATCAGCTTGCTTGATAATGTGGATTTAAATTCAGGACCTTAAAATTCTCTGGTTACTTAATATTTGAACAAGGTCGAAACCTGCCAAAGCAATACCCCCTCAGTATATCCAAAGGCAGGAAAGATGATGACAGTTTTATTTTATGTTGGTCTTGTGCTGATATATTTCAAGAGGTCTGTATTTCATTCTAAAACCTCTGACCTACCCTCTCTGCATAGGTTGTACGTAGCAAAATAAGCATTTTTCATTTTATGTAACTCTCCAGCAGTACAATAAGAGCGCACTAACCAGTTGTGCAGTACGTTAAATTGCAGTGTTTCATAAAGCAGTATGACTCTGCACGCCCCTTGAATTGATCGCCATCACCAGCTTTTCATTCACTCCTTTTCTCTGTGATGAAACAGCCTGTGAAAATTATGCAAGAATAAATAATTTTAGCTTTCAGAATCAACAGTAATAGATTTTCTAGATTGTCTTTTCACGTTTCCCTGCTCATATTTCCATTTAGTTTCATCTGTCTTGAGCATATTTCTGTAGGACCCTCTGACTCTAACATAGGAGGGCTTGGGCATAAGTATGAGAGCTCTTCTTGCTCCTAGCTTAGCACTAACCATACTTACTTTACCCACAGTGTTTCTTTAAGGGCAGTGCTGCAGCTGCTAGAGTACTGAATCTGAATGACGTCTCCGTGTCAGCATCCTTTCCTGTGATATTGCCATCACAAGGATTCTTGACGGACTCAGAGGTCACTCACTTCTACCATAACTCTAGGGCACTTCAAACAGCCCTTTTCCGCATGATTCCCTCCATTGTCAGTGAGTAAATACTATCTAATATGGATGAGGGAATCTTTAGTTGTCGTCTAGCAGCAGTTGTGATGCCGTGCCCCCTTACGAACGGTGTTCAACCACAACACCTTGCAAGAGTCTCCCACTGGAGCCAGACGGGTAATAGGTTCTTTTAGCTGCACAAGTTAGTGAAGTTGCTGCTAGGGTCGTGTTTCACATACACTGCTGCTTAGGATGAAACTAACTGGCCGCCTTCCTCTTTTCTTTGATTTCTCTTCAAAGTCCTTTTGTCTCTTCCATTAAGGACAGGAAGCACAGAGATAATAATTGAGTCACTTTCACAGTTTCAGCCAGTCTAAACAACATTTTAAGGTGGTTAGTTGTAAGCACAAGTATCCCCCTGTCATGCAAACTCTCTCTTGCTCTATTACAAAAGCATAAATCTGTTACTGATTACAGGGATTCTGGTTAAGAGAAGGAACTAAATAGTTTTCTCTTACGGCAGCATGCCAGGGATATTTGTACTGTAAGTCCTCATTTTGTAGTTTAAAAAAGTGTTTCATTACTGAGTGTAGAACTTTTTGTATTGCTGTAGGGAATTTGCTGATCAGGAAAGCATTCCAAAATATCATGAAGGGAAACTAGGCTTGTAGGAGATTATGCAAATGAAGCTGTCTTCTTACAGAGGGAGAGGGATCTTAAATCTTTTGTTTAGGTTTTGCATGTTTACCTAAGTGAAACAAATTGGGGAAATCAGAACTTCTTTATCTCCTGTTAAATTCTAGTGTTGATTAGTATTCTGTGATTACTTCTCTGTTACTATGTTTAGGAACTGAAACATTAGATGGAAATTTTACTTATGATACTTTCTAAGGTGCGACTGAACATAAAAGTCAGTCTTAGACTTTGTAGTTATTTATGGTTGTTTGCCTTACACATTTGTATATTTTTCAAATATTCTAATTGAATAACCTTTGTAAAGAATCAATATAACCAGTTTCATACAGTAGAGTTGCAAAAATATAGCCTTTTTGAATGACAGATATATTTATTCTAATATCATACTTCAGTTTCTGGAGATTTTAATGAAAGTATTTTCAGAGCAGGAGCAGAAATGATGTTTTGTTCCTCCTGTGTAATAATTGTGGTGTATTTCTCAACATATATAATTTTTCATTAATACTAATTGCTTCTGAAGCATGCAGCATAACATGAATGATATGAATTCTATATCTCCACTGATTACTTTTTAAAAGCCTGTGTATTTTTAATTACCATAGTAGGCTGATCAGGTAAGAGTTCTGGTCTTGAGCAGTGCCTTTGGGTGAAGATAATATTATTTCTACTTCAGAAAATGAAATCACAAGGACCTGAATTTCTCAGAAATTTGATGGACTCTGTAATCTTCCATCTTTAAACTCACTGGTGCAAAACCATATCAATAGGTCAATGTGTCAACAGTGAAAAACTTTGATGCCTTACTGGTAACCTGTGTGAAATGAATCTGAGGACCCAGTCTTGTTCCCAGAGTCAGCATCAGAAGGAGTAAAATAAAAAAAGTAATTTGGAATTGACATTTAGCAATGTAGTTGAGGATTGTATATGCCATGGGTGATATCATTACTCCAACCTGAACCAGACCACTACTGGCATGCAGCAAAAGAGCGTGAAAGGAGACCTTGCAGTGTTACCTTCAAATCCTGTAACAGCTTTTTCCATCAGTGGATAGTTATATATTCTGTTATTGATGATAGAGTACTGTGCTGGTTTTGGCTGGGATAAAGTTAGTTTTCGTCACTATATCTGGTATAGTGTGTTTTGGATTTGGTATGAGAATAGTGTTGGTGGCACACTGATGCCTTAGTTGTTCTTAGGTAGGTGCTAAGTTGTCCCTAAGTACTGCCTATACTTGCCAAGGACTTTTCCAGCTTCCCATGCTCTGCTGGGGGCAGCAGGGGTTGGGAGGGGACACGGCCAGGAGAGTGACCCCAACTGACCCAGGGATGCCCCACACCACATGGCGTCAGGCTCAGCACATAGAGCTGGGGGAGGAGGAGGAAGGGGGGACGTTTGGAGTGATGGCGTTTGTCCTCCCAAGTCACCGTTAGGCGTGATGGAGCCCTGCTGCCCTGGGGATGGCTGAGCACCCCCTGCCCATGGGGAGGAGGGAATGGATTCCTTGGTTTGCTTGTGTGCACGGCTTTTGCTTTCCCTATTAAGCTGTTTTATCTCAACCCATGTGTTTTCTCACTTTTACTTTTCCAGTTCTCTCCCCCATCCCACCAGGAGGTGGGGAGTGAGCGAACAGCTGGGTGGGCTTAGTTGCTGTCTGGGGCTAAACCACAACAAGTACTAAATAAGTAAGTGCCTGAAATATGAAAAACAGAAAAGGAAGCATATTACACGTTGTAGGATTAATGGGCACTGGGGCAGGTACATTCTTCTGTAGGGTTGTAGAAGTTTATGTGGTCAGTTAGCTTTAGGCCCAGGAAGATGCCCAGGAAGCAGGGCAAATGGGAATACTTTGGCTACAGCAGCTAAGAGGGGATGCTAAGCTGCCTATTTCATGAGCGGTTCTTTTGGCATTATTTGAGTCAAGCCAAATCAATGTGGACAATTCAGCAGGTAAAAATGTCAGTTGAAAGAACCTGAGTTTGAACCTCATTTGCAATGATATAAGCTAAAAATAACTTCTTTAAAATCTATTTATTTATTATGTTTTCCTATACCTATACATCTACTGTGTATCTATTATACCAAATATATATGCGTGTGTATAAAATATATAAAATTAGCTACATTACATTTAAATAGTACTATTCAAAATGAAATCATGTCTAGGAAAAACACACAGGCAGTTATAACTGTACATATATTAAAATATATCTCTTTGCTTCAGAGCAGTACATTTAAATAGATTCCAGTTTTAAGAATGTATGTACTGTCAGTTCTTAAAGCATTCATTTGCTTTTATGAGCACGTAATGCTCCTGTACTATTATTCATACTGTCATTCCAATATTGAGAAGTCAAAACTTGCAAGAAATTACCACATATCCAGTATCACAGTGTCTCCACATGCAGTAACTAGGACAGAAGATAAAATGAAACTACTTTATAAAGTTTGCCTGGAAAATTGAAAGTTATCATTTATACTCTATTTCTGTATAAATGCCTTATAAATGGTTAACCAGTTTTGAATGATTCTTTCATAGATGTTTAACTGATGGTTACTGGGTTGATTTTAATTATGGCTTATAAACATCTGTAGCATGCTTAATTTATAATCCAGTTTGTAGATATGTACATAGATCTCACTGCTTTAGGAACATGTGCGCAACTAGAGAATGAAAAATTTTCTTAGCTAGTTTTTGCCAATTACTTTCCAACTACTGTACACTGGTGCCACTTTCTAGCATTTCCATCCAAGTCCTGATGAAGGGATGACTTCATGATGTCCTATGTAGAACAGCTCAGAGGCATTTTTATCCAGTGCCCAGACCTTGGCACATTGGTGGACAAAGCATTAGTTTAAAAAGAAGATTTTTGAGATAAAATGTAAAAGTGCATTCACTTACATTGAATTGTTCATGATGTAACTTTTTTCCTGTACGCAGGACTGTTATTGTTTGAAGCAGCAGGGAGCGTCCATATGTGGAGCTCAAGCAGCATATACAGTAGATTCCATAACTGATATACCAACAAAACATTCATCAATTTATTTCTACATGTAAATGTGATAAAAGCCCTCTGAAATTAGCATAACTAGGTCGTTTTGCAAGTGGGATGCAGCTGAATGATATTATGAACTACTGCTAAGAGTGCTAAATTGGAATAAAAGCGTCAGTGGTGTTCTTCTGCAGCCTCTACTACCTGCTAATTTTACAAAAGAAAGAACTGATTTATGGACAGAGTCTAAGCAGAGAATGGCAACACTTTTCTTTCGATTTAGTACAAAGCCCAGGTGTGAATGTTGCTTCTAGCAAGACCACCTTATTTCATCCTCCAGCACCAGCAGCAGATTCCCAGCCAAGGGTAGGGGGGAAAAAGAGAATTTTGTCTCAGAGTGTGTTTCAGGCACCAGGTGAACCTATTGCAGTCAGATATAGGCAGCTTAGTCATTCAGCTAACGACTGCTCTATGTGATCTTTGTATGCAAAATGTCAATGTAAGTGGCAGAAATGCTCTAGCGTTATTGGTTGCCATCAAAGTAACCATTTTGTAATTGTCATTTTTCATGAACAAAAGCCGCTTTCTTCAGGAAATGGAAGTCTGAAGGATGTTTTATAATTCTTGAGAAAGCTGGAACTAAGTGGAAGGAAGTCAGCCTATAGCGCGATTTGCATAAGACCTGCTTCTGGGACCCTCTACTTTCACTGAAGGAAGTTTATAAACTCCCATTTTATTTTTCCTGTTGTGTCTGATTCCAGCAAATAAAATACTGGTTAGTAGAATACAATATTTCACGGTACATGAGACTGAGAGAATTTGTACTATGAACGCACATATTGTTTATTTGTTAAATGCAAAGACTGTATGGAACATTAGAGGAGGTTTTTCATTCTGGGATTTTTTTTAATAAGAGTTCTGAATGCATCTAGAAGTTTCGAATGAAACTCAATCTCAAACAATGATTTCTTCAAGCACAGCAAATATCACTGGTATTCAGTATAGAGAAATAAGTGTTTCTTTACAAAGTCTTAATATGTATTAATAAAAATATACCCTTTGGGGCAAGAGTTTATGTACATTTTAATATAGATGGAGTTTTATTAACCAGGGAAAGTCTGAAGAATTCAGAAAATATACACGGAAGAAATCACGTGCCTGATCTCTTTAGAGCTTAATTTCTTTGAGAACATTACACTCTTAGCACTGTGCAAGAAGCTGGGGTATTAGCACCTGCATTTCTGTGCTTTTGACAACAAAACCATATTGTCACCAGTTTCCTGGCTTTAAAAATCAATGCTTGCACAAGTACACATGACTGTTTTCTTGATTCTTTTTTAAACTTTATTGGTACTCTGTGTCTTTACAGTGTAACTGGGAAACTTGTGAAATATGCCACCTTTTACTTGCTTTAGCAAATTACCTATTTGGTTTAATTCTTAATTGCACTGTGTCAACAGATGTATTCAGTGCAAAGATCATCATTATCAGATCTGGTTGTTATAGGCGTAGAAAGTACAACATGCTTAACAGAATGCTGCTGGGATTAGTATCAATGGGTTATTTCATAAGTCACGTGCAAGTGAATGAAATTACAAACTGTTCTCTCTTTAAAGCAGTACATTTGAATAAAAAGCTAAGGGAATTCCCTGAATAAAACAGTTTGCAGCTATCTAATGCATGTTTCTGGTAATGTGATAAAAATACAGAATAACTTCATTTGACATGGGAACATTACATTGGAATACCTATCTCCTCTTAGGCTTTCAAGATCTGTCATGAATGTATGGTTTAAGCTACAACTTTTCAAATTTAACACATAATCCATAGATACAAATCATTGTGGCTCACCTTATAACTGTCATAAGTATTTTTTTTTAGATAAACAGACATAAAATAATTATAATTTAAAGATATCAAAGTAGATAAGTTTGGGGGTTTTTTTTGTCTTTTTTTTTTTTAATTTGCTTCAACTGGTATTAAGTTTGGAGTTTTTTCAGAAGTTACTGGCCTTGCCAGAAGTCAAGGAATTTATAGTATAGCTGTAGTAGGAATTCTGTGGTCCTCTTCCCTTGAGTTTAGATAGGTATCGTGTAATAACATACCGATGATCTCATCCCATTGCGGTAGTGTCAGGGAAAGATATTAGCAGACATCTCAGAGACAAAAACTATGACTCAGTACTGACCTTGACTTTGTTGACTAGCAGGGAGATTTACAGCTTGCATCCATAGAAAGTAGGACTCCATATAAGTTAGTGGAAAACAAATTAATAAATCACAGAAGCACAAGGGGTATAAAGTAAAATATTTCTTACTTGATTTTTCTAATTTAAGTTTTGCATGAAAGAAATCACTCAAACTCTTAGAGAATGTGTCCTGAAGGATGATAGCTTTTGAAATTGTCATTCTCCCATATACCTTGCACCAGGGCTCCACCCAAAATTATAAAAGAGCTGAGGCAGGGGGGAGGATTTATGCATGTATTTGACAAATTATATTTACAAATTGCCTTTAAACTTGGTGGTATATTGCTATTGACATTTTCAGCACTGGAAATTGTGAAGGCAAAAGTCAACAGGGGACCCAACGCAGGGCCACTTCTGTCTGCTCCCAAGTCCTGTTTGCTCATTTGTTATTCTTTATATGCCTGATATAGGCCTTTGAATACAACAGGACTGAACTACTGGTATGTATTTGGTGTCCTTGCCTACAAAAATTGTCCTAACTGTATTCAGATATTTGTTTTGGGACAGAAAATTATCTTCTGCTTTGTGCAAGAACGGGTACAGAGGTGACTGAACTAGTTGGCCGTATTACACTATGCCCGTATCTGGTGGCCTTCAGCCCAGAAAGCAGTCTATAAATCTGCCTTCCCTCAGTTTAGGAGTCAGCCAGGTAGGTATAGCACCACAATATGGGAAAATAGGAAAAAGGTAGTCAAGCTGGATACCCAAGGACAGATCAGCTTCATCTGTTTGCACTCCAAGATGCCCCACATTTGAGCCAACTCCACACCAAAGACCTTGTTGCCAGGTTCATATGAAGTCCTCTGTAAGGTGAGAAGCTCAGCTTCAAAACCAGGGAGCAATGAAAGCTGTGGCAGAAGGAGAACTTATCAGCACTCTTCAGATATGGGTTATAGCTTCTGGACTTTATTTAGATCCCTGCCAGCCAGCTTGGGGAGCGAAGGAACAAACCCACTTTTGTCCTTTTAGCCAGGATGTGATGGAGAGACATGAAGGAAAAGTGGGCTCAGTGAATTAGGAGTTTTTAGCAGTTGAATTCTGTTCACTGCCAGCCATGTGAACCACTTGAATTTTAAGTGTGTTCAAGGTGAGGGTGTGTACTTGGTGGAAAGGTAAAAGTGTGTCGCCGTTTAAAATCTGTTTCTGGGTCTTCCTTCTTGAAACAACATAGCGCTGACTGATGCTTGTTTTCTTTGGGCCGAGGAAAGAATATATGCATATGTATAAATATACTTGAACAAGCCTGTGACTTAAAGACACTATATTTGCACACAGGTCCACAAATCTTTATGATCTCTAAGTATCCAATTGCTGACAGTGATATATCGTGAGCTGTTCTGTGCTTAATTATTAATTTTACATTAAGGGGTTCCACAGTCAATATTTAAATGTTTTATGACATACAGAGCCTTTTCCATATCCATATTTTATTTGCAGGGACATAATGTAGCCCTTTCAATACTAAATCAATTACCCACAAAGTTAAAATAACTTGATTTGTTGCTTAAGGTCCTTTCCTAAAACGATGCATCAATTCTGAGGGATTAAGAACAGTGATATCATGGCCTGCTGTTAAGTCTTGCAGACCTCAAGGGTCAAGTATCAGTGCGGACTGTAAAGCTGGCCAGCACAGAGCCGGGGCAGCCTCTAATGCACTTCCTACAAGCGTGTTTTCCCTTCAGCTGCAAGTAGTCATGAAGTGGGAAAGGGAAAGTCTTTTGGAGTGTGTGATACTAGAACAAAAGTACAGGAGAATCACTTAATTTTAATGCTGTTTTCGACATCTGTAATGATGGGCAGGATTAGTAGGAGTGGTATCACCTATTTTAAGCACCTGGGAGTTTGATATCTTTTCTGAGTTTGATTTCCTCCAGAATTATTAATTTCTACAGGTGCTTCCTCACACCTTCCTTAAATATTTAGCTTAGAATGGGATGACCTGCATCCAAAATCGCCATTCCCTCTCCAGTGACTACTCAGAAACTTAAAAACTATATATCTGAGGCTAAAATGTTTGTAACTGGGTGAAATTAATCACACTGTGTAACCCCAAACTTGCTGAACCCAGTGACTTAATTAATTACTTAATTAAGGAAAGAATATCAAGGCCCCTACCAAAAACATATACCACACGCCCTGTAGTGTATTCTTGTAACATATATGGAGTTTTTGAAACCTGTGATATATAAAATAGTTTCAAAGACCTGCTTTAAAATCGTACAGTATACTCTTTCAGCATCCGAATCATTTATTAAATTCAGCCATCATTGGCTTTAAAATAAAATTTAACCAAAAAAGAGAATTTTGGGTAGGGCTACAAAGATTTATATGTGCAGATATTTCAATCTCAAGATGGGGAAATGGCTGAAGGACATTCCATCTTCTATTATTCTAGAATGCTATTAGGAAATGAGTTGTTGCTATGACATGATTTAAAGGCTGACCAATTTAAAGCATGGGTTTCCAGAATAACTGATTCTGTTCATCCTTCCTCATTGCGGACTCCTTTACTGTGGGAAGATATTGAACTTGGTTCTGAAGAATGTATGGGGGAAGAATGAATCCTTTTTTAAGGGAAAGGATATCCTTCCAAGACATGCAGTATGAGCCTCTGTAAGGATTTGTTCAAGACTAAGTTTGAGACCTTGCAATCAAATATTGCACTTCTGTTTGTGGTTTTAACAGGAATTTTAACCCCACCTGGACACGGTCCTGTGCCCCCTGCTCTGGGTGTGCCTGCTCAAGCAGGGGGTTGGACAGGATGATCTCCAGAGGTCCCTTCCAACCCCTGCCATTCTGTGATTCTGTGAATTAAAGTGCAGTGGACTTAACGCAGTTCTCTGGATGAAGGACAGGGAGTGGTTGCCTAATTCATTTATTGTGTTTAGCAGTGAAGAGGTTATGAAATATCGTCTGGGCAGGACGAATTTTAATGACTTCAACAGAGCAGGCACTGGGAGACCAACCAAACAATTTATCCAGTAGTTCATCTGTCAGAGAGGGGAAAGAAAAACAAAACTCACCTAAAAAGATCCTGTATTAAGATGGAAACACTAATCCCTCAGATAAAAACTTTCAGATGTATAGTAGATCAAATGGCTAGGGCTTGACTATGAAATGAGCACAAAGATGAAATGATACATTAGAATAAGCGTGTGTTTTGATTGCTACAGATGAAGCTAGTAGCTATGTAAGAAGATTTACCTCCTCATTATGAGGTTTGATTCTTCTTTTATTCACACCACTTTTATAATATCGAAGCAACCTTGGCTTATATGGATTAATTTTGGGTTGATGTAGATGATGAGAATCTCAGTACCGGAATCATTGATAACAAGGATGGGTGTTTCAATTACATACCCGCTTTGTAACATTAAATTAATGCACAAGCAGTTCATATTAGTTAAAGAAGCAAAGGATAAAGATGAGGACTTCTAAGGTGTGGTTACTGATGTTGGTGGTGTTATCCTATATCCATGTGAAAAAAATGGTACCTGTATAAGTGGCTGATAGCAGGAAGGAAAAGGGTCTAACAGAGAAGAGGCACAAAAAAGGCACAGATCATGCTTTTGCTTTTCTCTTTCAGTTCACATATACTGGAGTGAGAAATTAGGAAGGTAAAAAAGGGAACAAAGGCAGTGTAATGCTGTGTATACCTGATACAGACCTTCAAAGTCATTCCTGTATTCCATAGCCTCACCTAATATAAATCTTTGCTTTAGTAGTGCTGGGCTGATTTAGATCAACAGAAATTCTGGCCCACTGTCTCAAAAAGCATTTCCAATCAGGGAAGTTTGACCTTGCACTAAGAGATCTTATTAAAATGTAATATTATTACCTTTTAATCAGTAAGGATGCTGGTACCTTACTTGGACACAGAAGAATAGTCTAAAGTGGTTTCTGTAAAGTAATGACATGTTTTTGATTAAAGCCCAGTGAGACAGGGGAGTATAATTGCTGCCTTTCTTATAAGATATTTTTAAGAAGCCAGTCAATTCCTTTACAAAAGTAGATAATTTAAAGAATGAGATCTTCCATCTATGAAGTGTGGCCCTGATCAAAAGACTATTGAAATCTGTGAAAATATTACCTCCTTAGAAAAGTCTCTCAATTTTTTTGTTCTTGAACAAGTCCTAATACGGAGCATGCACACAGAGTATGTAGCTTGGGTTTCTTAATGCCCATTCCACACAGACTATATTTTTACAGTGTTTAAAAAAAAATAGACACTGTCTGTCAATACATTACATTGCCTTTTTTTTTTTTCATTTTGGAATAATTTGTTGTTGGAATGAAAGGAAAAATGTTCTTTTCATTTCCTTTTCATTTTCAGAGTGCTATTAGATTTTAATATACTACTGATTTAGAACCTATGCTTGGCACTGATCTCTTTCATTTCCATGAATTTTATTTAACTAGTTTTACTCCTGCCTTACAGACAGTCCTAGCTTAAAAAGAAAACATGACTGACAAACATCTCTACGTTGCAGCCATTACTGGCATAGGATTTCTCCATTTAAAAAAAAAAAAAAAAAAAAGGCAGTCCAAAGTGTTACCTTCACTCTTTGTCAGCTACGGTATGCCCTCGCAGCTCAGGCTCTCCAGTAGTCCATATTGGCGGACTTACTAAAACACACTGCTGCTTCCTTTCTGCCAGTGCACCCAAGTCTCCTTTCCAGAGGACACTGGTGCTGTGAAAGGGTTGCGGGCTGGAATATGGCTAGGATGTATACCTGGCTCCAAGACCTGGTAAGTGCTGCTAGGTCTCCAAATTCAGAGGCTTTCATGGCTTGATGGAGAGCTGAATGTGAACTAGGTTCCCAGTGATTAGCTATGTTTTGTTTAATAAGGCCTAAGAGAAGAGCCTATACTTGTTCTTGTTGCTGTTCCTGTAAATATTCAGAATACTAACTCTTCTTGACGGGGCTGGATGGAAACAAGGTGAAAGTGGCTTTGAAGTGAAAGATGGCCAGTTCTCTCCCAGAAGTTCAGAATGCAAATGATTGACAATCCTTTTTTACTAACCTAAGTGAAATCTCTGAAATATCTGTTTTCTTTTCTTCATTTATCTTAATCAGGATTGCCTCCCTGCTTTCAGGCTAGGAGAAACTGGATATTAACTTCTTTTTTTGGGAGAAAGTTAAATGATTAATCTAATTTTGTCTGGTTTATTTTCTGTCTTGAGGTTTAGGGGAAGCTTTCTACTTCATTCAAAAGGTAATTTCTCATGGGTAATTCTGGATATGAAATTTACATCAGCCTTTATAGATTTGTATTACTTTAAAAATTGCTGTCTATTAGCAATTTGCATTGCTCTGGCCAGAACTATACCACCCAGATAAACAGGGAAGAGTTAGAAGAATGTGAAACTATTAAAGAAAAGGTAGAGAAAAGCTGAAAGAAAACATTTGGGTTATAAAACAGAGATAAGTGCAGAATATGTATTTTTAGTAAGCTCTCTGCTTAGCTGTTCTTGACTATAAAGTTTGCATCTGCATTTAAACAGCCTGTATACTTCTGAAATTAAATTTGAATGATTGCAGGCAATTCCAATTTTACATGGGAACTGGGAAAACATCATGGTGAATCATGTGATTCGTAAGCTTCTCTGACAAAATGTTTCAGCTGTCAGACAGTTCAGATCAAAGGGCCGAGTGAATGAGCAAGTCACTCTAGAAAAGAGGTGTTGCATTTCAGAGTTTTTTACCTCTAGTAGTTTCATAAAATGTGAGGAGAGAGCTTGGCATCCTCCATCTCCGCTGGTGCAGTGACAGTCTAGAGTGTAGCTGGTTATTTTAGGCATCTCCCCTGAGGATTTGAGCTATCTTTCTGGCGGGTGTTTGCCAAACGCACTTGTCATGGTGATAAGTTACATAGGGATTGTGGAAATTCCTCCGTTTGAGGTTTTCAGAAGAGAAGCCAGTATTCTGATTCTTTTCAAGAATGGTCCTGCATTGTTTTTAGGGGGAGTGAATTTAATGATGGTTTAAAATATTATGTAGTCTTTATTTCCTGTGATTTTTCTGATTGACTTCTAGTGCTAGCCAAGCTCCAGGGATAACGTGGGTCCTCTGTGTTTTCTGAGTGCGCCTAGGGCTGAATCTTACTCTTTGTATGTTGGATAGCTTTCCTTTCACGCATAAATCACTGTTCTGTCATATTCGCCTGCTGTGAGATGTTCAATGCATATCGTCATTTACATTAAACCATTTACTTCAAGAGAATGTGTTATATTGCTTTATGAATTATGTTATCTGACATATAATATTATGTTATGAATTGGCAGTTAGATTATTAGAACAGTGGGACTTTTTATAGTTTATGGTCATGATCCAAGAAGTAATTCATGCCTTTTCTTAATAGTCTTCACTGGTCAAAAGGGAAGCAGACATGAGTGTGCGACATTTTTACTACAGATCCGGAACTTAGGCAGAATCTTAGTTAAGTAAAACTCTTTTGTGGTTTGCTTGTATCTGCAGCCTGTTCATACCTGGAGGAAGGACATCATCTTTTCATCTACAACTCCATTGTTCTAAGTCATCTTTCACTAAATTTGTAATTCCCAGTTCATCGGAAGAGGCTGTAAGTGAACAAGTGTGATGACTTCCCCATCCGATCAAGGAAGGCTTGTTTCCTGAGGGGGCAGCAGTGATGTTGAGTAGAACTGGGGGAACAGTTTATGGGAGGATGGAGCTGTAGTAGGTATAATTTGGTGAGGAACTTCTAATGGCAGCAGACCAGTCACTATTCCTCTCCTATTTCCCTTGTTCCTGTTATCTGAAGGTTTAGATTCACATTTAAGAAAGGATAAACTTCATTCAGGAACACATCACAGACCTTTCCTTTCTTTCTCACAAATCCTATGTGTTAAAATATTAAACTCTTATTTTTTTAAATGTGAAAAGTTAATATTTTTTTAAAAGTTGAAGAGTTTGACATGTAATCTTGAAATAGAGAAGAACATTTCCCCCAACCAGCCCTGTTCCTCTTACATAAAAGCCTTTAATAGCTGTGTCACCGCATATCAAGGTTTGTGTTGTTACTTCTGTACCTGTGTATGTTCAGATGAGGGGGAAGCTGAATAAGTACTACACTTGGCTAGAGAAAAAGCAGCCTATTGCTTTCCCTTGATGGACTGACTGCTTGGGAATAGTTTTTATATTTGAGTTTGAATATAGATACAGTTTCTTGTATAGATACAAGAAACTGGCACATAAAAATAAGAAGCCATCTGAATAAGTTAGCTTTTAGCATGTGTTTCTACCTCTCTGGCAGTCAAAACTCAAAACTTTTGAGCTTATCACTTAGTTTCCACTGACTTTTTTGTAGGGATAAAGTTGTCTGAAGAAGTACCTTAAATTCATACAAGTCATGAAAATAAAAGGAGAAAAAGGATCCTATTAAAGGTCTTGCTAAGGGAAAGACTGGCTTTAGCCCCTCTAAGACATCATCTCATCTATCCAGGAGACAAGTCTTTGGACAATACAACAAGAAATGAAACTTCATTGATTTTGCTCCTTAGAGAACTGCTTGTTTCATGTTATCTGCAGTCTGTTTCATGCTATCTGTAGTCTATCTGGCAAATGCAAAGACTACATGTAATTTTTTTTGTGAGGGAAGACTGCACAGTGTCTAAAATGTAGATTATCCCAATCGGAGACCCTGAGCCTCATATTTTGTGTCACACAATATCTGTGATGAGGATCTTAGTATTATGAAAGGATAGATAACGCTCTTTTTATTTGCTTCATAATTTCTTGTATCTGCACACACTAGAGCATACATTTCGGTATACTTATGCTACCACAAAATCTCATAACCTTTATGTACTGATAATATATGCATGATTTGGGAATCCTTGGTGGGGCTAACAATTTTCAGTGCTTTCACCCAACAATTTGACCCTAAAGAAAGAAGCATTCATAGAACTAGAGGCAAAGCACAATATACCAAAGTAGCATCCATGTCACATAACTTCAACTAATGCAGAGTCTTTTACTGACATTTCATATATTGTCTTGCCTGGAGCAGAAGGGACCTGAAAGCTCTTAACAACATTTTTCATGTTAGTGTCATGTGACACTCTACCCTACAGTATGGCTTGGGACAGTACTCTCTATAACTCATTCTCAAAAATTTCCAGCAGTGAATAATTTATTCTACCAAAACAGCAGTGTTACTCATGAGAAGAAAGGTTAATACAAGTATTGCTAAAGGTTGACCTGCTCATACATCTTTACTGTTTTGTCATAATGTTCAACTAGGAATGTCCCATTATTTCTTACTCAATTTATATGCCTCTTGACTGCATTAACTCTCTATAGACAGTAGCAATTCTTAATGGTTCTTCATCTCTGCTTAACATTACTGAAGTTTCTTTTGTGTATCAACAGAAGTTTGTTTATTATTCATTCCATAATTGGCAGTTCACCACTGCAGCTCTCTACTCCTGCTGGCTGCAATATATTGGCATGCCCAGTGTTCTGATCACTGATGCTATCTAAGCTCTAGTTTAAAAAGTACACACATATCCTGAATTTGCCAGACGTCTAAATAGACAACATGAAAAAGTCTGGCAGGGTAGAAAACTATTGCCCTATACAAATGTAAGATATGATAAAAAACCAAACTCATTAATTCTTACCTAATGTCTTCTCTATTGAGCAAGGCCTTCAAGTTTTTAATAACATGCGTAAGTTAATAACTGTAGTTGCAATTCAAATACACTTGATTGAAACCACACTAGACCTTTCTTCTTATACTTGTTTTGCTTCCCTGGTGCTTGTGGTCTTTAAAGTGCAAAATAGTGGTTGAACATGTAATTAGTTATGAGGAATGTAGTGGTCAGGAGGGTATCCTCCTTTACTCCAGTTTCTGAAAGTTGGTGTCTTTTTTTTTCTGTAGCAATAAATGTAGTGTGCTCTAGAGATATAGGTAACCCTCTTGATTTCTTCCTTTTTAATCCCACTTTTCATTCTTTGTTCTTCTTGGGTTAAAATAGCTTTACTTGAAAGTATACCGTTGTGCAACTAATTATTATCACTGTATGGAGGTACATCTGAACTTGTGAAGAAGGTGGAAATAACACTCAGCAATCCTGTCATGTTATAAGGGCAGTAGACCCTTCCCTTTCCGTAGCACACAGAGAAAACATGTAATGTACTGAATATACAGTGGAGACTCATGAAAAGAGTAAAAATAACATGAGAAAACTCCAGTGTGAAGTTTCTGAGCACTGTAGCTCTCATAAAGTTAAAACTGTTCAGTCCTTAAAGTGGGTAATATTTTAATGTTAATATTCAAATTCAGAATCTTCCTCGATTCTACTACATTCCAGTCTTTTTTTGTAAACCTGGCAGCTGAATGTAACAAATAATTAAATACAAGGGATAGGGGGTTACTAGTAATCTCATCCATCAGCTGAACTGTTCCCCATGTTCTCTTGGCATCGTGACAGAAAAAAAACCAGCACAAAAATAAAAGGCACCGAAAGAAAAAAAAAAAGAAAACAGAAAGGTTATTAAGAGGTAAATAACAAAATGCCAAAGAGCTTTTCCCCAAGAAAGCATCTGCTTCAATCACCACAAAATTGTGCAAGCATTGTGTTTTACTTCTTCATGCCTAAGGGGAGTTTTTGCCAATATTTCCAAGCCAACTTACAGGCCAAATGACCGATCAGCAGATTGATAGCTGCAGCCTCTGGAGCAATGGCTTGGCTAGTGGAATATATGTCTGATCAATG
This sequence comes from Phalacrocorax aristotelis, assembly GCF_949628215.1. Taxonomy (NCBI): domain Eukaryota; kingdom Metazoa; phylum Chordata; class Aves; order Suliformes; family Phalacrocoracidae; genus Phalacrocorax; species Phalacrocorax aristotelis. The sequence continues at coordinate 4,847,113 of NC_134283.1, read as the reverse complement.
AGGAACTCTGGGAGGCGCAAGTAGAAGTTTTGAGTGATTATGGTAATAGTGGAACTGCCCAGAAGGTGCGACAAATAAACCATGAATATTGAAATGCACCAAGGCATAACTATACCTTTACTGAGAGAGGCTGCCTCAATGAGTATCTGCACATCGTCGGCAGAACTATAAAGTTGCTGATTCTGCAGACGTTTCTTCCTCAGCTTGATAAGTTAATATATATTGTTTAACATGATAATGTAGCAAGCTGTTGTTTTGTGGTTTGAAAGCCAGCTGCATTTGATGGATGCCAGGAATGGAAGTATTTATAAAATGACACTGAATTAAAAGTAGTGAGTTTATGGGTCTGGGGAAATGAATCTTTTATGAAGAATAAAACTTTATGATGAAGGAGTAATACTGAGGAAGTGTGCATCTTGAATTAAATTCTTTTGGACCGGATGCATACTGTAGAGCCTTTTAAAATAAAAATTTGTGTCAATATATTTTTAGGAAAGAGATCTCTATGAACATTGTTTTTTGTGGTGGTCCAATCCCAAATCTATGGTCATGTGTGTTCTCTCTGTGAATACATCAACTAGGATAGGAAAGTTCTTCCCTGGAAATTGAGCTGTTGGACCTCTCCAGAAGGTCCCTGGGATATATTTAGGTGCTGGTTTAAAGCTATTGTGATTTTTGAGGCATCAACCACAAATACTAGACTGTTCTAGCTTTTTGTGTATATGTGCTTTGAAATGAATGGACAGCATTGAACTCTAGTTAATTTGCAAACATGCTTGTGGCCACAAGAGCTTTGTGAAGATAGGCCATTCTCAGCATGGCTGCAGAACCCTAGCACCAACTTTCAGCTCAGTGCAAGGACTTCCATTTTGCTTTCAGCCGCAGTCTTCAGCAGCTCCTCTGGTTGCTGTAGCGATGTAAGCATATAGGTGATGTTTAAACAGGTGTAGTTTTCTGTATTGACGTTCATGAACAGAAAACAGGTGCAACTTTATATAGACTGTACTAATGCATAATGCCATCTAAAGACAGCCCCAAATTTTATGTGTATTTTTACATCGGTTATATGAACTTGTGAGAATAGAATAACTTTTATTTAAACGTAAATGCCATTTTGATGGTAGCTAGAAACCAATATCTCAAAACCTTTGACAAAAGCAAGACAGAAACAAATGGATCTAATTCTCTACAGCTTTTCTCTTGCAGCTAGCATCTCTATGCAAAATGAATGTAAAATTCTGCTCTTCTGAGTTGCTGGAATTCCTCATCTGTATGCACCAGAGGAATGATTGCACAGAACAAAATAATGTCCAGTGAGTTGAAAGGTTAAAGAACTGCATCTGGCATATCAGAATCAGATTCCACCGTTGTGTTAAACCAGTTTTATGCAACTTCAGATTTGGGGAAGTACATCAGATCTTAAAATCTACATGTACCTTCCACAGTCTTCATTCATTGTCAGAAATATTTCAGTAGAACTGTCTAGGACAACCGTATAACTAGGATTTCTACCTGAGTATATATTTTAATCAGTTTCTAAATCTCTGCTGAGCATCAACTCCTGTAATAGGTTAATAAGGATAGCAACTGTATATTCCTTTAAAATATAATATACTTGAGTATAACATCCTATTAAATTCCACTTTTCAGGAAAGAGTTGTGTAGTGAAACCCATTGAATCTCACTTGTCTTGGGCACTCTCTAAGATCCCTTGAAGATTTGCTTTACTTCTTTGTTTCACTGAAGTCTTGTGACTTAGGAGATCTTCATGAAACACGTCATCTAATATGAATATAAATAATCTTATTAATGTGATAAACATCTAAAAATAGCACAGCATGTTGTATTTGTGAAAATAAGGTGAATCTTCATTCTTCAAAACAGGAATCTGCTTTTTTTTCTTTTTTCTTTTGAGGAAGTCTCAAACAAAGTAGGTGAAAATACGAGGGCTAGGATCACCTTGTAATATTGGAAAACATGGCATGGTATCCAGTGGTAAGCTTCTTTTTGAGCTGTCTGACCTTTAATCGCTGGTGAATAAAACCAACATGCTGTCAGATCTCTGTTATTTTTCTCAAGGGGGTAACTCTGCCTGAAGTAGCAATGAAGCAAAACCTTTGAGAGCTTATATTCAAGGTCACTACAACAAGAGGCAATACTTTGTACTCTGGGAAGGACAGCAAAAGAAAAAAGAAGAAGAAACATACCTAAAGAAGCCAGTTGTGTTTGTTTAATACTGAACAAGGCAGGTGTTATGTCACCTATAAATGAAGCTGGGTTTGTTTTTGCTTTTACCACAAAATTTCATTTCTATTTGATTTTTAGAATGATCTGTGCTTCAGGACTTTCACAAAGAATGTAACTCACTGTTTATCATTGTACATGAATGATATATATTTCTGTTCTGCAGACACTTCCAATGTAATGCCTTAGGCCTTGTCTGTACCAGAATGTTTTAATCACTTGTAGGTTTTCTGCACAAAATGCTAAGTAGATGTTCAGAACAGCTCATATGGTCTTACAGACCTGTTAAGAAATGAAAATGTTGTATTTGAAATGTTTTTTGTCGTGATATTTTAAAATAATACTTGCCAGCTGAAAGTCTCTAAAGGGTTAACCACCACATATGAATTAATCTCCAAGAATTTTAACTAATTTTGCCATTGTGGTTCACACTTTAGATAATATGGTTTCAGTGCTAAGCTACTGAAATGTAAATTGGATAGTTGATGGAATTTGATGAATTGTTTTAGTTGAGATTTTTAGGCAAAAGAACGGACACCTTCCTAGATTCCTTGTTTGTATAAAGTTTGCTAATACCTCTTGCATTAATTTGTTACTTAACTTTGATTCACCGTTGAAACTAGTTTGTTGATTTGTTAATGACTTTTTTGTTATATGGTAGGACTTTATTCTTTCTTCAGGTCAGTATTACCAGAAATCCTTACTTTTGGTATGATGATATATTGCTTTTAGTTATTTTGTTTTGTTTTGTTTTGTGGGTTTTTTTTTGTTTTGTTTTTTTAAGCTAATGCTTACATTCATACCTATAAATGAACTTACTAAGAAATCATAGTGGTCTAGCGGTGAGTGTCTCATGATTCAGCCCAGGTGCCTAATTACTTTCTTTCCTGTGTTCTCAATGTACTGTACAAAGCAAATGAAGGAATCCTGTGACAGAATTTTGTAGGCTATATCAGCCTCTGGTGTTCCTATCTAAGAGAGAGGAAAAGACTTGCTCCTGTGATGCAGGAGTATGTGTTTTGCTAGTGAAGGGGGGAATTGGCACCGTCTCAGTCTCCCTGTATTAACTGTGATGTAGAAGAGAGGTTTTTCCTCTGTACATCATTTAGGAATCTGTGCATTCAACAGCAATTACTTTATTGCACTCGATAGCAGAACTGTATGCTATAGGACTTTCATGTTAAAAAATCCTTCATCACTCGAAAGATAGCCTGGCAATAGAGGTTGGTGGTTTTATTAAGGCTGATACAGTAAGCCCATAAAGCTCATAAATTTGTACAAATTGAAATTAGAATCATGTAGGCTTTAATCATTACAAAATTTCTTATTGATAGAAATTATAATGTCCAACCAATTGTGAAACTGCAAGACAAAGTGAAAATAGAGACATTTCTCGTATTTCAGCATCTTCATCATAAATATCCTGTAGACTTTCTAACTGTAGAATTTAAAGTGAAGATACATCTGTAGTTCATTTAGTGAAATGCAATTAATATGGAAGCCAACAAAGCGTACAAGTACAGGGAACGTATGTAAGGGTCATATGTCTGTTGCAAACCAGAAACGCTAGTCTTTTGTTGTTGGCTCAGTAGCAAGTAAAAATAATACAAATACAAGTACAGACTGAATATCAGGTGAAACTACTTAGTAGTCTTGATGAGATAATTATGTATTGTACTCACCTGCTTCTCACATGTGAAGGCAGCATAATTTCACATGTTCTTGCTAACTGCATTCTGCTGTCTGTCCACCTTTCCCTTAGGAACAAATGTGATGCGTATGACAGCATTTGATGCTGATGACTCTAGCACAGACAACGCTCTTCTGCGGTATAACATCCTCAAGCAGACACCTACCAAACCATCTCCAAATATGTTCTATATTGACCCAGAAAAGGGAGATATTGTTACAGTGGTGCCGCCTGTACTGTTGGATCGTGAGGTAAGTGAGCATTTTCCCCTCTCCAGTCTGACATTTCAGTGTTTGTGCCTATAATTTACTTCTGTGATGTGAGAAGAGGTTCAGAGTATTGCAGGAGTAGGTATCCAGATGTTCAACTCTGAGGAGTTTGTTAAGAGTTTTGTTCATTTCTTATTTGGGCATAAGAAGTTATATGCTCTGATCAATATTTATAAAACCGGTAGTTCATAATTTCTGGGCAAGACATTTAGTGTTGGACGGTGAGATGAAGGACCTCAGGACTAAGTGGAATTTGACTTTGAGTTACCAATTGACCATTTGGAAGTAAAAAAAACAAAAAAGAAAAACCAACAAACAGCTAATTGTGCATATAGTTTGTTATGAGATTGTTGTTATAAGATTGTTTCAGTTTGGTGCTTTAAATACTTTTCTAGAATTTTCTTTTTACTGAGTGGAGTTAATGGACTGATTAGCTTGGTACCCCACAGGCAAAAAATGACAATACAATAAAGGAATAGTAAAAGGGACAGGTTGTCTGCACGCGGTTTTAAGGTGAATTAAGCATAGTGCCAAAATCCATGTTTATTATAGACCATTAACGTTATGAGAGCATAAATTGGTAGCAAAGAAAGCTTAGGTATGATCATTTCTTGTTCAGAATATAATAAAGTAGAGCCAATCTGTCAAGACGAAGGTTTAATTATCAGAACATATGAGATCTGGGCATCAATACAATGATGATCTAAAAAGTTACTCTATAAATCAACATTTTCTTCCATTACATAGCCCTGTGTTCTCTAAGGTTCCTGGAGACAACCAAGTTCTTTTCTTGCAGGCTCTTTCAGGTATGTGCTGGTTTACCGAACTTGCTCCTCAATTAGTTAGATTCAGGACTACCCAGTGTTCTCAACATTCAGCACATTATCATTTGGTTAAAATGAGAAATAACAATGCCATACCACTTCCCAGTTTAGGTGAGTAGTTTTTCTGCAGGCTTTTCCAACAGCAAATGTTCAATGGGTAAACCAGACACATAGTGCAGTAAAACTACGGTCTGGGTCTGTAGATCTGTCTTTTAAGTTTAGAGAGATTCCAATTCTTTTGTACTTGTGTGGCTGGCCACAGAGACATGCCCAAGTTAAGATTTATATAATCACTACCTTTTTGCTTCAAGTTTCCCTTCTAAACTCATTGTTTCAGTTCAAAAGCTTAATACTGTTTTCTGAAGTCAGTTTAGGTATTTTTATTCCTAATAGATAACCATTCTCCAGATTAAACCAATTTACTCAAAATTAGAAAATCAATGGAAGGGAATGAACATGCCTGCTTTTCCTAATATCTTCTAAAGGTCACTGGTGATTCATGAAATAATGATGCTGTCTCCATGCAAGAAGTCTGGCCTGAATCGAACGGGTATTACGGCTGGGCAGTATATCCTGAAAGCAAGCTCTGAATTCCTCATGATTTTTAATAATAGTCCATTCAATACCTTTACTTTGAAGGAGGCATGACAAGCTGCAGACTTGTTGAAACTGCAAAGTAATTTTTGTTGTTGCTACAAATGCTGTATGTTTTATGAGCCAAAATGTAGGGCTGTGTAAAATTTTAACACTAAAAACAGGTATTATCTGCAGTTAAAGTCCAGTCCAACATTGTCTTGTCAGGAGAAACACTTGGGAAAAAGTATGTTTGCCATTTCTTTACAAGATGCTTTGTGTTGTGCTCTCTGTCATCTTTGTGGGTTCAGCCTCTTCTCCCCCTTCCTGCTTATGGATGTCTTGTGTAGAAACTGGTAGTCATAGCTCCTTTTTCAGATCTGTGGAGTTAGCCATTCATGGTCAAAGATGTATAACTTCTGGTTTTAACCATAACTGCAGCTTTTAGGGACAAGCGGCCTAATGGTTCTGAACAATTCTGGGTACCACCATATTCTTGATACTGTATAAATAAGTAATGTATTTCTGTGTAGCTTGTGAAATTGAATTACTGAAAAAGAATTATCTGTGTCGGGTAGAGAGAGATAGGAGCAACATCTGGAGGAGGAAATGTCTGCCTAGCTACTGCCTAGGGAATAAGGTATCTGCATATCACCGGGCTTGAAGAAGTGCTTCAGGATGCCGGAAAGCTGGTGGGCTGGAGAGAGTACTATTTGCCGCTCCTCTGAAGGATATCAGCTGATACTAGTGCCCTACTGTTGTTATATGTTCTCTGGTGAACCTTTGTAGATCTTAAATGTTTTGTCTATTTATCACAGTCTTCTATGATGTGCATTGTATAAATGTGGGACAAAGAAATGACCTTTCCCCTGGAAGCCTTGCACGTAGGAGTGTAACATCAGAGGACAAAAATGTAGAAAGAGGCATTGAATGATGGTTGGACAAAGACTGCATGAAAGAGTATTTGTGAACAGGAGAGAGGAATGTTTTTACCTCCTCAGTTCTTACCCTTCTTTTGTTGGCATGTCAGTGGAGAACGTATTATAGTAGACACGATTAGGGAACAGCAAGGATTTTGTTTATGTTTTCCATTGCTCGGAAAAGAGAATGGATGTTGAGCAAATCAGCTGATCCCTTCTGATGACTGGGATTTGAGTCAGAGTATTTGCAGGTGTATCTCATGAAGGTACACGCAGTATTTATCTGGGGGTGTGTGTATGTACATTTCTGCTGGGGAATTCCACAGCTCCAGAAGCTGCAAAAATTGGTCCTGGGGAATCTGATTATTCATGACTGCCAATTCAAGCCACAAGCTTCTCCTAGATTTTAAACTTTAAATTGGGTCAATTGCCTGTGATTTTTCTGTCTTTTGCTAGCTCTATTTATTTTCTATTTGAATTTTAGAGGTGAGTACTAGTCAAAAGTGGATTGTTCTCAGTTGTTCCTTGTAGGTGTACTGTTTAAAACTCTATTAGCCCTAGACACCAATTAAGAGGCTGAATTAAAGTAAAAATTTCTCTAGGATGGACGTGGAGAAGGGAGAAAACTATTTCTCATTGATCACATATATGCGCACAAGGCATTGATATGAACTCTTTTAAAGCATGTTAGAACACTGATTAAAATTACTAATATTTTCCATCTCCTTTAGTAAGTTTTACCACTGCTTGGATCTTGATGCTTGTGGGAGACTTTCCATTTCATTTAAGACAAATTAACAAAATATAAATTGTTTGGGTGTTTGGGTCTTTTTTTTTTTTTAATTTAGGTATCATTTATTTCATGTTTGTGCATCAGAGGGAACGGGAGACTGAGGGTATAGCCCAGTGGGGATACTGAGATATTGAGACACAAGGCTCCTGGCAGGTTTTGCGCATATTCTATAGTCCATATTTTTTTCCTATGCTTCACCATTTTCAGAAGAGTTGCTATGGCATAGCCTCAGATATTTTTGTTTCAGGGCAAAGAATCAAAATACAGGTATTTACTCTAAAGTAAAATAAAGTTTGGCCATCTACAGTTTTTATATCCAATTGAATATATGTGGGAGAATCGTAGTTAAAACTCTTAGTAAACCTCTAGGTTAATAATTTCAAGGAGATGAAAAATCAAACATTTCTTTCTGGTAATACTTTACAATTAGTAAATTCTAAGTAGACACTTTTAAAATGAAACAAAATTTTAAAGAAAGGAAAATAGAAAGAATTAACTTGTTTCTGGTGAACCTCAACTGTGCACCTGCTTGCTCTTTTAGCTACAAAGGATCAGCTCAAAACGAAGACAAGTTTAAATTTACAAGCCTTCAAAATTTCTTTTTCTGTGACCGGCATTTATTAGGTCTCTTGCTAAACTGAGAGTATGGAGATGGGAATGCTGCCTGGTCTTTTAAGTGACCTCTCATTCAAAGGCTATTCCAAAGGCCTTCTGTGCATAAGGCAGCACAAGAAGTATGTAATGTGAAAGACATCACTCTCTTTTTAGGGTTTTTTTCTTGCACTTTCAAAACAGAAAGGTTGTCTTAGGTCTTTTCCTTGAGTTGCCTGTCCGCTTTCAGATCCCCAGATCAGCTATTTTATTTTTTTCTAACTTTGGTCATAGTTCAATGGGTGTTCAATTTAGCATGGATGGGTGACAGTGTGTGCTTTGGAGCTATTTCCATAGCATAGTATCACCTACAAAAGCATTAACCAAAAAGGTCACTCTCCACTGTGCAGAAAAAGTGTATGTAGGAATCCCACAGATTACATGCAGCAAGATGCTGAGTGCTTTTGATCTCTGTTGACATCTGCTGAGGGGAGCTAGGTGCTTTGTGCCTCCAGGGAAAGACAGCACCATGCAGGATTTGTACAGCCTGAATCTATCAGTGTATTTTTATTTATAAATTTTCCAGATTCAAAATTGTTTCCAAAAGAGCATGATCCTTAGGGTTTGCAGCAAAACTCAGATAATTTCTCAAAGAACATCCATTTTCATTTTTCAGAAGGCAGGTAAGGACGTATTTTTGAAGATTAATGTGGGTTTTTTTTCTTGTGGGAGTTAGGCATCCTTGAATGTGTCAGCAATAAAGATTGAAGAGTGTTAGGGGGCAAATTACACCTCCAGATATCCATTGGAGAATACATTTTGATTCATAAATTCAGAGAAGAAGGATGCCCTCCATCAAAGTGTATCGTCTAAATGACCCAAAATAGAGCAAAACGGGGTGGGGGAGAAGAAGAAGAATAAAAAAAAAAAAAAAGAGGAAAGAAACCTTGAGGGAATGTCCTGAATTTTGTATTTTGGGCATGGAGGGTCCATTTCAAAGCGATGTTTCCCTGCAGCGAAAGAAAAATGACGTTCCTCATGTGCATAGGAGGAGAAAATGCTTGTACTCTTGCAGAATCAACTCTTAAATTTCCTTTATGGATCAGTAATCAGTTTTTCTGCTTACTCACAATGCTATTTTGCCAGTGTTACAGACCCCTCTGCTCTGCAGGAAAGTAGCTGTATGATTTGTATAAATTTTATATGACTGAAGTACTATAAGAAAGCTGCCACCACAGTTGTTTCAGTGAAATATTTACTTTACTTCTCACGGTTTGAGGAGTAATACGCTTTTGCTTTTGATAGAAACTGCTGTGCTTAATCTGAATTAAAGTTAACAAATAGTTTGAGATATCTGCTACATGCTGGACTATATGCTGTCACATATGTTTTTAAACACCTCTTCTCAAGAAAACCGATTCAAGTATTCTGTGATTCTGAGAAATCCTGGGCTAGATTCAGTTAAATGAAACGTATGTTCTCCAGTAAGACTGGCACTTGGAGTGCTCGTGCAAGCCATGCCACGATCTCAGTAAGGAAGTGCTATATTCTGTAACCATTCGAACCAATCTTGTTGCATCAGTCTACCGTTATTTGAATCATATATACCCTTCCCTCTCTTTATTACTTGGAAACATGGGGCTGAAAGCCTTGTGCCATAAACAATGTGAAACCTGGAGTAACATTAGCCCATCTGGCTCATATTTATGTGGGCCACTTGTAATAGCTGGCTGAGCCTCCCGATTAACTGGATGGCTCTTAAGCTTTAAACAACTACTGCAGCAAAAATGAGTGTATAACAGCTAGCAAATACCTATTGCTATCCATACATTGATGAATGACTGTACAGTGTCTAGCAATTTTTCAAATCAACAGCAGCCCACTGATACATATTCACCGATACACTGCTCGCATGAAGGAGCGAATGCTTGCATAAATGTTCTTTACAGTATTCAACCAGTTCTGCTGTGATAAGTAAATCACAGAGTTCTTGTTGATAGGGCTTAAGTTCTCTGAAGGGGTAACAGTAGCAAGTGGAAAAAGCTTGTCCACTTCTGCTGATGGACAATACCCTCTTTATCCATATTTTCTATTTCGGAGATATGCGTCTTAAGCAGTCAATATACTTATTACTTACTCGATCTAAATGCAAATGCTGAACCAACAGTGCACTCTCATTTTTAATGAAAAGATATTAATCTTTTCAGCAAATGCATTCCACATTTGATCTTCATATTAACCTCTAAAATATTCATATTTACAGTGCTTGGGGAAAAATGTATACCTTGGAGCATATCAGCTCTGAGTTGGAATAATTGTGTCATTTTGTCTTGTCTTCTCTGACAGAATTCCCACTTGCACACCTTTAACTTGTTCTGCAATATAGTAAATTCCATGGCTGGACCTCAATTTCTATGGACTGGGGTTTTTTTAGTGACAGATATGGCAATATGTTATATTTCTTTTCTCCTTAAAATACAAGATAAACAAGGGATTCATCCTTTTCTCTTGATTAATGCATTTCTTATACTATGGTTTGTGATGCCTGCAAATGTGAGGAGCAGTTGATCTTCAGTCAGAGAAAAAGTGGTGGGTCTTCAGTCTCTTCAGAGATTATTTTGTAGCCCGTTGTATCTCAAATATAAGAAAAGTTGAAAATGGAGAGAAGAAAGCTTCCAGTTATAGTGCTATCTTATGAACAAATGGACAGAGAGATGGAAATTGTTTGTTAGTGAAACGTAAACTCATATATAAAGTTACGTTTATAATGAACTTTGCAACATTTGGGCTTAAATGTCTGCAGTGATGAGAAAAAGTCTTATTTTACTAGATGTACCAGTAATTCTTAGTTTGATTCCTATTACGTTTTTGATGAGAAAGCTCATTAACCCATTCTCAGTCCTTGACAGAGGCTGTGCAAAAGAGGTAAATAAAAATAAAAGTGATATGTCAAAACAGAAGTAGTATCATTCAGGTTAGGAATAGCAAAGATTCCCATTGCCAGAATATTAAAACAATAGTTCGGTTTAAAAAAAAAAAAAGAAAAAAGAAAAAGTCAGATCTGCATAAAGCTGTACTGGCAGAATTTCTGCAAACACTTCATTACATTGTTATTATCTTTTTCTACTTTCATTTAATTCAACACATAGTTTGATAGTCAGATTTTGTTTAAAAAAAAAAAAAAATCATCTGACAATAATAAGGACCAGATTTTCTTTTCTATAAAAATCTCTGAGGGATGAACATATCACAGGAACCGCACAGGCAGCCATTTCAGCACAATGTTACCAACTTTTTCTGGGCAGTGAATATAATATCAAGATCATAAGGCATTTAAATCACTGAATGGTTTTCCTTTAATACACTAAGCACAACATTTAAGAATTCTATGTCTGGTAAACATAAAAACTTTGGGTGAACAAACACACTTGTAAATGAAAGGCTTGCAGAATAAGCTGCTGCCTATACTCTGTCTTGCATTTACCTTTCCCACTCTGAACTGAGCATGACTAAGCTACAAAACCCTGGTGACCCCTGAGGCTCCCTTCAAACTCTTGCGTTGGCTCCTCTGTGTGGATGGTTGAGACCACGGCATTTTTTCCTTTGCAGTCCTAAACTCTGGTTTGTTGACAGCAACGTTGTAAGTAGAAACCCCTTGCTACTACAGACTCCACAGTATCATCCTGCCAGATCTGCTGGCTGACATCCATGCGTAGGTGCTCCTTTAGAATTTCATCCAATATAAACTGGGATAACTATACATACTTAAGCTTTTCAAACTGTAGATTGCAGGTAGGATAAATAATAACCACTTAACCGGCAGAGCTTCTGCAAGGACATATTTCCCTCTTCTGTGTAGATGAACCACATGAAGTCCCAAACCATCTCTCAAAGGAATCTTTTTCTGCTGGCTTTCTCTGTGTTTCCCTCTGATACTGAGGGAAGAAGAAAGAGAATTCCCAGCTGTTCATGAGGATCTTGGATTTATTTATTAGGTAGGCTACTGGCTCTTCATTCCTCTAATATGGGATCCACCATAGTATGAAAACCAGGAGATTCTTAACTATTGATGACTCCAAGCATCATTTAAAAATATATACTGCTATAGTAGCTTACTTTCTGAAAAAGCTCCATATTTTCCACAAGCAGACACGAATATGATTTTTCAAACTTGCAGTTCTCTGTAGCTGCACTGAGAAACATTTATAGTCTCCTTCTCATGTTTTGGATTAGGAGTTTTGGTATCACTAGCTCCTGTGGCAGATAGTTTGCTGATCCTCTAGACATGTCACTCATGTAAACATTATGAGTTTCTCTGACACTGATGTATGGCAGAGACATTTAAAATATATCTTCAAGATACTTACTAAGAGTGACACAAAGCATGATATTGGCTGCCATATATTTTGAATAGAGGCTGATAACAGAAATGTTATCTTTTTTGGCTGGAGTTTCTTTATTCAAAAAAATATGAAAGGTGATTTAGCTCTGTGGATGTTTAGATGTTAAAATCCCACTGTGACAAATTACTATGTAAGAGGGGAAAAGAAGTGGTGTGCTTATAACAAAAAACAGTCAAGTGGCAGGTTTTGCAGAGTGAGATGGTAAATTACTAAATGCTAGCAAGCATTCTGCTAGTCCGAAGGGCCCAATGGCCACTGAAGTTCAGCTACAATGGAAGATAGCAAAGCTTAGAAATTCCAGATTAGAGACATACCATGCATTTTGTAGGTGTCTGGGGCAATGGTTTCAGTGCAGGGGAGAGGGGATTGGAAGGGCCAAAAGGTGAGAAAAATCTGAAAGAGTCTCACTGCCCATGTATTTCAATCCTTTCTTAGGGTCAAGGAATATGACTGCAAAAGGCAGAAGTAGGTCTCTATTGATTCATCTCAATACACCCTCTTTTTTTCTTGCAAATATACCTCGTTTCCAAACAGGTTTTGCTGTCTGGATAAGACAAATTCCTCCTTGTTATAGAAGCAGTAAGAATGTATCACTGTTAATGCTTTAAAAAAAACTTTTTGAGTTTTCTGTCTTAGAAGTTTGATTTTTGCATCAAGTATCAATACTTTCAGAATGCGCAGTGCTTAAGAGCAAAAGGGAAAACATCTGGATGTAGTCAGCTTACAAATGGCATGACTCATGTAGGGTTAGTACTGAAAAGTAAATGGAATTACTTTGAAGTCACTATAGGAATAATTGCTTGGCTATACCAGAGTTGCAGCTCCAAGTGCTTGGAACTCTACAAGAGTTACCCCAGAGATGCTTCAGGAGAGAAAGTTTTGTGTGCTTTAATATGAAAATCAATCGCTATTCGTTCTTTTCTCAAAATACAATACAGCTTTGGAAACCAAGCAACTGACAACTCTACCTTTAGTCAAGAGCAGTATCCAATATATACTTACATACTTGTGACTGTGATGAACACTTAACCCTAGTATTGCTGGGAATTCACCAAACATATACGTATCTATATGCAGTGTTAACACCTTGGCAAGGGAGAGAATTACCCAGTGCCAGAAATTAGGACTACACACTGGTCATTTTCCCAAGAGAAAACAAAGAAAAGAAAACACCTGGACTAATCTTTAATTCCAAAAAGGAAAGAGGAATCTAGCTATAAAACTGTGGTTTGAGTCCAGATTCCTTAACCCATTTTTTTTTACTGTAAAAAATGTATTGTCAAATACATATATTCAGATACATAATTCAGATTTCCCAGTGCCTTTATTGTGGGATAATTATTCTGGCATCAATGGAACATTACAAATGCCAATCAGATAACAGTTTCATCTTTCTCATTTTATTTTCACTTTCTTTTATCTTTCTTGTTTTCTTATTACTATTTTTAGAGTGTATGTAGCAAAAACTGTATAAAATATGCTGTTTTGTAGGAGATTTTGTCTTAATACCATCAACAAGAACATTATTTCTCTCCAAATTCTGCCTAACTGTACCTTTCCTTTGTGCTGGAGTATCTAATTACAATAACATGAATTAAAATGGGGGCATGGTAGGGTGGGTGTCCCCTTTTGCTCTCAGTGTAATCGTGTTCTTTTGGCTACTGTAAGGCATTAGGTAGCATTTCTCTATTTAGTTGTGTCAACCTCCCATAATCCTCAGTCTGTACTATTGAGTTATATAAAACTTCGGGGTTAAAAAACCCCCAACCTTTTAGACTACATGAATAACATTAGTTTTTGTTTTCTGCTTATATACTCAGTAAATCAATTAACAGGTAATCTGAGAAGGCAGAATGTGAATAATGTTGGCATATTTGATTGAATTACACATTTTATTTCTTGGAACAGATAAACACAGGTAAATGCACAGAAATATTCTGAAGAAACATCCCTTTTATAGAGACATGGAGATGGATAAATTGTTGAATAAGCACATATAAAGAGTCATGTTAATCAAATTCTCCTCTGCTTCTCTTTTGGACTGGAGAATCCACTAGTATTTCACCTGCAATACATTCATGTAACTTTTTGCCTATTTGGTTTACGTTTGTATATATTAAGCAAAGTGCGAAAATTGAAATCTTAATTAAAATATAGCTGGAACATCCCAGAGAGACTAGTGGCAGCCTTTGAATCTGCTTTGAGTTGTAAATGTTGGACATTACATCCATATTATGTACATATAAACATTTCAGAAGCTCAAAATTTAAAGCATAAATGAAGTCATTCAATCATGTGGTTGATTACTGTAGAATTAAAGAAGTTCCATTTACCACAGAAGAGCTAGCCTTTCTTTTATATATGTGTTATACTTTTTTGATATGGCTACAGAAATTCCCTAAATGATTGATTTTTCCTTTGCTGGAAGATCACTGAATTCTCTGTCAGTGATTAAAACACTGCCATCTATGCATATAATTCAGTTTTGCTGATTACTTTTTACAGTTTGCTTTTGACATCTTTAATTTGATCTGTCTTGTGTCATGGAATTTTTTTTAAGGTGATCTCAATTTCCTTGAGAGGAAATCCATAAAGCATCATTCTCCCTGCAGAACAAGTATAAGCTGACTCCTTCAAAACCATATGTAAATCACTCTTAAGGGAAGGTATTGCTCACTCTGAAAAGCGATTTGTACACTCTTTAAGTTTGAGCCAGATTATACTACCATCTTCAAATAGATACCTCCATCTGAAATATGAATTCTGCCTTGTAGGTTGATGGTACCACGGAGCAGTGTTTATGAACGTTGACTTTTCTTTTTTGACATACAACATATGATGTCTTCAGACTGTGTTGCCTGACACTGCTCGTTTAACGATTTTTAGAATACTGGACCACAACCTGCCCTCGATAAGCAGTGATTTTCAACATAAGAATTAAATATCCTCGCCACCTTACTTTTTCTTTATAGTACCTATACTAGGATGTTGCCTTGCATAAAGTTTGAAAGTACACTTGGATGGGCCAGGCAACATATACGCTACAGATGAGATGCGTGGTAGCGCTGATATGGGAGGAGAGTTACCGTCTTGTAAATGGGGACTGGGGGATAATTCCACTGACAATCATGGAAAAATTTAAGCTTTAAGGGACTGTAACAGAAAAGAGTCCCTAGAATCTGGCCTTTGCTTCTGCAGTGAAAAGGAGGGGAAGTAAATTTTATTCCAAATGTATTTCAATTTAATAAACATCTGTCATGTATATTTAAAACTGCCATTTCAGGATTGTAATTATATCATCTGAAAATAAGTCCTTCTCAAAAGAGAATTGAAGTGACAGGCTGAAGAAAATGAAACATGACGTTGCTCGTTCTCCTTCCATCCTAGAGCTAAAATTTAAATTAATTTTCTTCTTCTTGTCAGAAAGTATTTTAATTGGAAATTATTTTTGATTGCAGTTTTCAGAAAGGAATGGGATTCTTCCCATGGTGTGTGTACAGAAGTTGTTCGGTGTCTCCATAATATTTTACTAAATGAATCATTTGCAGATATTTTAAATAGTTGACATCTGTACTGGTAATTCGAAAGAAGGTTAGAAAATTAAAAAACCCGAGATAAATGTAAAGATTCTCACCTTTTTCTTGTCTTTTTTTTTTTTGTTCCTCAGCACCTTTGCGTACAGCCATGTTGTGTTTGTTGCTATAGTTACCTGCTTGTTGGGAGAAATGAATATTTGATATGAGCAGTAACTAGAGTGTAAAAATTAGATATGCTGCTTCAGTTCAATTTAGGTTTATCACAACTTTTTTACAGCTGAATTTCCTTTAAAAATATTGAAGGAAAGTTATGGAGCCATATTCCTGTGGGAGGTACAAGTCTCTATAGCCCTGTAAGTTCATTCACACTCATTTCACAGTCCTCTGATGAACTAAAAGATCCTAATTAAATTTTCTTCCAATGTACTTTCATTTTCAGCTTTTAGACCTCCTCTAATAGGAGTTTCTTCTATTAATATCTTAATCTAAACACCACAGAGGACAATGGTAGTCAAGCCATGGCCATCACAGATGGTGGCTTTCTGTGCTGAAACAGTGACCCACCCTACAAGGGATAAAATATAGGTGTTTGGCCTAATATCTGATTTCTGAATTATTTTTGCTTTGGCATAATGCATTTCTGACACCTGATCCAGCCGTCACCAGACAGTGAAACAACAGAAGGTACAGGAATGTAGCTCTAAATAGCTATCGAGGTAACAATTCAGTGGGAGCTGCACGTTAGAGAGGAAAAAGGTCTGCATAGTAATAAAAAGAATACATGGGTCTATTAGAAAAATTACAAGATTGAAGCGGTTTCTAGTTTGACATTTACCTTAGTGTTGGCACTTTGCTACGTGCACAAAAATCTTTGGCAGGAAGAGTGACTTAAGGATAAATGTTGCTCTGAGATGTGTTTTCATGCAATGCTATCTCACCCGTGAGAAACGACAGAAATCCTGTTGGCTGCATTGTCTTTCATTACCCTAATTTCTGTTGTGTTAGAAATTTCTGTATTGTCTCTGTGTACTTTTGTTAATGTATCCTTGATAAAATACAAAACTTACAGAAAGAGGCATACCAAAGGGAGATCACAGTTTCCCTAGAGGATTTCTGCCTTTTAAATGAACCATGAGTGATAGATGGTAAGTGCTGAAATGAGAGAGAGAGTTTTTCATTGTAATTTGTCAAAAGTGTACCTCGGATATCTGGAAGTCCAGAGATTTACACTAATGTGATTAAGTTTCTGAGAATACAAGAGAAAGACAGTAAAACCTGTGCTGATGGTAATAAAGGTCTGATTTAGGCTTTCTCGAGGTAAGTGAGAAGTTGTCTCCATTGACCCTTGCAGCAGACTTTGCAGCAGGTCGAAGGCAGCTGTGCAGCTGAACAGGGGAATTAGAGATAGTGGGGCTTTTTGCCAGAATCTTGACTTCTCACCATAGCCTAATTATAACATTAAGGTATCATGTTCCTGCCTTAAAGGAAAAATAATCGCCAGGTTCTGTACACTATCGTCACTCGACTTTTAAAGGTAGCACTTTCAGATAACAATAGGTAAAAGCATTGCTTTTAGCAGTGTGGCTAAAGAGGTGGTTCTATGAGGTTCAGAGGAGCAAGCAGCATGGTTCAGTTAGAAAATTCCAGCGCTTCAAAATAGATTGGGTTTTTTTTCAAGCCTGTTTTTTCTATGAGAACTGAAAAGGTCTAAGTCCAGTCAGAAGGTTTGAGAAACTGTTATGAGTTAATTTGAGTTTGGCTGTGCTTGCAGCAAGAGCTGTTGGTGAGGCAGGGCGTGCTGATCTGTCAAGGTCCCCATTACAAGAGGGCAATGTGGCTTCCCCCCAGCCGCTTGTCAGATGCATTCTAATGCTTCAAGAGGAATGCTCTCCTATCCCCATCTTTCATCCAGATCTCTCCATATATCTGTCTAGTTTACCGACCCAGCAAGAGGCTAACCCAGAGATGCTCAGCTAACCAAGAGAAGCTTGCTGGGCTGCTGCGTTGAATCGACTCATAGAAATGCCTGGTGCCTCCCAAAACTGGCACTGGGGTGGAACCAAGTGGCCGAGCAGAGGGACAGGAAATAAAGCCTTTCTTTTTCAGCAGTGGTGAGCCATTCCTTAGCTCAGCTGCTTTGGGTAATCCCCTCCTCTAGGTCCACAGCTTACTGTCACTTATGTACACAGTCTTATCCAGTTTTATTGCTAGAAATAGTTGCTTCTTTCTAGCATGTGTAACGCCTGGAAGCTTATTTAGAAACACAACATAGGGACTGCACTTAATGCTGCACCAAAAGGTTCAACATTCCCTCCCCTGCCCCTCCCAACAAACAAACAAACATACAGATCAAAGCTTCAGGAGTTACAAACTTTCATCCAGCACCAGAAGAGCAGATAAGGCTGGCAAAACACTTTTACCTTGCTGGGTAGCAGCTGTAATGTATCTCAGGCTGTACTGCCACACTGAATTCACTGTGTACGGCTCTGGCTCTGTAAAGTGCATTGATTTCCTCCTGAGTAGAGAATGACGCAGTTAAAGGCATTTTCCACCTTGTAAAAAATGCCCTCAGCACTATGTCATCACCGACAATATGGCCCTTCTCCCCCAGAGAATAAGAAAAGGAATTCGTTTCTTACATAGTAGAAAATTCCACTAGTGGTAGCCTCAAGCCTGCAGTGGATTTTCCACCTTGCCTAATTTATTAAGGGGTGGGTGAGTTTTTCCTGAGAACTGTCTTCAGGTAACAGGAATCCTTTACAATTCAGTTATTTCCAGGTACACTGGAAGTAGAGAGAACTCGAAATTTATTGGCTAGCAGAGATCCTTAAACTAGTAATTGTGAACATCTAGATTTAGTAATTGTGTACATATAGATTTAGAGATATATATGTAAATCTACATATGTACGTATATGTATATAGATACTTTTTTTTTGCATTGAGATTTCTTTGAAAGACACTTTATAACTGGATTGCCTTTAACTGGAAAATGGGACATGGAATTTCATATGATTGTGTTGCGGCTGTCATATCTTAGCATGAAAGGCCAACCACATCACATGGAAAGGTGTAGGTACAATTAAATCAAGCTTTACTAAAGCAGCTACTAGAAAACTGGAGGCTCACGACTTGATCTGAGGGAAGAAGTAATCTTTAAAAAACAAAATCAAGATTTAAGGCTGTGCAGATGAGCAGAATTTCTTTTCGGCTGTAAAGCAGGTCTTGTCTCCTTCCAGGTGGAAGGAGCAGAATAATGAGTACCAGGGTTCAAAAAGTTTTAATAGGAACTCCTGTCTTGTTAGGCACTTTCCACTAGCATCAATGTATCAGCTTGTTATTTTTTCCCCGTAGTTCATATATCAGCCTCTATATGAGGCAAAGAGGATTTGATTACATGATCTGACATGTCAATGTTGTTTTTGGGAGGCAAAGGGGTTTGATGATTTGATCTTAGTGACTTGGTAAGTTACTCCTACTTGAAGAGATGGGATTTAAATTAAACTGAAGATATTAGTTTCCAATAGATAAAGCAAGATATGTTTTTCTTTTTTCATCCCTGAAATGATAGAAAGTAGTATGTAATTTTTGTTTCATGAAGACAGAAGACAGAAAACTGACACAGATTTTGGAATATAAATTAAGAATTTAGATGACATTTTGAGAAAATGGATAAGCGGTAGATGCCTTGTGCTTTAGTTGGAGCAAAGCCTGTCTTTTCCAATCCTGTCCAGGGAAGATAAATTATATAGTATAATTCAGACTATTACTGATAAGTGTAATGGATCAAACAGAATATTTGAAGTTTCAATAAATAGTAGTGAGAAAGGTAACTTTCTAAACACTTTCCTATTTTCTGTACAGCCCATCTCAGAAAATAATAGACAGTATCTTTAAAACAAATCATACAATGCACTGTGGAAACCATACTAGAATATTTTATATAATTTTAAACATATTTTTCACCCAGCTATAAATACTGGAGAAAAATGGAAAAATGTGTTTCACCATTTTGCATATATTTCCTATTCATATATGGGCTTAATGGTAACCACTTAAAGATATGATAGTTGATTTAAGACTAGTAGGGAAAAATGAGTCTGCAGCAAATAGAAGGTAAAAGCTAAGAAATGAATAGCCGCACTGGTAAGAATTCTAGGAGAAAGTAATGAGTGAAGAAGAAAATGAGTAACAAATACAAGGTGTTCAGGAATTTGTGAAGGGGCTCACAGTACCTGATTTAGGCTTTTGAGCAGGATGTGCTCCTGTACACTCAATGAGAAAAGGGCAGTTTAGACCTTAGGTGTGTTGCACAGTGCATTACAAGTGCCTGTTTCTCTCCACTGATAAATGGCGAGTCAGACTATGCTTAAAAAGATGAGGTGGTGTGAGCCCTCTCTTCGCAGACATGAGGGGTAAGTGACTACTCTTATCAACTATTGCAAAAAAACAGCATGGGAAAAGTTGGGGGGAAAAGAGTCCTAGGACAAGTTCTGTCTTGCATGATCATTTCCTCTCTCTGGAATACTGCTGTGTGGCTTTTATACTATTGTGCAAACATCTGGAGAGGTACGATTATGTGTACTCAATATCTCAGTCACTTGAAAATCATTCTAGGATTTTCTCCTTCCTTTTGGTTTTAGCTCAGTGAAACTCTGAAGAGCGCAAAGATTTTATTTCTGTGGTACATGGATTATATTCTCTACGAGAATATAGCAGAAAAGAGTAACATCCTTACCAGATAAAAGACAATGCGTCATCTCCAGAGAGCCTCAACCAGTCACAAAACTCATGGCTGTTTTTTGTCTACTTGTAAAAGATTCATGCACACTTCTGCTGTTGTCTGCATCCATCTGGTTCTTAAGTAACATGAATTAGGAAGGGCACATCTAGTTGCTGTTCCTATTGGATTTTTTGTTATTGAATACTCAAGTTACGAGGCTGGGACCCAACTAATGCAGAACCATCCATTTCTGCTTTTCCAAAATTCTACAGCAGGTTGCATGCTGATGTTGTTAGAGACTGGCCATGAAAAGCATAACTAAGATTTATCTCTTTGTTCAATCATTTCCCGCAGCAGAGAAAACCTCAAATGGCCTGTCTATGCATCTACCTTTTCCTGGGTAATCCATCTCCGGAAACACTCTTTCCTATGTATGATTGTCTTCTGGGAGGGCCAGAGACTCCTGTGCTGGTCGCACACTGATTTATTCCTCAGCTAGTCCTTGTCTGTTTGACAACAGAATATTGTGGTAGCCAGTACATTAGAAATTTATGCCTTGAAATAATAACTGGATGGATGATGACAGAATAAAAAATATTGGCTTTGAACTATTTATCTTAAAGCTATTTTCTCATCTGCTTCTATTTATTTTCCCTTTTCTTCTAAAGTTCTAGTCTGATAAATAGTATCATTTCAGTGGCTCTGACCTTCTGATGAATTTCTCTTTTTCAATGAATAGCATATATTTAAGAAAGTAATGTATTATTAAAAAGTTTTCAACATCAATGAGGTTTAAAAAAAAGATATAAAGGAACCAAGAGGACTTAGAAATGTGTTACTGCAATAATAAAACATAGGTCAACTTACCACTCTGGAATACGTGAGAGCAAAACTGTGGGAAAAACAGTCAGAGAAGAGGAACAGGGATATGGAAAATTGTAGAAGACAATGAAGCACAAAAATTAATCTGTTGAGTTAGGATTTTGGCTAGTTCACTTGGGTGTATTGTATTTATGAGTAACAGAATTAAATTGGACAAAGAAAAATATCCAGGAACATTTTCTATCAAAGATTAAACTATGAAATTATGCTCTAAATGAATGTTCACAGGTATACTCTGAAGTAGAACAGAAAAGGAACCGATGGCTTCTATGTGTGTGCTTCAACAACAAAAAAAAGCCATTCATAAACAATGTACCATCAGAAAAAGTCATTTTCAGGGTTCAGAATTCATTTCGTACATGTAGGAAAGTTTCTTAAAGATGTATTTTGAAGTAAACGGACAATATTTACAGTGTGAAATTAAAAATAGTTTTGAATCTTCATGCATAGCTTTTATGTTTAAGGTTTCAGAAACATAGAACAAGTAATCAAAAAGGAATATATATTTTAAAAGACCTATTAAAAGAAGTCTTTTAAAGAATGTACAGTATAAATCAATTGGTAGATAGCAGAGTTCCTCAGATGTGTGGGGAATATCAGTGGATGTAATGGAAAATTAAACAGGTGAAAAGCATCCACGGTATTTCTGAAGAACCCTGATGACTTTTGTGAAGAACAGTTCATTTCTGAATATCCAGATGTTCATATAAAAGGTGCTATTTAAAGTTAGCGCAAATTTCCCTCTCTCTCTAGATAGCATCAGACTTTTGAAGTCTTTTAAAAGATATAAATTGAGTACTTCAGCAAAAAAATGCAAATCAACACATATAAGCATGGCAGAAGAATAGAAACAAGAAAGGGTTTAAAATGTTATTTTATCCACATTGTTTTAGATTTTGTGAGTCATCCAAGCTTCTTCTCTACTGTAGAAAATTGCTTCAGAAATTGCTCCAGGCGGTTAGCTCAAAAATCGTGTTTCCAGACTTGTTCATAGCTTACTGCACTTGTTCACATCTGCTCACTCTAAATGGACACTAACAAATACTTTGGTTTTAGTCCCAGACTTTGAACTTAATCAAGGTGCAAGGTTTTCTGCAATCTAAGCATAATTTTTTAATATAAATATTTCTTAGGCCTGTATTAAGGAATTCTTTCCATACCTCCTATTTTTTTGCCAGCAAACCAGCTCCCAGTATGGTGAAAAAGTGATGGTGATATTACTGGAAAGTAGAAGTCTGGTAAGGCTAATGCCTGGAATCAGTATTTGCCCGAGTTGCATAAACCAAGCCAGCAGATAAATAATATTTCAAGCTTCTAAAAATATAAGGTACATAATGAGGGATTCAGTGGAAGCAGAAACCTTTTGGCAAGTGCTTTGCTGCGTGCTGACTCTATTCATTGGTGGAGAGAATATTGCTCAATGTTGAGGGTATTTTCTGTATCCTCAAAAAGGTTCTAGTTCCAAGGTACCCTGCAAAGATTTGCATTGACATTCAGAGTTTAAGCTTCAAGAGAAGACAGCCCTGGTGGGAAGTTTCTGAATTTTTGTTTTCAATACAAACATAAATCCTTCTTTTTTGTGTGTGTATGTTTAAAATTTTCTTAATTTATTTGATATCATTGACTTTTCTTTGGTTATTGCTGTTGTAAGAGTGGGCTGGTAGTTTGATCGCCCCACAGCAGGTGCATCCAAGCCTGACAGTAAGCAAAAGACACAATCCTCCAGAAGCTATGCAAAATCTCTGGCCAATGTAAAGCCCTTGCTTAGTGGTCATTTTTCCCACCCTAGCAAAGCTGAAGCTAACCCAATCAAAGTGAAACTTGATGGATATAGTGAATACATATGCTAACTGCTGGAGCAAGTCCAGCGGAGAGCTACCAAGGCGAGCATGGGTCTGGAGCACCTCCCTTATGAGGAAAGGCTGAGAGACCTGGGCATGTTCAGCCTGGAGAAGAGTGAGAGGGTATTTCATCAATACCTATAAATATCTAAAGGGCGGGTGTCAGGATGATGGGGCCGGGCTCTTTTCAATAGTACCCAACGACAGGCCAAGGGGCAACGGGCACAAGCTGGAACACGGGAAGTTCCACCTGAACACGAGGACAAACCCCTTCCCTGTGCGGGTGCCAGAGCAGGGGCACAGGCTGCCCAGAGAGGCTGTGGGGTCCCTTCCCGGGAGACATTCACCCCCTGCCTGGACGCGGCCCTGTGCCCCTGCTCTGGGGGTGCCTGCTCAGGCAGGGGGTGGGATGGGATGAGCTCCAGAGGGCCCTTCCAGCCCCCGCCATTCTGTGATATCTCACCTGGGTGAGACCAGGTGGCAATAGGATGCTGAACATTAGAGACTGGAGGCAAAATTTCCTATCCAGATGGGTAAAATTAGATGTTTTCCTCTATATATAACAATTTAAATAAACAGGGTCAGAGATTGAAAAGTACTGACTTTGCCAAGAGGTGGTACTGCTCAACACCTTTGATTAGACTGTGTTCCACATAGTTGGTGAAAGAAAGATGTTAAGAACCTCATTTTAGACAACTGGAATGTCAGATTCAATTGCATTGGCTTAATCTTAGCTATCTCATGAAAAGGAAATGGCAATAGAGTGATCATATCAATATTCCAAGTATCAGCAGAGGGGAAGTAATATTTTAAAAATATAATTTACATTAAAATGTTCCACAAAGACATGCATTACTATACAAAGGATATGAAGGATATCAAATGAGCTAATAGAAGGAGGAAGACAGCAGTATGTTTTATTACATCCCTTTTAGTCACAGAAAAATCCATTTTCAGCTAATCAGGGATTGATATGAAGAATGATAGGTTCTTGCAAGTTCAAATAGGTGTTTCATCTGAAGATGCCCCACTCTGTATCCTGTAGTTCACTTGACCTGCTCCTTTTATACATGTTAGCAGATAAGGAAATAATAGAAAAGATCTGAAAACTGTTCACCTAGAAAAAACTTACCGAACACTTCTAACAGATCATCAACAAAATGGATATTTGTTAAACAGCGCATAGTTCTAAATTAAATGGATCTGGATACCAGCAGATCACAACCTTCTTTTTTGTTACTCTTTCTTTGTATATAATTTCTTTGTAAACAACATATGTGGAGGCCATGACTGTATTTTGTTACAGCCTTAAACACTCATATAAGTCTACTCTTGACCTGTACCCCCTTATAGAGATCCCACCTCTGTAGGAGCAGTTTGCAAGTCCCTTATATACATTAATGAGCAATTCTGTAGCCTTAGTCATTGTGAAGAGCTATTTGAGTAGATGAAGAGTTGCTCTTACATGGGAGATAGTAATGTCATTTTCTATGGAACATACACAAAAGGACTGTTCTGCACGGGGAAAGTTTTGTTTTGAACTGTGAGTCTTAGATTAAGATGTAATTAGGCTGTCAAAATGGGTTTGTTTTCTTCCTAGACTTGAGCCATTGTGGTTGCGTGATCTTAAATTAAAACACGGTGTGCACAATTATAGTGATCCCTATTATTTGACAACAGGCAAGATTTTAGAACATATTTTATATAATTATACATTTGTATTATGTTTTTTTAATGCTGTATATACTCTGCTCACCATACTTGCTGCTCAAGTTCAAAAAGCTCTGTTATTTACAAAAGGAATAGTTTTGGTTGTTGCAAATATGTTTTTGAATATTGCAAATACTTCAAATCAGATGTGCTCATGCAGTAATTAAATAAGAGAATTCCTTCAAATTTACTAAATCAGTAGGATTAAGTTAATATGTAAAACACATCGGAGTGGTTTAAGGTAAAACAGAAAATGCATTCAAGACAACTAACCCTTAAGCCAATTATAGTGCAATCCCAAATCCAAGATGTATTTATCTGGCTCCATAGGGCTGTACAAGCCCTGACTCAAGATGATGGTAGTTATGCAAACAAATGCATAGTGTAAGATTAGTGTTATTACAGTATAAAATACACACGTGTACCTCAACTTTTAGTCATAGACCAGGTTTGTGAAATGAGACTGAAACAAAGGAATGAAATGTGTAAATATTGGACAATGTAGTTTGAATAATTCTTACATTGAACAAAGGACTTGTTATATAAAGGATACACGTAATTTTCCAGGACATCAGTTGAGGAAAAGCTGTTGTGGTGTCACCCGCATGCAGGTAATACAAGAGAAGAATTTAGTGAGAAGAAAAGAAGTTCAAGTTTTGAGCAAACCTAGTAAAGATGGCGGCAGAGCCTGTTCTTACACTCCTGACCTAGCTGAAAAACACAAAATGCTTGTCATGAGTAACACTGTGCCCCATGTACACTAAAAAATTAAAACGAGTAAAAAAAATTTTTTTCTTTCTCTAGTGAAGCCAAGGGCTCGGTTACAGCTTTCCAGAGGAATAAGGATGTTGGCATTCAGCAGAGATTATTTGCATTAAATTTATAGTAGACTTGTAATCAGTTGGTGCATTTGCCGGCTCAGAGCCTCCGGTGCAGGCAGCGTGATGCTGCATGAGCGCAGGTGATAGGATTTCCACGCACGTGGTTGCTGAAGTTAATGGGTCTTGGGCAGAGGAAAGCAGAAGCAGATTTTAGGTGTTAGTCTGTGGCTTCTTGCATTCACAGCCAGGGCATGTGTAGGAGGATTCTTATATGTAATGGTTTTCTCATATCCAATGTTCTGATGATTCATATTTGCTACAGTACTTCTTTACAGGTACTGTATCTCTCCCAATTCAGAGATAAATATTCCGCCCCATGGAAACTGCTGCTTTTCTTATTTCATTCTGTTAATTAGGGTGTCAGAAATGCTTATTCCCTGAACTGAAATGTTGGAAAACAGTTCCCATTTACTGAAAATACTCAGCTACTATTTTTAATCTCTGCCTTTTGCCATCAGAGACTGTATGCTGTATTTATAGGTTGGTTTTTTTTGTTTGGGTTTTCTTTTTTAAAAAAAAAAAAAACAGAGGCAAGTTGAGAAGAAATGCTTTACAAGCTTGTAAATTCTCGTGAGGCTTTTCATATAAGCCTTCTTAGAGAATGTTAGATGGGTATGCTTATGAAGGGGTTTTATTTAACTGCATTAAAAGAGAGAATTCTTGATCTGTCCCAGATACTTCTTACCTTCCAAAAACTTTTCTGCATGGCCTGATTTTAACTGGGCCATTTGATTTCTGATTAGCTTTGGTCTGTACAACAAACAAAACACAGGAGACAAAATAATTTTTAGAAGTCATTTTAAGCATGGGAAATTTAGTTAAAGGGTGAAGCATCATTAATTTTATCAGGCCCTATATACAGAAGGAAAAATAAGTCTAAATAATAGAACAGTCAAAATCATGGGTATCTGTAGTTATTAGCAGAGGTTTATGGGGCATTAAGAATTGATATTCCCTGGTGATTCCTAAACCTATTTTTATAATTGACAAATAAATCTAATTGTTTGCCTTAGAGCCATGTTTTTTTTCTGTTTCCCTAGAGCTATAGATGCTGAAAATGGTGGTGTGTCCTCAGAACTTTTAAATGTTATAACTGAAAGTGATAACTGGGCCTCTGAACCTTCATTCATCTTGGACCTTTGATATAGTAAAAGAACATTTGGGGAAGCTAACATCACACTCTCTTGTAGCTGTATTAGGCTCTACAGTCCTATGAGGAGGGGAAAAACCCATATTGGTGTGGAGCTTATTTTAGGCAGAGACTGTAGACCTGTTGAGTAAGAAGAATCTGTATCCCATTTTCAGCACAGAAATATACTGAGGATTTTTCTGGATGACCAACGCTGTATATGATCAGTCATGTGCTTAAGGACTGCAAAATTATTGTCCTTTATTAAAATGTGGTTATGAAGTAATCGTTTGTGAAGCTGAGTGTGGCAGCACAGTTGAATACCCATGCCTGCAAATGCATGGCCCTTGCTAACTTGCTCCATCTAGGGGATACTTTACATAATTCATGTTTTCACGTACACTTTAAGCCTTTTACCACCATCTGAATGGGATTTACACTAGTGTAATGAAATCAAAAGGTAGCCTATGAACAGCAAAAATCTACTTTATGCATGCAACAATAAGATCATAACACTTGTTTTACTTACTGGTATTTCTTTACTGACTAGTATTTAATAAATGTATAAACCAGTGTATTGTTTGAGGGTCTGACTTTGAGTGCTACTTCAATATAAGATGAATTTAAGCTTCTCTGTAAAATATTAACGAAATGTATGTTTGTCCCATGTAGAGGCTTTTATGGAGGACATCTTTCATCTGTTGTTAAATGAATACAGTTTTGTAAAAATTTT
Source organism: Phalacrocorax aristotelis (assembly GCF_949628215.1). Lineage (NCBI taxonomy): Eukaryota > Metazoa > Chordata > Aves > Suliformes > Phalacrocoracidae > Phalacrocorax > Phalacrocorax aristotelis. Next base: position 4,819,372 of record NC_134283.1, on the reverse strand, counting down.
AATGCAGGAATGAAATTTGAAATGTTTCACAGTATATGAAAGTAAGTTAAAGATAGATTTTATGCCAAACATACTTTTCCAAAGGGTGTTTTGACTCTCTTGTACACTATTCCGGAAATAGTTTTAAAGCCTTTGAAACAATTTGCATGACCTAGAACCACGAGTACTAGCAATAAGATGCTGCTCACCTTTCTTGCATGACCGTTCTCTGGGCTGACCCTTTGTTATAGAGGTATTTCAAGTAACAGAGTCAGTCATTAGCTGTGAGAAGCACACATTTCATCACATTAGACACTGTCAATTTGCTTCAAACTGATGCCTGGGCCTGAATCAGAACATTTGACTTTCATTTACATATGTTATTTCTTATTCATTGGTACTGATTTTCAATGTATTAACAACGTAAAAATACTTTAATTGAGCTGAAGTTGCGCATATTCTTTTCATCAGTAATACTTGTGTCATTAGGTGTGTATTTTAAACGTATTTACTTGCAACGGGCAAAATTTTATGAAAAATTAAAATAACTGTCACATCGTTAGTTACAGCAACACCAAAACATTAGGTTTGTGCAGTAGCTCATTCCTAGATGTGAGCTCAACAAAAAGCACAGCTTCATTCTGCTACTGTTTTTAAAAAGCCAAGGATAGAGGTTAATGATCAGGAGAGAGTGAGTAACACCAGAAATAAGTAGGTGCTGCTGTTCTTGAGCTGAAATATGAGAAATAACCCACTTGCAGGTATTTGATCACTAATGGGGGTGGAGGGGGGAGAGAAAAAAAACTAAGCAGGGACCTCACAGCAGTATGAACTCTGGATGGTTGAGAATGATAATGCTGAAAAACACTGCATTCAGATACACTTTCTGATATGAGGCATTGGTTACGTTCCCAATCCAGTTGAGTCTTTCCCCTGAAAGCCTGAAGGCTGCTTCCATGGCTGTCAGCTGTAACCATGCTGGTATTCAAAGGAGTGCGTATCCTGTGCGGTCCTGGTGGGCGTTGTGCTGATCCTGAGTGTCACTGGGTCACCCTGGGATGCCAGCCAGTCAGTTTGTCTTTCAGTGGGAACTGAACTTGTGGGGATGTGGCAGCTGAACTGCAACCTGAATTTCCACAGGCTAAAAATCCATGTTGAAACCAGATCCAGGTCTGACTGAGAAAGGAAATCTGACTTTTTAATTACTGTGAGGAAGGCAGGACAGCGACACTCATCAACCTCCAGTGCTCTGCAGCAGCACTTAATTCAAAATAGTCGCTGCTGTTTAGACCCTCACTGGGGACTTACCCAACCTTTTTAACCTTGTATATACCATCATTCTCCCCTTTGCTCCAGCCGTGACCTCCTTAGTGCCCTCACCCTGCAATCGCATAGCCTGGAGCCACGCTTTCCCCTGCCTTCGCCCTCGTGAGGTTTTGAACTTTGCTGCCTGTCTCTTTTTGAGTGAGTGAGCTACTTGCAGGCTTGGCATTTTCCTTTAACCTTCCATTGGATTCACTTATGGCCAGATCTCTGAGTGTGCTCTCCCTGCAATGCTCTCTGTTAGACACTGAAAATGTAACTTGTGTTGTCTTGCAATGAAAACAGCAAATTACTCTTATTACTCATTTCCAGTCCTTTGCTGCAGCAATCCATTATGAAAGAAATAACCACTAAAACTAGCAGAAAAGGACAAAAGAGCAGCTAAGCTGAAATCACAACTGCCTTTCGACATTGATGACTGTCTGCTTCCAAAATTATTCTGCTGTTTGTAGCCCCTCACATTCAAGATTTCCCAGGTGCCTCCCCACAGTGAGAATAGCTTTCAGTGCCTCTGAGAGTAAAAGTAATTAATATTTCACCAGTTTAATAGATGAGGAAGATGAAGGATGAAGCATGGAAATATTGGATGTCTACACCAAAATAGCTAGGAAACTTGAATTAATAAAATTTACTTAAATTGTTATTAAAATAAAAGAAACAGACAAGTAAAACTGAACATAACTAAATTATGGTTAGTTTTCTAAATTAGACCTTGTGAGTGTTCACTTTCTCTTTTTAAATGCCTTACAGGTGTTTAATGTTATGATTAAGGTGGCAAGAAATTAGTGACTTCTTGCATTATTTTATACTTTTACAGTTCAGCTTTGTACTTAGGCGTTGCAATGTCAACTGCAATGAAGAGCTCAATGCTTTGGCGTATGTTTTCCATTTGTCTGACAGCAACAATTGCTCCTGCACAAGTTAGGCCACCGTTTTGAAAATTAGTTTCCATAACTAGAAAATTGGGCTTGAAAACTCACAAGAGTGAGTGCAATCTTAGACAGCTCCTTCTCTAGCTGGCTTAGAAATCCCACACAAATAGTTCCTTGTACAGTAGGCGTCAACAGTTGTGGTTGTTTTAGATGTGGGTTAGGAGGGGTAATAAATATTAAACCTAATCTTCTGTATCATTGATACAGACGTAGATTAAGTTGTCTGCTTAAACAGATGATGGTATTGCTGTAAAGGGCAGGTAATAAGTTTGAGTGTGTGTGTAACAAGGCATTTGATTCTAGGCATAGCTACATATTTTATAGACTTGATTTAGAAATCAAAAGTGAAAAGTCTGACTACATGTCTGTATGTCTCAAATATTTATTTGTCATCCCAACTACTGCTTAGTTGAAACATTTGGAGCTTCTCTATCTGATCCCACGAGATGTCCCATAAAAGAGTTTTGCCTGTGGGTATCAATATCTATATGCAACGCAGCTGTTAGACTCAGCAGCATGATAGATTCAGCTTTTATGAACGTAATGAAATGGAATTTTTAAATGCAGTAAAAACAGACATAAGACAGCACATCAAACGGAATAGAGTCCGTCTGTGTTCTCCCTTTCAGGAGTGCTGCACACTTCTGTTGCTTTCAAAAATAAGAACTGCTCAGGAGATTCTGTATCCTACTTTCGGCACGCTGAAACAAGGGCTGCTCTGCTATGCACAAATCAAATCAGGCTGAATTGCCTATTAATCAGAGCCCCTTTAGCAATGCTTGCCACTCAGCAGCGAGACTGTAACACTTTCATCCTTGCACAGAATGTGCTGTCATAATTGGTTTGTGTTAGGTGTTAGAAACATCTTGTGACTGAATGACCTGTAACTAATAAGAAGCAATGCTCAAATGAAATGAAGGTCCTTGTCTTCCAAGCACTATACAAATGGGTTCCATCTGGTAGTATAGAGACTTAATGTGTGATTAATGTTGGACTCTTATGTGTTATAGGGTGTGAGATTTAAAGAACCTCCTCAGAATGCAGGGGTTCCTACTAGGGTTTTTAAGCTTTTGAACCTTACTGGAAGCTTTAAAGACAGAAGTTTAATTAGGAAGAAAAGAAGAAATTTTAGATTAGAAATTTTGAGGAAAGTTTAATTAGACTAGGAAAGAACACACCTTTCCTGTCCTGTTTAGTTTTCAACAATTATCTGAATCAGCACAAGGATGCAGTATAGACTATTAAAAAAATGAAAGACAACAGTGACATGGTTAAAATACTCATCTGGAAAGCTCTCTCTGTGCCTTCCGTGCAAGGACTTGAACCTCAGCCTGTTTTTAATGAGACCATGTTGGTGTTGAAAATTTTTCTTGATACATATTTTATTGAAACTGGTGCTTGCTAATTAAAAATTATGCTTTTGAAAGATCAGTGTTTTCTGATTAAAAGTCTGTTTAGTAATAAACCTACAGACTGTTTATAATGGGAACAAAGATTGTGTCCTTGGAGAGTTTGGAGGACTTCAGAAGTCCTGGTAGTTTCCTACCGTAAAAATATTTCTTGAAATGAATGGAATACTTATTTCTTGCCATCACATGTTCAAAGTAAATATGATCAGCACATTAAGATGTACTTGATAAGAATTCTGAAAGATCATTGGTGGCTTCACAACTGCTGATCAGCTTTAACACACTTTGCTTTTTGCCCTGATACTTTTTTGTTCTCTTTTTCTCTCATTCTTAGTTCCTTGATCCAGCATTCTTAAGGTTCTTCATAGTAACCCTTTGGGACAGGAGGTATTTCTGCTGTATTTGCTTATTCTTGTGTGGGAACAGTACGGTTTGTTAACGCAGTAAGCTGGCAGCTGAAAGGGATGCGGTCTGATTGCCTTGTCTTGTTTCCTGCACATTGTGATCCAGGGAATGTGGGGTGGAAAAACGTGGCCGTGGGAGGAGAGCAGTGACAGGAGGTTTTTTTCTTTCTCTGGGGAGAGCAACAAAGTGTGTTCGTTTGGGAACAGAGGTATCAGGAGTGTGGGCATAAGAGAGAGACAGCAAGCTGAGAACCTCTCATGCAGGAAACAACAGGAGACACCCAAAAAGAGCAGGGAGCAGATATCCAGCCAAGCCTCAGTGATTACAGAGGAAAAGAGAATTCCTAGGAGGTCTGTGTGAGTTTGTTACAGATTGAGAAGGCAGTGGAAGTTGCTGGAGGGAGAGCAAAATTGATCCCCACCAAGAGTGCACGGTGCTCAGGGGGAGAACTTTACTTTTTTCAAGCTTTTTTAAAATCCATTTCACGCACCGAAGCTGAATTTTCTCTTTTAAAAATGAAGAGCTTCTCACTACCCATCCACCACACATCCCAAACCTTACTCTAGCAACTACAGTTAAAGTTCTAGTATGATACAGGTCAGGGATTAATGATTTTGTCTCTATGACTGGCTGACTTGGAGCCTGTCACACCCTTGGGTAAAGACAGTGTGCAAAGAGCACTTGCTTCTCTGAAAGCTCTGTCCATCCCTTAACCAAATTAATTTTGATAGATTCAGTTCGCTTTCCAGATTAGAATCCTGGAATTTTTTTGGTGATTTTCCCTTTCAGGGTCCAGTAGAAACTGTCTCTGAAGCAGCATACTCTTTGACTATTTTTTTTTTTTTTTTGCTTCCAACCTAGAAGCTCTTGATATTTAAATTCTATCTGTAAGAGAGGGTGGAGGAACTGGGATTAGGATTTTCAAACATACATTGAAATAACCTTAATTTCTTACCCCATCTCCATCCCTGACCTCTAAAAAGTAAAATGGCGTATTTGTTCATTTTTTCCTGCTTACCATCTGCCTCTCTTTTCTTTTTAGTGTAAAACTTGTAGATTAAAAGACTGGTTTTGTAACTCTGTTGAAGACATGGCATACTACTGACCTGCAATATTGCTGTTATCATGTCTACAACTGAGACAGTCCTTTATATGCCCTCCTATGTCTTTACTGAGAAATGGGTTACTTGCCCTTTTTGGTGGATGTAGAGGAATAGCTTTGATGACACAAAAGATCCATGCAGCTTTTCTTGTATTGCACTACCAGAGCATTTCAGGCAAAAACATTCTAGCATTTTGTGATGAGGCTTTATATAAAAAATAATAAATAAAAGCAACGTAAGATTTAATTCATCTCAGTTCTGTGCGCTATTCACCATTATTAAACTAAGAAACCTTTCCAGATGTATTACTGCAGGGAGCTTAGCTGCTCTGTCCCAGCCAGCTGTACTGTATTCAAAGGCATGTTCATAAAGGGCTCAAAAACAGCAGCAGAGCTTCATTAGTCAGGCTAATACATCCAGCTGAGCAATAGGAGACACCTTCAGAAGACACTCTCTTTTAACAGATGACTAGCAAAGGCAAATCATATTGTCCAGTCTCAATGTCCTTTATGGCTGAGAGGCATATCTAAATGGTGCTTTTATTGCAGTTCTTATTGCCATGTCTTTACCTGGACCTTGTCATAGGGCATTCTTCCATGTTTGGGACTGTTTTACTATCAGTGTGTAGGAGTCTCAGTCTTGGACCAGGACCCCAACATGTCACATAACTGTTTGAATACAATATACAAACTCCTTAATCCTTCTTTTAAGAAATTATGATAAACAGAAAAGAAATGCAGAAACAGGGGAAACCCTGGACTTTCTCAGCATGGTGGACAATAGTCATAGCATCCTGGCAGACTTCAGGGGAGGCTGAAGATGATGGTGAAAGAGGATACGGAAACACCTTCCCAGATACACTGAGTATGGCCTCATGTGGCAGGGGGCTGCACAGCAGAAAGCATAAAAGCCTGCTCTCCATAATACATGAGAGTTAATAAATTGGATTTAAACCAGACAGTAATATACCCCAATACAGAAGCTTCCGCTTGTTTCTTAACTAGAGTTGTCTTGTATTTTCTAGTTTCCTAGCTTAGCTTTATCAAATATGTTCAGTCTTGTGCCAAACAGTGAGTTGTGGTCTGTCCTTTAGGTACTGAGATCCTCATTTCAGACTCAGAAGGTGCTGTGTGTGCTGTTATACTCTCAACATTTTTTCAGGTTTACTTTATAGATATACAACTGTGTTGTCCTGGAGGCATTTTGTCATGTATGTCATCCTGTAGTAATTGGTGCTCTTCTACTTTTTTACTACTTTGAAATACATACTTTCTTCTTTCTGTGCTATAACAACCACCTCTTGCTGGTAGGTGGTTAGTCATGTCATAGGGATGCCTCTGAAGATTTTAAGTTATTCTAGGGAAGGGGCTGTAACTTGTTAGTAGTTAGTTACTACTTCTTGAAAACCAAGAAAAATAGCATAGTGTAATTCTCATTCCCTGGGGGCCTGTTTTTATAATAGATTTCTGCTCACCCACCTGCCTTCTGTGCCTAGCAGGGGATACACTTTGTATGATTTGAAGTGATAATTAGAAATGATGATTGGTGGCCACAGGAGGGACTGCAGATCCAAAGCAATAAATGTGTCTCAACGGAGTGACACATCACCTTCTCATAAGATGGTTTAATAGTACTATTCCTTGGAATTAAACCTGTGAGTTCCTAATGAAAGAGCTTAGAAGTAAAATAGTAGAGTATTTATAATGTACTGCTAGCAAAAGGTAGCATCATAAGTGCATATAGAAATATCCTAAAACAGCATAAATAAGACTGTGAGAATATGAATTATTTTGAGAGGATGCTTTTTTCATTTTTTTGTTTATGCCATAAAATGTATTTTAGGAAGAGGTCATTATTATTATGATAAATATTTGAAGGGATCCAATTTAAGTAGAGGATCTAGTTTTGGGAACGTGTGGCTTTTTATATGGTGACACAGCTATTGCTTGATATCCCACAGAGAAAACTCCTTTTACCGTGTAATGGGCAAAGCCTACTGAGATGCAATGCAAGCAGACTAAAGCGTGCGTGCATCCAGGCTTTTGCAGCAGCAGTCCTGTGCAGACTGTACTTAAATCTATTTGGACAAACCTGTGATACCTTTCTGCCTTTAATATTGGAGAATGTTGTTCCAAGGTGTAACAAATGTAATTCAGATGGCACCTGTTTGAACACTGCCTTGACTGGGATTTAATTTTGCTTTCCAAATTAGCATGTTTCATTACTGTCCTTTTCCCAGTGATAAACAAGATAATTAATTTTGGGTATTTCTGCACCACAGAAACATAAAAATTTGTCAACTGTAAATTGCTGTAGGTGTCATTAAAATTCTCCCTAAACAACCTAATACATTCCACGTATTTTTTTTGGAGACACTTGCAGCTATTTTTAAACCACCTGCGGTGTCTATACATATTCAGACCATAATGGGGAGGCACTGCTGAGCAATTCAATAGAAATCATTGAAATACAGAGGGACATAAGAGTAAGTAATAGAAAGTTCAGTAAGTTAATGCACTAGTTTTAAGTGTTTGTCCCCATGTGATCTCCCCCACACACTCTTTCCTGCATGTCAAGCTTCAGATTTGGCTTGTGTTCCACTAAAATAATTTATGGGTAATTGCCTTCCAGTCTTACAAAATTTTCTATGTTAGGAAGCCAATGCCTTGTAGCACCAAGGGAAAGCGTATAGTTTGTCTTTAGAGAGATGTTAGTGATGATGTGCAGAATGGCTGCTTGTAAGCACAGAATTATAGCAGCTAAACTGCATGGAAGATTGCACAGCATTTGTTTTGTGCTTTTGGTAAGAACTCTTCAGTATATTTGCACTAGTGCTCAAACCCCTCTGTAATTCCTGCTTAATGATTTTTTTTTCTTTTTTCCTTTTTACCCATTTTTAAGAGTGCTCTTGTGGCTCTTTGTACATAGTCTTAAATCTTGTTCTTAAAAGACAACTCTTAGGAAACAAAGGATTAGCTTTTGTTTACCAACTTCTTCCCACTAATAGGAGGAGAAGCCAGAAAGGGAGAAAAGGTACTTCTTGCTTTGACCACTCTGCCCTTCCTGGAGGTGCTACAGTTTCTCACAAATTCTGGATGTCCTGTGTATATATGGGCATTTGCATCAGTCAGTCGTCTGTCCCTTGTAGCAGCCGGTTTTTCCATCCATATTTTATATAAAAGGGATTATTTTTCCCCCCCTGTTTAAGTAGCAAAGTGATAATAAACAGCAGTCGAGCATGGAGGCTGATCTGATCATCATAGATTGGTATCTGCTGGTAGGGTGGAAAAATATCAATTCACTCCCTATTTTTCCACCTCTTTCCTGTTTATTAGTTCAAGTATATTTTTATTGGTTTGAATTATATTGCAGCAGATGACTTACCAACAAGAAATTCTGAATCCATGAAGCAATAAAGTAGTGACTGACAATCCCTGGCATTAGATGCTGCCCAGCACAGATGCAGCTAATTTGGAGAGCCACTAAGAAACCAGTAGTGATAAGTTGCGCTTCCTAATTGAGTCACAGATATACCGCAGGAGCAGTGGCAGAGTGGGAATTGTACTGGATAAATGATCTAAAGCAGTAACCTGAAGTTGACTTCTACTGGGAAGTTTAGTAAGTCAGGACAGCCTGAGATAAGATTGCATTGTACAGTAGCCTCAGGAGATGCACTCCTAGCCTGTGGTTGTATGTGGGTTTTGAGAAGCTGTTAGACATGCTGCTTCCATTTTTCCTAACTACATTTTTTTCCACTTAAAATCAACTCACCCAGTCACCTTTCATAAAGCCTCACTAGGCCAAAATATTTAGAAGGGCAAAAGAGAAAAGAAAAAAAAAAAGAGTTGAATTTCTGTGAGTTGACAATTACATTCTAGTCGAATAACCAACTTAGGGGGAGCACAGAGTCATGGAGATTCAGCTGAAGCATCTTGCAGCTTTGAGCTAGCAACGAGCAAGTTTAGCTGCACTGTTTCCAGTCCCAGCATTCATCAATACATTGGTGAACTGCCACTAATTAGCTCTGCTGACAGGCAGGGCTGATGAGGTCCAGTGGGGGCCTTATTAACAGCCTGAGTCCTTATAGGACACCAGCCAACATCTCTTCCTCGGCTCCCCTTTGCCACATAATAGCACTCTGGGATCACGTTTTGTGCTGGGCTCTGTTGTTGTTAGATGTGCCTCAGGATGTTTTGGTGAATCAGACTCATTGGTAGGTCTTAGAACAGAAAAGCAGTTCCTTCCAAAAATAGCAACAGTGCCAGCAGAGACAGGAACAATATTCAGGCTGGGATCAATAACCAGTGTCAGGTTCTGCCTTGAAGGCTGTGTAAGCCAATGCAGTTTAGTGTTAGTTTGATGTCCAGTTCTTCTGGAAAGTGTTTATAACTGAGGTGGTATGTAAAAAATGTCATCATTTTGTAGTGGTGCAAAAGGTGCTGCTGTGGAAGCCACTGGCTGTACCGTACTGTCAACCAAGACCTGGTGTTGCTGAAACTGAGCCTGTCTCTCCTCCCGGTAACCTTAATGATAAACATGGAATAATTTGATGAGTGCAGGTTTAAGACCTGTGTTTGCAGAGTAAGGAGTGCATGATTATGTATAACATTAAGGAATTCCTGACAACATAGATCATGAAATGTTTAATTTATTTCTCGCAAAACTTAAAATAAATGATAGACCAAATGACCTAAATGAGGCAGGCATTACATTTATTTTAGCTTAACTTTAACTCCTAACAAGAGATTTATCATATTTAAATAATCTTTCATCATCAGGTCAGTGACAGACTGCAGTTTGTGCTCCTGGTGACTGAATTTTCATTATCCTTGGTTTTGGTCTTTAAATGGTCGTTATTGTTTATTGTGCCCTTTTTAAAAGTGAATAAATTGAGAGAAACTAAATCAGAGGAATTTGTTATCAGAGCAGACAGTGACAGATATTACTGAGTTCAGGTAGAAGGCAAGAAAATAGAGGAAGGAGATTGATAGAATGAGGTGGCAGTGTTTTGAAATTCAGCTGCACAAATATGAAAGGGAATATTATTTTTAAAGCATAAAGGACTTAAGTTTGAATTTTCATTTATAATTCAGTCTATTTTGTGAATCTTTCTAACTCTTAATGCTTGACTTATACAAATGTGGGGTTTTTTTCCTCCCAGGAAGAAAACAGAGTGCCTGTTACTCATTATGTAATGATGGCTGACTGAATCAAAGTCTAAGAACTTTAAAACCAAGTACAATCCAAAGCAGTCAGCTTTGCATGAACTGGGGAACATCATCTGGCGTATCACAGAAGTCAGGCTAGACAGACTTTTCAATCAGTTCCAGTCTCAAAAATTGTTATATATATCTGGAACTGCCCGTTCATTTATTGCCACTGCCAAAGTATGAGATCACTTGACAAAAAGACCGTTATTAGTCTAAGCCAAATAGCCCCTCATTACACAAGTGTTCCTGAAGGAAGAATAAAATGAAATTTTTTTAAAAAGGAGTCTACTTTCCTTCGACAGCAATGGACAGGTCTGCCCACATACGTGCAGGTTAGCTGCACAAGCAGCCCATGAGAAGCAATCCTGTTTTGATTTATTTACTTTCCTGCGTTGTAAAGGTACAGGCTGTATCAAGAGATTTTCAACCTTGACATCTGTGTATCATGTCCGTCCTCCCTGCTGAACCCTACCTGCGTTACCTGTATTGTGATTCTGTGTTTCCAAGCACAACATTCAACAGCGGTTGAAAAGGTGCCCATTGCTGAAAGAGAAACCTCCTCCTTTTTGTTTGTAGTCTCAAGTTCATATCTGAGCTGTGTGTTCACTAAAGTAAATATATGACAGTACCTTAAAAAGCTCTTTTCCTCCTCATCCTCCGATTCCCAAATACGAACCTAGGCAGCCAATATCCATGCCTCAATTTAATCTCTGTGCGGGGTAGGGTAAAGGTCTGAATGTCTCTGCTAAGTAAAAGGCTGTTTTGTATTAGGAATCAGAAGCTATTCCAAGATGCATAGATTTGCAATTATAGCTTTGTCCTAGGATACTAGAATCATCTGCTGACACAAATTTGCTCTGTGACCTGGGGAAACATTTAAATATTTTGTGCTTCATTTTTCTCCTGCTGCTACATAAATTTTCCAGTGTTGCATCTTACACCAATTGATTTGTGTTTTCTGTTTAATCTGGCAATATAAAATTCTAGCCTTTCAGCTACATCATGCGACTGAATGAATTTGCGATTGATATATCAGATACTGGCGTAATTTTTTGGATTTTTTTTAAATTATTTTCTATCTTGTCATGACATGCCTGTTGCTTTAGAATAAATTGAAACAGTTGGAAAATATTGTTCCACTGCTAATTTTTATTCTGAGCGTTACTTAATGTCAGAATTAGTGTCATACAGTTGTCTTGATGGAGGTGAATCAAAGTTTGCAGTGTCAAGTCCAATTCTGCTTCTGTTTAAGATGATAGTATATCACACACTGAGCTCTGCCGTGCACATTGTGGCCTATACTTTGTGTTGTTACAGCTTGTTTAAATTTCTAATGAAGACACAGAATAATGTATGCTCATATTATGGTTTCATTATACAGTGTAAAATGTCTGTAGGAAAAACACATCCCTAGTCAATCATCAGTTTGAGGAGTTTTCTCTTTTACTGACTAAAACTCCATCACTTTGATACCTTGCAGTCAGGTTTTACATTCACCTCATGTCCTCGGTGTCTACAAAACAGCACAGAAGAATAAGCCGGTGCCCAATACCGTTATAGTGTATGCTGTTAGAGACCATATGGTGTTAGTTTCTCAAAAATAAATCACGCTGAGAACTGTTGCATACATACAGGGGCTTTTTCCAGTCCCTCTTGGAGGAAATGTTACACAAAAATTCTTTAGAAGAGCAGTAACGCATTGCTTCATAAGAATTGTAAAAAAACCCAGATGAACCTGGGATGGATTAATATTCACAGCATTAATAAAAATTAAATTCTAATTAGTGTTTAGTAAACCACATATTATAATTTAATAGCTAATTTAAAATCAAAATTACAGTACTTGGAGCAAGTTTCTAGACCAAGGAGTTGTATGTTCTGCATAGTCAGCACGTTCATGCTAATGCTTTAATGTATGTATTAGATAAACCCGACTGTCACCTCTATTACACTTTTGTGTGCACTAGATAGACAAGGTTCTTATAAACTAATTTTTCATCTTTTGGGGAGCTGAATCCTCACCTACAGCTCTAGAAAAGCAAGTGGAAGTTCAATACCTCAACAGAGTAGTGTTATCATTCATCAATTCTTAAAGCTCCCCCTGGGCACACAAGGGTCATCCAAGGAGCTTGAAGGCAAAAATGCTTTTAAAACCACATGTTTTTTTCACAAAATGAAAACAAGACACATTTTTCGGTGGCAAATAAAATAATATTCTTTTTGAAATATCAAAGCTATTATCTAGGCGGTACTTTCAAGCTTCTCTGGGCTAATGCACATAAGGACACTTGTTACCTTTGAGGTGATAGGCACCTACAACTCATGGATACCCTGTCTTGACTTATATGACAGATTCATCTACTGGAATCGCTATGTACAGATTGTGCCACGTTCAGCTGATGTGATTTTTACTTAAATCTCAGTGTTTGTTGTTTCCTTTTGGCAGAAACAACTATCAGATAGGGAAAAGTGTAAGAACTTAGGTGAAACAAGCAGCTTGTTTTCATATGTCACCTTTGAACTTAAGTGTTAAGAATTTTCACTATTATAAATTTCACCCAGATTTTTGCCAAAGGTTCCTGAGTTGTTAAACCTCTTCCTGGAATAGATTAAAAGGGAACTGCTGGAAAGGAAGAAAACAAGAGCAAAAACCAGCTTCCTCAAGATGAGAAGGTGATGTTCCTGTCCAGATGGGATAGCTCTGTTTTCTGATCTTGTGTTTTTAGAGGGTCATTTGAAACGTCAGTGATTTGTTGTATGGCGCTAGAACAAAAGCAGACTGAACTAAAACAAGGGAAATATTCTATATGATACAAACTGTACCTGCATTTCAGGAGCTGTCAAAGTGAAAAATGAAACCACAAGTTTGGCCTTTAAAAATATTAATTTATTTTAAAGATTAAATGTAAAAGTGCTGGGAAAGAAGTAATGTTATCTTCCGGAAGAAGCAAGCAAGACTAAATCCCTATCGCTCTTCCTAGATCTCTGATGGCACTTTCTTGCCACCCTTAAATCTAAAAAAGGATGTAATCATCAGTTCTTGCCACCATAAATCCCTGAAGCATTTTTGCTCTATTATTAATGAGGCAGTCATAAAATGTACTAACCGGGGTTTAAGGTATTATATTTTCAACGGACTTATTTATCAGGTTTGCTGAGTGATGTGGCTTCAGTTCAGTGTTGACCTACGGCAGTATTTCTGAGTTACAGGCATGTCTTATTGACAGAAGAAAGCACTAGCTGTTAGGATGTAAAAAAAGTAATTGGTGAATATTTGGCTAATAAACTGTCAGTATACAGCTATATCTAACGTACAGTTTTCACATGCATGCATTCATTAAAAGCCTATATTTGACTATTTAGTTAAGCATAATTTAAGGTTTTTAGGGGTCATTCTGACTCTTTGAGACTATTGATTCCACATAGAAAACTATAATCAGCTGATGAATTTATTATCTTTATTCACAATAAAATAATACCGTAAATTAATATTTCTGTACTGTTTTAAATGATATCTTGATACTGTTTTTGTCAAAATATATCACAGATGTTTCTCAAAAATTGTGTGTCTTAATTTCCTGTATTTGGGGTTAAGGCTTGGCTTTATTACCTAATCTACATAGTACAAGTGAAAAAAGAAAACCTCCATTAACACAGACTGAAGAAGGTAATAAAACAGATGTGCAAGTTTTCTGCCACAGTGGACTAGTTTTTAAAGAGTTCATTTACCATGGCTGTCATAAATAAACCCCAGTGCTTGAAATGGATATAAACAACTTGCTGCCAAGTGCTTGCTCTTGCACTCACAGAGAGTAGTCTGATTATTGGATCTGTTGGTGTTACCGGAGCTGCTGTTCCTGCTTGCTGATGGAACAGCAGTTGCTGGAGATGGGGACAGGAGGGCTGGGTCCTCCTCAGGTGTAGTGCAATTTCATTGCTTCCCATCAGGCTGCGCAAGATCACACCGGTTGAGATTCTGAAACCAAATTCTTGCCGGTTAATGCCTATTGTATAATCTGGCCTTGCAGAGCCAGGGTGTTCAAAAAGGAGTAATGAGCCAACTGTGTCAGGATGTGGGGTTCTCACGTGGTGGTTGCTTGTTGTCAGTCCAGCATCAGGGCTGATGACTGCCCAGAATCTGCTCTGGTTTCATTTTGCTTACTGACAGTTGGTTGATTCTTCTTATCTGTATGAAAGCCTGCCCCATTTTCAAGTCTACAAGTGGTTGATTATTTTTGAATAAAGGTCTTGCAGGCCATGAGCAAGGAATGTGTGTTGCTCTTGAGAGATCCCTCTTTCCTTTTTTTGAGAGCTTCAAACGCTGCTGGCTTTGTTTAACACTTCTTTTTGACTTGTAGGGGAGTTTATTCTCTTACCTTCTTCATTTTGAATAGGAAGCCATGGTATCTAAGACTGTGGCTGTTTGTAATCCTTTTATAGGCAGATGAGATGCAGCTTTACACTGATTTTTACTGGAACAAGATAAAGGTACTGCCTAGACAAATTGCAGATATGAATAAAAATTACTGTGTTTATCCCTTTGAGGCCTGAGTAGGTGGTAGAAGCGTTTTTGGTAACGTAACACTGCAGCTGACAGGTTTCCAGAGTGAAGTGTACCATACTTCTGTCTTGAAAATTTGCTTCCTGTTTCAAAGGATTAAAGCCTGAATTTTATTGATCTCAGGAGATATGACAAAACAAGCACTGTCCTGGCTTTTGCCTGTGTTTTTAAGAAAGCAAAACTCATCACGTCTTTAAGATGGCTCTAACCAGTTAACGAAATTACCTCATTTCAAATATGTGAATGGATCGAACTGAAGAATATGGATAGTTAAAGAAGGCTTTTGCACTGATTTTGTAATGATACCATTTAGAAACTTACTGCAAAATGGTGTTGGGACCCACTGCAGCATTTTTGACTTGAGAGTTGTAAATGTGAGCACAGCAGTAAGGATTCTCCTATGGTTTGGTTTTGGGTTTGGTTTTTTGTTTCCCCACCAGATCTTTGTCCACACACCTAACACACACAAGGTAACGTTTTACCCCCTCACTGGGGCAAATATATGTGGCAGAGACATGGCAGCCTTGCTGAGCACCTTGCCATGGGTTGACAGCCAGAGTGCAGAACTTGGCACAATTTGCTACTGGGATAAACCAGCAGCAAAAAGTGGGAAATTGTTATACTTCCACCACCCTCAGCCAAAAGGAAAGAGTAATTATGTCTCTCTGGTTGTGGTTGGCATATATAGCCGTAGGAAATGTAAAAGGCTAGGTGCGCCCGCTACTCCCAAATGATCCAGTCTTTCTGCTTTCTGAAGATCCTGTGAATATCATAGGAAGAAATCCATCGGAGACATTGTTTCAAGTGTCTGCAATTCAAGGCTTGCTATTGAATTTTGCCCTTGTGTTGTCATTCACAATCTATGCTAACTGCCAAAGAGATTAAAGCTAAATTTTCAACATAATAGGCCTAAGACACAGCTTTTGTTCCGCTAATATTTTTTCCAAGATTACTGTTTAGTTGGTGTGTATTGAATTTTCTAATTATTAATGCCTTCAAGTTTGCCAGCAAAAACTGCTGGACAGAAATTAACCTAACCATAAACCAGTAATTTTAGTAGTAAAACAAATATTGTAACTCTGCAATTACACATGAAAAAAACCATAATATGCAAGTCAGTATCACTTTTCTTGAAAGACTGACTTTCTTCTTGAAATACTGACTATGACAATGAATCTTTCATTTTTTTTCCAGTCATTTGGCTGTTTTTTTTCTATTTTTTAATCTTGCCTCCCACATGCCCCCAGTTTCTGTTATTAGGCTGCCACCTAGTAATGGAAGTGAAGGAAAAGCTGTTGGGTAGATGGAGGCGTAAACTGGTAGTGAAAAGCACTTACAGTATAACCAATGCAAACCAAGAGAAATAGGGCCTTTAGTGTGTCTTTTGCACTCATAAATACACCTGCCATTTCTTTCTGAGGTTTAATTTTCCTTGCAGCTTGTTTTAATACTTCAACCAAGTGGAAGTTCAGTACAAGAGAGCATTATAATGAATATTTCCCATTGTTTTATTTCCTAGCACCATAACCAATGAGGCAAATAATCCATGGCCATTAAGCTTTCTGTATAAAGAATTGGAAGGTATGCAGGACTTACAATAGCATGAATAACAGAGATCTTTCCTTAGGCCTTCAAAGGTTGACACACAGACAGTAATTTTCAAGTATGTGTGATGATCTATTTAAGATTAGAATGTCTTTATTACTTCTTTGGAAAATAGTCATGTGTCACTTGGCCATTGAGAAATTTAGGGCAAGTGGATTAAGAATTTCCATTTTCTTATTTTTCTGTTCCAGTACAGTGAGGTTCAGGCATTGTCCTCCAGGTAAACATAACAGATCAAAAAAAATGTTGCATCCGTCTGAATACTTACATGTCAAACTTTATGTGATCATCAGAGAGCCCTGTCACATCAAATAAAAGACAGCAATTAAATGGTAGAAACAAACTACTTCCTAGAGGCTTAGAGGAATTAAGGTTAGTCTCAGGAAAATAAGCGTATGAATGTTAATTCCTTAGAAGATCTAATAAGCAAGGATATACCTAAACCAAACCAGCTATGCAAATATCCCCAAAGCTTATTGCCTTTAAAATTCTGAGGCAAATATTCCAATTAGAGTCACTCAGTAACAAACAGTCAGCAACTAACCTGACCTGAAACCCTGCCATTCCTGCTGCCTCCTAAAGCAATTATAACACTAAGACTATAACACTAAAAAAAGAAAACCACTGAATCAGAGAAACCATGACCAGCAGAAACTAGGAGGGCACATTCTGTTTTCTTTTACCATAACATTATATTTGTGGGGAGCACAAACTTAGGCTGCAGATGTTCAGCCGGACAGGCAAGCAGGTCATTAAGGAAGGCAGGGGAGTAACATGAGGGATGTGTGCATCAGCCATCTGATGCAAGGAGATTGTGTGAGTCGTTATAAAAATAGGGAGGGAGTCTTAATCTTTTTCATTTATAACTAAAAGCAAGGAAGCGGTTGGGGTTATGGACTAGGAACTGGAACTCTCTCCATCTACTTCTAAGTCTGCGATTGATTCTGAGCATGACCTCGGTCATGTCATTTTTCATTGTTTCAATTAACCTCTCTATGGGGTGTTGTATCCAGTTAATGGATGTTTGTGGTGGACACCAGGATCGTCATGTAAAGACACATTTCATTACTTCTGGTCATTATGGTGCATGCTAAATAGGTAGCTACGCACAGTGAGGGTAGCATATTGCTCTGTCACAGATTCAAATAGTATGTTGTTTAATAGCTGTATCCTTACTTTAGTGCAAGGCTTGGATAAAGTCCTGTTAAAAAAGGCGCTTGTAAGGATGAACTCCTTGTTCTTCTTAAAGTTGCTTAACCAACACTGGTTATTTCCTAAATATGTTAGTTGATGTCAACCCATACAACTGCCTACATGGGAGTTAATGAGGTGCGGTTCACTGTAAGTGTGGGTTTCTTTAGAGGCTTTCTCCTGTTCCTTTTTAGCCAGTAATCAAGAGATGTGGTAACTTGTCTGTGTGGGGAAATGAGCGAATGGAACAGCAGTGTATGAATTTACAAGGCACGGAATACCTTACACTATCAGCCCACGTGCAGTTCCTACCAACAATGTGTACGTGAGATGGTAGAAGTAGGCGCCTGCTGGGTTTGGCTTCCCAAGTGGGACTGAAGCTATCCTGGCTGAGTCCTCACTGCACATTGCAATAGTTTTCCTTGAAGAGAGCATTCTATTCAGAGGTTCCTTTATTAGTAGCCATTTGTTTCTGGGATTGCTGGCAAAAATGCTACCAGTTACATTAAAATTAAAGACACAGTAGTATTTCTTTTGATTCCTGCTGGTGGAGAGATGCATTTTTCTTCACAATAACTGTCCAGTGCTACTCTGGACGCTGTCAGGACAAAATATGTTGTCCTCTGGTAAATGGGACACCTGTAAATAAAATTTCAGGGCAGAATTTGATGCTTCTTTAATGTAAGGCTGCTTTTAGAGAAGTTATATTCCATCTAACATATATGATCAACTGTCTAGTTTGAATATTGATGGAGGAATATTTCAGCTGTATAAAATCACGGCTAAAATGCTTAGATTCCGTGGAATCATATCTCAAAAATATTGATTAAACTTAACATAACCCTTCATTTTTCCAGGATTGATAAAAAAATACTTTGTAATTTGCTATTATTTGGAAAACACCTTAAAAACTGTATATTTTCCTTTCTTTGTGCTGTAGTATTTTCCTTTCAAGTGCTCCTTTGCTAAGTATTGTAAGGGAAAATTTCCCTTGTGAATTGCTCGCTATGGACCAAATAAGGAGGTGTTAGTTATCTCTGTGTGGGTACGGTTCAGTGGTCTACTCAGGAAGATGAATGACCTGAGTGCCTACTAAAATGGGTGCTGTTTGGTGCTGCTCTTCACCACCTGGAATCAGAATACACCGAAAAAGAGAATGTGTCTGATAAACTCTGTGGATTGTAAATCCATTTTACCTATGCTGTCCTACAAACAGAGCAGAATCTTAGGTCTGGGGTAGTCAGTGGAGTCCGAACTCATTATCCTCTGATGCCCTCTTGTACGCCCTCCTTCACAAAAAAACTTGTCCTAGGCAAAGCTCCACTTGCAGCGTATACGTTTCTGTATGCTTCCAGATTAGACTCAGCTGGAGCAATCTCCAGGCAGCAGCGTGAGTGAGTTCCTATGCCACTGCTCTCATGGTCCCCAACCTGAGGCACTAGGATCGTGCAAACTGCCAACTTAGCTGTTTCTTATGGAAAGATTTTCTTCTTCTTGATCTTAATAGCTGAGTTCACTGCATTTCTAAGTCCCAAGAAAGTGTAACACATCCATCCTGGGACACACTACGCTCCAGGACACATTCAGACCTTACAGACAGTTTTTAACATGTTGTATATATTGTTATTAATTGAGAATCATGGATTTCATTCAGCATTTCCTTGTCAAGCCTGGAGAACGTAGACAGTTTCATTCCATGGAGAGAGAACCTTGCTCGATCCTGTCCTGTTCTGCTGTCCCTCCTGACAGGAAGCATGGCTGAATGTGCGAGTTTCTCATTCAGTGCCTTGGAAATATTTCTGCAACAGGGATAGATGCAGTGAAAGCAAGGCTCAGGGAGAGGGAGAATACTGGAAAATAACTGAATTCTGGCTTGACGATCTGTTGCCAGCCTTTGAATTCCCAGACAAAGAAACATAGATGCCCTTTTTTTTTTAATTCTGCTTTACTTTTATTAGTCTACCATGCTTCTGCTTTAACAAGGTAACACATATCTAATATAAATTTTATTTTACTTTTTCACCAGTAATTGCATTCCTGCTCTGATAAACAGGATCTTACCAGGCTTAAAATGCTGAATATTTGACAATGGCTGTAATTTTAAAAGTGCCTTCTCCATCTGTTTATTAAGCTAATTGTTTTACTTGTAGCCTCCCCTCCAATCAGTTCTGTTTATTGTAATGTTAGCTCAGCATTTTCTACCTCAAGAAATCTGTTTAATTTAAAGTGACCTAGAAAGGCTTCTGAGGCAGCAGAAAATTCAATTCTATTTTGCAGTTTTCTTGTGAATTTGAAATTTCTCTGTTCCTTTTCTTCCTCTCTCAATAAAGCTTATGCAAATAATATTAAAATTTATGACAAGACTAATATTTGATAATCTCAGTTCAAATAGTGGATTTCTATTAAATCATAGTTTCAAATACTTGCTTTGAGAGAGACAGAGAAAGGGTATTGCTTTTAATGCTTTCATTACTGTGCTACTCTTGTTAAGCTTGAATTGTCATTATGATTATACACCCTAATTTTTAGTATTCTTATTAATTATATTTAAATCCCATTAGATTTACAGTTGCCATGCCCACTTTGATTTCCTTTTAACAAATATCTTTTGAAGCAGTTCCAGGACATGATCCTGATCCTGCAACTCTGACTCATTTGTTGGTTTCAGGAGATTTGTGCATATGAATTAGTTATGTGGATACGAGTTTCTTGGATTCAGTGCACGTTGCAGGGCATTCCAAAATGACACATAGTCTCTGACCTTCAGAAATGTCAGGAATTGGATCTTGATCTGACTGAGGTCAGTAGCAACCTGGTCCAACGCTCTTGAGGAACATCCTTAAATATGAACTGAGGGTTTCATACGTTCCCCAGTATACATTTTAGACAGAAGAAATGTTAATCTGTAGAGAATTGAAAAAGTGCCTCAGTCATTTATTTGGCATAATCACAAATCTTTATGAGATATCAGACAGTAATACAAAATTACATTTATCTACATGTGTCTAAGATGCACTGCACTGAAAGGATCTCAACTCAGTTTGTTTCACGCTACTAAAAGCCCTTGCCTTGCTTGTGGGCAAACCTGATAATCAAAACATTTGGACTACAGCCAGAATTTATCCATATTATAGTTCTGGATCTGTCTTCTGCCATATGACCTACACTAAAATGCTGTGCTGGGAAATGCAAGGATGTATGGATCCCTTCAGACATCCGTGCTGCTTGGATCAGGCCTCCAGGCGTACAGCAGTAACAGGCAATGCACGCATACCTCTCCAGAACAGATGGATGGGGATTTGGTAGAACTGAGACAACAAAAACCAACAGTTTAGGAGCCTGCCATAGACACATGGAGCACAATATGCTGCTGGACAAGTAGCAGACTACTACTCCTCACCTGCATAGCAAGAAACAAGGGGAGCAGGACAGGACTGTGATTTTTGAAAACTCCCTGGAACACAACGCTTCCCATGGCGAACCTAAGTATGGAATGCTTCTCAGACCCACAAATACAGCTACAACTTACCACTTTCTAGCTTTGAAAAGTTCTTTTAATAATGTTGTGGATGTCTCCTCCCAGTTCTTCAAGGGTGTTTAGTATTCTTTCCCCCCACTTCTGTTCCTGCTAGCAGCGCCTCCCATACCATTCTCTCCTTTTGTTGATTTTATTGCTTTTAGTCTACAAGAACTGCCTGGAAATGGGAAAGAGTTGGCAAAACTCTTTACAGACTTGCTCCATCATGGTTCCTTGACCATACACCCACTTGTATCCTACCTCATATATTCACCTCCCCTCTGTCTCTCCACGATGGTAGATGTTATTCACTTACTTGCAGTTTGTCCTTCCTTAATACAAAACAGTGGATTTCTCTCAGTCATTATCTCTTGTCTTTATTTCTTTCTTAATTCTGCAAATTAGCAATGATTTTTTTCCTTACAGTGTATTTTGGGAATTCCTCTGAAGGAAAGTTGTATGTAAAACCACTTTGTAGAGCAACAGTCCTCCAGAAATTTCTGACATTGAATAGCACGGAGGAAGGATTTTCTGGTACAATACTTAGTAGAAAGTACGCTGTGCAGTCTTAGCTTAACTCTATTTGTACCAGCTCTGTATGTTTTACTAAGTTACTTTATATGTGATATAAAACAGTTACAACAAGGCAATACTGTGAAAGGATAAATAATGTCTTATTATTAAAGCGGAGCACAGAAGATTTCTTAGGACCTTTGCTAGTGCAATGTCCTGAGTAAAATAATCAAACGATTAAAATGAAGACTGCATCGCTGAGTGTCTCTGCCTGAGGGGAAAGTTGTACAGGCTGCTTCCCATGAGGACGTGTCACCCAAACCTGTTGAAGCTGAAGGGAACTTTCCCATTAACTTTGCTGATCTGTTGGTGAGGATGATCATAAGCCCCCCCGATCAGCGCCATCTCAGACCTCCTGGCAGAATATTTCCTTGAACAGGAAGACCAGGATAAGAGGTCCTCAGGAGCCTGACATATAAATTTTCTGGTGATACTTCGTGGGGGAAAGCAGACAAAATTAGCCAGATATTTACTTTCTGAGAATGCTATTACTTCAGGCAAATTTTTAAACAAATATTATGGCATTGCAATGAATAAAAATGTAATGTACTTCCTATAAAGCAAAAATTGTTTCTCTGAGACAAAGTCTTGAGCAAGATTTTGGGCCAGAGAACTATGCTGCTAAGCATTTAAAAGAACCTGCAGCTGCTGGAGATTGTACAGAAAGGAAGTCAAGTTTATACCTCAGTATTATTTATCACTATTTGAGCAGTGTGTCCTATATTTTATCTCAAGTATCTGCCAGAGTTCTGACGATTATGCCTTTTTGTGAGATTTTCTATTTGTCCAGAGAGCTCTGCATTTATTGAATCCTCCAAAATCCTTGAAAGAAAAATTCTCCAGCGTGCATGAACTTCCCACACTTAGTTTTTTATGTTTATTTTCTATTGGTTTTCCACTAGGTCACCACACTAAAGTCATACTAAATGTAGATTGTACCTTTATTGCTAATAAAACAAATTAATCAGAAATCTATTCTTTCTTTTATAGTGAATGTGAAAAGCTTTTGAAGATTGATTTAGAGAAAGAAACTGTGTACAGTTCTAGTACACAGCCGTAAACTTATAAAAGGAGCGACCTGTAACAGGTTCACCAGAAACAACTGTACTTTAGTGCAAAATCTGCACAAGGCAGCGACGGACTATGTCCGAAAGTGAGACTAACCTAGAAATCTTGGTTTGGTTGCAAGAAAACGAAGCCTGACTTTAGGGGGGTGGGGGGAGCTGTTTTGTTGGTGGAGGCCCTTAGAAGATATAAGTAGGATTATGAAAGTTTAGCAAAAATAGAACTTACTAACCAAAGCAGAAAGTACAGGAAGTCTAAATAAGGCATTTAATTACTTTTTATCATGAAAGGAAGCTGATAAAAAGATACATAGGAATAAGTAAGAACAGAATGAAACTGACTGAAGGAATTTTAAATGGAAAATTCCATTGTTACGTCTTCATCAGAAAGTAAATGCTATGGAAGGGTTGATTTTTCACCCCATAGTGTGATAAGCTTTTTTGTAAAACAGCAATAGTGTAATTGAAATCCATTTTACATCATTTTCCCTTGGATGATTTAGAATTAGATCAATTTATATTCTGCGGGTATAACCCAGCGAGAGTACAAATGCAGCCAGTAGAATTGTTTTTGTCCATGGTATCATTTACTGATTCATTACACTCTCAGCAGGGCCCTTTATTTCAAATGCTACCTGGAATTATTACTGGCAATATAATATTAAACTCTAAAATAAGATTTGCATAAAAAATTAAAGGTAAAGGAAAAAATTATAGTGGTGATTAAAAGTAACATCTGATGACTACTTTGATTAGAATGCCAGTTTTAAATGGCAAATGGTTCAAACGGACATGGAGGATTTTTCTCCCCTCCAACTCCAGCTTAGAATGCACCTATTTAACTAGAATATTATGTTCCTGATAACATGCCTGAAATAATAGACAGTGCTTCCATTAATATTTAACAATATAAACATCAGGCAAAGGTTGTACATCTGGAATCATAGAATATGCTTTTTGCATTAGGGTACTAATTTTAGAAATAACCTCTGTCTGCCTAGGTCTGCTGATGCATGGTTGTCATAGCAAGTCAGTAATTGAGTTTTCTGGGCATGTTGACCACTGGTACGAATTTGCAAAGCAGATTACACAGCAGAAACACAATTTCCGTCCTGACCTTTAGAACATTGCTTTCTGTTGTGGGAATTGGAATGTTTATGGAGGGAAATATAATCTAAGTACACCTAATTTGTGAGAATGTGATTTCTGACGTTAACCCAGTAAGCTTCATTTTGATTCATTTGATAACAGATTATGTAAAGACTTGGCATTAGGGACATATCATAAAACTTATTATCTTTTATTACCTAGGCAGAGAATGTTGGTTTAGATGATTATAAATTGAAACTCAAGGAAAACTTTCATTTTCAGCTGCTGTTCAAAGATCCTCAAGAAAACTGTTTCCCAGTAATCTGTCATAGACCTTAGTGAACAAATGGCCTTGTGCACATTCTTCAGTATAATCTGGGCACAGGAATAATGCCAAGTTTTGTAGATCTAGAGACACCGTTTGAGGGTAAGGATGAAGCACCTACTTGAAAAGCCTCTGCATCAGGTACTGTCAGATGGTTTATCAGATGGTTCATTCTTGTCTGGCAACTGCCACGCTCTTCTGTCGCAGCCTTTGGAACTTTGGGGAATCTATCAGTTCTTGTCCCTTCTGTTTTCTGCTTGCCTGGTCTGGGGTAAGAAGGGGTTGTCACTAGTTAGATACTGTAAACTCCGTGGCTGACAGTCCACTATAGTGGACTGTAAGGCTATTTCAGCATTGGCACATAGAGTAGGCCAGTAGAAGCAGATCTCTAGATTGAACATTCATGCTGAGGACTTGGCATCCTTACTGTATACTGCAATTTTTCACTTCAGGCAGATGTAGTCTGAATCACACTGATGGCTGGAAAGATTAGGGGATGCCCAGGGACCATTCTCCAGTTGAATTTCGGCTGAAAGAAATCCTGTTGCCACACTCTCAGTGATGCAAGCTGGAGCGTAGTAAGTGTAAACAATAGGAAAGTTCACTTCAAGAGGTCTTTCCTCATCAGCACCGAAGCAACAGTATATACAAACCCTGCACGGGCATGCAGTCAAGCAGCTTTCTCTGTCAACTAGATGCATTTAAATGGAATTGACTTTCCTGAACATCCATCTAGGATTTGATGTTTGATGAAAAGGTGAAGAAAGGCACTGCATGGGTCTGTGATGTCTTGGAATGATGAGGTAGATTAGTGCAAGTGTTGCACTGGCATCCAGGCAGATCTCAGTGGTATAAACTTGATTAATCTAAATTCAGCTCTGGTGAGACGATGGATTGCTTGGTTGTGGCAGATAATAAAATTATCAGCATTAGGTTTCACTGAGCTTCCTGCAGTGCACTTCTTCAAAAATCTGTGCTAGCAAGTGCAGACCAGTATAGAGGCCCGTAGTGTCCAGGATTTAAGCTATGCTTTTGGTTTGTTGCTTGGTTCAGAGCTTCCTTTGTGAGGAGAGAGAGTCATTGGGAATCAGCTTAGGTTTAACTGCTTCAAGTTTTACCTCTGCCTTGTTCAGACCCACTCCGTGGCACCTTAAGAAGATAAAACTCCAGCTATTCCACACACACCCCTCGCCCCCCACTTTGGAGATGCCTTTTCTGGGATTTTCATGAAAGGCAGTATTTACCTTTTGAAACTGTCAGTATCCTCCTCTGAAGCCTGCAGGAAACACTTCAGGGCTTCTTGAACCTGATTCAGACTTAAGGAGGAGCAAATTCAAGCACTGATAAGCGTGCTCGACAGAGCCTTTTGTTTCTTTGCACAGCGAAGGATTCCCATGTTTCAGGGCTGCAGGTATAATGTGTGTTTATCAATGAGATCACTGATAAGTGACATTGGCTGCTGTCCACACTATTTAGGAAAGCAATTTGTTTCCAGTGAACAGAGAGGAGTTCTGACCAGCTGCATGTTATTGCTGTTGAATGAAATATTTATACCATGGATTGATCCCCTCCATGGGTTAAATGCCTAGAACTTCTCATTAGTTTCCAGAGTGAGTCTGTGTGGCACAAACACAGGCACAGACACCCTCGTGCGATTACTGATGAACACAATTTCCCTAATTCTAATGTGATTACACCTGCAACAAGGCAGGAAATATTACCTTCATCCTCCTGTTTAGAAAAATTTGGGGACTTTTTTTCCAAAGGGTGTGTTTTGGTACCTTTGGCTCTCATGCTCTTGATGCCATGATGATTTGGAAGGCAGCCTCTTGCACTTAGTTCTGCTTTGGGTTAAGTGCAAATCTATGGGAACCTGCCAGTTCTACAAGAGACACATGCATTTTATATTGTGGCATGAAAGCATATATGTGTGTTCACTCATAAACATGGTAAGTTATAGCTTAATAAATGTGTAAACAAACTTGGGCAGCCCATTTAAAGTCAGTGGAGCTGTGCTGATTTATGCTAGGCTGAGGATCTTTTCAGGCTTGAATACTTTGGGGGTTGCTCGTGCTTTTTTGCCTCTTGAAGTTGCAGCAGAACACCTTCACTCATCTGTGTATGTGACCTTTACACCCTTCATATACTTTAGGAGTTCTCTTGGTAGAGGTATTTTAATACAGAGATATCGGAAAAGCTGTCTCTGCTGATAACCACAGTTAGGTTACTGTGTTAGAGAAACTTGTCTCTCTTTTTATGTTTTTGGATTTAAACAGATTCATTTCTACCTACAGCAGGGACTACCAATGATTCAATAATTTGCAACTAATAAAGTATTAGAACAACTTTGCCCTCCTTTCTCTTCACAAATTGTCTGCAAACAGATTGTTCAACTCTAATATGTTAATGGCTGAAAATTATTTGAACAGTTTTTCAGCAAATATCTTTTGGTCTGAAGATTATTTGAATTGCAAATTGTGACTGTTAAAATGAAATATATAATTAACACTGCAAATAGAGCTGATTGGATATTACAGGAGAACAGTTTTTAGGGAAATATATTGATTTGTTGAAATGCACATTTGTTACAGAAACAGTGATTTGAAGAAAAAGCTTTGTTGAAATAAATGTCTGTAATCTAGAAGGGAGTTCTTATCCTGAGTGCTCCTGACAACTAGTTTGAGGTTTAGTACTTCTTGAAGCAGTTGAAACAACCAGGGTGAATATCCTGTTCAGATGGGAGAACTGAATCTTACCTTCCCACATCCAGTGGGGTGTGCTGACGCAGGCATTTGTTCTGCAGAGCAGACAAAGCTCTTTTGATATGCTCTGTTCAAATTGTTACCCCTTCAAAAACAATTAAGTTTAAACTGGCAGAACGTCCAATAGTTTCAATATTCCCTTACAAGTATATTAATCAGGACTGGGGATAATGGTGGCTCCTACACCCGTCAGTCAGATCGGTAACATTTCTGATCATATCTTCTGATTTTAATGAAAAAGCCCTTGGAAGGTTTTGCTTATTAGCATTGTTATAGTGTTCGACATGTTCAGGCTTGGAAAGTGTAAAGCATCAGGGAAACTATTTGCCACACAATCCTCCAACAGTTTTTATCTGGGTGCAATTAATTAATGTGAATAACACAGTGTTTTCTATCCAGCATCAAAAATCAGAATACAAACACTGGTAGATATGTAGTCAGTAAGGAAAAGACATAATGCCATGGCTTCAGCAACCTTTTGGTGTTATGTTGAAGGACCAGGCAAGCAGAAATACCAGGTGCTTCAGGTACAAGAAGGGTTGAGGGTTCTTTTTGGTGCTAGCACTGTGAAAAGGGAAACGCTGCCATGAGGAATATGCAGCACAAGGGAAGGTGTGTTAGGGCAGCATGTCACTTTGTGAAAAGTCTGAGCTGTGGAGAGCTGTGGATAATGGAAAGGATGCTCCAAGCTGGGCAGGCTTCATGGCCAAATTACGTTTGCCTGTAGCAACTCCAAAAGAAGCTTACAGCTGCGTTAGCCTCCAAACGCACCTCCTTCTGGATTACATGCTCCATCTCCTAAAGGGTATGTCTGTGACTGCAGGAAGGATATGCAAACTCCAGCAAGCTCTGAGGTGGCGCGTTGGACTACCATAGAACACACAGAGCTTGGAGGAACTCGGATCTAGCAAGCATGATTACACCTGTTCTTTAAACTCAGGACAATCTTTGGAAGGATGTAGCAGTAATGGCAGTCTTAGTGATATGTAAACCCAAAGGGAATGTTTACATATATCACGGCCTACAGTTGCATATAGACTATAATGTAGTTTTCTTTATTCAGACCTAGTACTGGGGAGTAGACACTCACTATAGCTATTGTCTGCAGTTGACAATAGGTGAGATGAGTGTGGTAGTTGGATTCCTGACACCTCCTGATGCCTCCGAATACATAATAATAATGCAGTGATTAAATGGTCTAAAATCAGCAAGAGAAATTGCATAATAATTGATGCTTTCATACAGGAATGAAGGGTTTCTGCAGTACTGTTTAATTATGAGGAACAACTGGATTTTTTTCCTGGAAAAACAAAACAAAAAAATACATACATTGGTCCAGAGGGAAAGCTGAAACATAGCTTGTGGGTTTTTTTGGTTGGTGTTTTTTGTTTGGTTGGTTTTTTTTTTTTTTTTTTTTTTTTCAAAAAAAGTGTGATTTAATGACATTTAACAGCAAGTATTTTGCTTGTGACTTTGTGATTCTTATTCTCCATTGCTATTCAAAATTATTATAGTACTTTATACCTCTAGCACATGGAAAATGTTTATTCTCCCAAACCATGAGCATCTAGTAAGTAGCTGTTGCAGATCAACATGCCATTCTGTTCCATACAAATTATGCTCAGGAAAATAGCTTTGGCTGGTAAAAAGCAGTATAGGGGTGGTAACTTCAATGGTGTTCTATCTTTTATGACAGTTAAGGGTTTTGTTTAGAATACTGAACATTTGCTCTCTTCCTGGAGCTTATTTTTGGTAGAAGCTTAACAATAATTATTTAAATGGAAATATCTCAGACTAAATGGAGCTCCAGTCACTGTTCCGTCCTAGAAATTGGTGATCTCTACCCAAGGAGATATTCGTTATTAGTAACATTTTCAATGTAAGGATGCTCCCTTAAGTGAAGTTAATATCTGCACAAATACTGTGGTGCTTGTATATAAGAGCCAAGATGCACGTGTTTGTACAGTAAGCGAGCAGTAAACATATTTTTTTCTCTGCAGATTTCTAATATTTCTCAAAGAAAAGCTTGTCACCCCATCGTGGTTGGCAGCCTTCTCCAAAATGATACAAATTCAATGGCAACTCTAAATCCTGATTTTCATACCAGTCAAAACTGATAGTTTTACACAAAATACTGGAAACATGCACATACAGTTCCTGCACTTCCATGTAATATATAACAAACATACCCATGTATATCAGCCCTACAGTTATATCAGAATTATGAAGAATTAAACTCTTGATCCTGTACATCCTATGTATTAAATAGATGTCCTCTTGATGGGAAACAAATATCTCTGGCCAGGAAACCTATTTATATCAAACACTATGGAGCAATTTCTTTCCTTTTTTAACGGCAACTGCTGAAGGAGAAAATTTAGTCTTCCTTTTGCTTCCAGATATACCTATGAACTATATGTCTCCTGTGGGTAGTAAGTAGATATTGACTTTCTTCATAACAGAAGTACATTATTACAGTAATTAAACTGTAGACCTTCTTTTATGATATAAAAAATTGGAAATTGGTGAGCTAAAGAGGATTTCCATTACAGAATTGTTTAGGTTTTTGTAGTCATCAAACTGTAATTCAAGCTCTGAATGCAAAGTCTCTGTGTATGTTGCCCTTTTTATGCAGCAGCAATTGGCATTTAAAGTAAATGCTGATATTATAATTATAAAACGATTATGTCTGTTAGAGCTGTTAATAGTCACATTGCTTCATTTTTTTTATTCTACATTTGTCAAAATCCTGACAGCGTATTCCGGAACAATGTTAGATTCAATGTTGATACAGTTACTCAACAAGAACATTGATTATGTCTTAACAGAACCTATTGAGTACATACGATATGCAATTATCATCTTAAATGATCACAAGCATTTATTTAGCATGAACTGAAATTATTTAAATCCTAAGAATTTTTCCTTCTGGTTAACATTATATCATAAAGGCATTAGTAAAAATTATGATATGGTAGCATGCTATAGATAAAGTATTATGAATTAATACATAGTTTATAAAGAGAATTATAAATAGAAGTGTTGGGGCATTGTTGCATTGTTACAGAAAATACTAATATCCATGGGATAGTAAAAAACACCCTTTATTGGTAATAAGTATTAAGATAGCCTGAAAGGATACTTAAAACCCTTACAAGAGTTTTGAACATTGTGTATGTTAATTGTTTCCCAAACAGCATTTGTTTTGATCTTAGCAGATAATTAATGTGATTTTGGGAATTTCTATTGCCCCCACTTTTTTTTTTTAGACAAAGCACTGAAGCACCAGATGAAGGCTTGGGTGTTATGATACAAAGTGTGCCCTTTCGTGGGCATGCAAGTCATAGGTGTCTTACAATGACTGGAGAGCACTGGATGAAGACCTAGCTAAAGGCACTTCATGGGGGACACCCAGACAGGAAACACTGAAGAGCTGGTTTCTGGAGTCCTGTTGTTTTCCAGATTTTGGTGCCTCTCTGCAGCTTTTAGCTGGGTGCTGATATGAGGCAGGGCCTCACAGCCTGAAATCCTTAGCAGGATCCTAAAATTCACTAAAAGAGAAACTACAAAATATATGGAGTTGTGTAGCAGGCTGATGATGTATAAATACAAAAGGGAAAAAATATGTTTACCAAAATTATTCTTTTTCAACGCCCCTAAATATAGTTTAAATATCAGTAGTAAAAATAATGTTGTGAAGATCTACAAGGAAATATGGTGAACTCATGTTTAAATATCTTTGAATTATGGATTAAATAAAAGACTAAAATAGCCTAAAATTCTGAACTTGATCTATTTTCACATGTTACAAAGAAGGTTAAGCCTTGATATAAATTCTTCTTAGTTTAGCTTCAGCATCGCAAAGGGATTTACAAATGCCCCATAGTGTGTCCTTCCAGAAAATGTATTATCTCCTGAAAGTAACTAGGTAGTTATATTGGAAAAACAGAAAACATTATTTTAGTAAATAGGTTTCCCTATGTACATAGTTTCTGGCTGACTCTTAACAGTGACCATGATTTCAATTTTCAGCCAGAATGAAGTGCTTTTCATATATGTGTGATCTATATGCCAATTTTATAGATTAGTTTTAGTCATAACTGCTTCAGGTGTCAATGGCAAAAAGAGGTCTTTGTAACAAGAGTTTCCTCATGCTCCTTCTGGTGAATCTGCGTTACTTATTCTTCCTTTCTTTATATTCAAATAAAAAGTCTGACTGAAACTTTTTGAACCTCAGAAGTTAAGCAGAACTAGTTTTTTTCCTACGTCCTCCCACAACCAAAAGTAAAGTTGCCAGGGCCATTGAATCTAGGTAAACAATCATTCACTGCTAGGATATGCTTCTTCAATACAGCGCCAGAGTGTGATTTCTGTTCCTCATTTTGGTGCTACTTTTTGTGATCTTTACCAAGTCATTAAGACCTTCAACCATCTTAGTGAAAACATCAACTTCCTGAGTAATTGCACTCCTTACCAGATAAATAAACAAGGGGAGATACATTGGTCACGCTTCTAAAAGCTTTGGACATCTGAAATTGCAGACAGGGGACTTGTTGTTCTAGCAATACCAAGGCTCTAAGAGTTCATGTACAGAACTGGAAATTTAGGACTTGGACATGTTTGAAAATACCAGTGGTCACCTAAGGGTCCTAAGCCTTCCTTGTAATCATGCAAGTAGTTCCATTTGTTTCCATCCTACATTTTGAGTCCTACCATACCGAAGATGGTGTCAATTCAGTTGAATTTAAATGGCACATGAATGCCTTGTAGCCTGCAAATGACAGCCCATACCAAGGCTTGGACTGTTACTGTGGTGTGAAATGCTATCCATGGCTTGCTTCTTTTAAGTCACTGGTAGTTTTTTATTGTATCTGTAGGGAATATTAAAAGATTAAGACTCAGCAGAAAACTGTCGTTATCTGGTTTCATTCAGCACTACCTAAAAGTAATCACTTGGTTTGTTCTACCTGTGTATATCTGCACTGAACTGTTTACTTCCCTCTGTTATTATTAGATCCTGCCGGCTTTGTCAGGAATCTGAAATCTGAAAAAGCACCTTTCTGGCCTGTTGCTGCTTACCAGTGCTGAACCAGTTATGTCCGGGCAGCAGGGGAGTAAAATCTGGCAGGAGTGTTAACACTGGTGAGAATGGCAGTGGGTGGAGGTTCAAAGAAAAACACTCAAGGCACAGCTCACCTCCTTGGCAAACCAAACAACTTGCCAGTGTCACCCCTGCCGTGGCTAAATGACTAGAGTGAAAATTTATGGGGAAAGGAATGGTTCTCCTGCTGTAATTAGACAAACCCTCACAACAGCGTTACACTCCACAAAGTCACAGTTGATAAATAATAAGCCACACAGACTGCGACTTAATTATCATTTATTAAAATGAACATTAATAATATTATCCTTTTTAGCTGTAGAACCACTTTGTTGAGAGTTGTTATATATTTATATTGCTAACATCTCACTATCCAAATGGTATTAATTGGATTGTTTTTGCAAGCGTGTGCTTCAGGGCCTAGGTCACTGCTTCGAGAAGCAGGGGGCCTGGGTTCAGTGACAGGCAATGTCACCATGGGGCAACAGTCTGAGCGACTGCAGGGTCCCAAAATGCCACCACTAGTGAGTGCTGCATTTACCCCTAACCTGCCCAGTGTAGCAGGGGTGGAGAAGGTGAAGGAAGGCTGCTTTTCCTCCTCCACTGCCCCCCTCCAGGAGCGCTCATTTTTCACAAGATGGGAGCAAGTGCAGAGAGAGACAGCACTGGGGTAAAAGGCCTGAAGCCTGTGAAGAGGGAAAAGGTGAGGAGTTGCCATGACTGCAGCCCCTACCCTGGGGGTTGCCCCCACACAGACCCTGGCCCTCCACAGCGTCGTCAGCTGAGGAACAGGGTTAGTAAGAGCACAGGGACCCATGCCCTGCCCACAGATCCCCACTCCTGTATCCCCGGATTTCCCAGTACTGTGATAAATCATACAGATCCAAATAATTGCTACTAGTGCCTGAGTTAACTGGGCGAGAATTACGAGAAATGCTAAGAAGTCCTTTACATGCAATCTCCTAGTGTAAAGAGAGCTTCTGATGGGAACATGCCTCTGCTCTCGGGTTTGGATCTGTTAGGAGTTACTTTCTCTAACAAAGCAAATATTTGGTGACAGAACTAGATGTAGAAAGTGCTGCATAGCAAGCAAGTGTGAAGTATTCATAATGATATGAAATACTACTCAAAATTCAATGTTTTTCACATTCCGTTGCGAGCTTAAACATTGGACTCCTGTCATGGAAATTTCTGCTGCAGTAGACACAATTTCTAACACAAATGGGCTTGCTTTCAATAGAAAATGGGACAGTTTTCAAAGGAAAAAAGGCCAATTTGTGAGTAAAAATGGGCCTCTTTCTGAGCAAAGCAGCTTATAAACATGAAGTGATAAATGGCTTTGCAAGTTTTGCATACAATAATAACAACTTCCTAATCAAAATAATGAAAAAGTTGCATCTAGGAGATGGGAGAGAAGCTCCATTCAGGTTTTAATACATTGAAAACATTTTCAAAAATAAATATATGAAAACTGTAAATTTTGTTCTGCTCTGTAATCTGAATTTGTGTTGGAGACATGTCAGTAATATTTCTTTGCATATTTTCATATGATGTTGTAAATCAAAATCCTGTTCTGAGTTTGCTGCCTTCTGAGATGAATTTTGTGCAATAATGTTGTAAGACTTAAGGAAATTCATTTCTTAGGATCCCCTAAGTGGCAGTGGCATCTGATTTTCTAGTAGTCCATATGTTTTTAGAACTAAATATATCTTCTCCTTGACTCATTGATTTTACATGCAAATATATTGCTTTGTAATAGATGATCTGATGAGCAACTAATATGGTTGCTTCCCTCATGGTCTAAAAATGCTTCAAGATCCAAGTACTAAGGAATTGGGGTCTCCCTCTTACACATTGTCCAAGAAAGGTGTTGTGATGTACCCTGGAAAATGCATAATGCAAAATGCACTCTTTAGTGAATGTTTTCAAATCACTCACTATAGAGAAGATTGTGTGGCCTGAGAGGTTGCTTTGCTAAGCAAGAGATGAGAAATAAGTCTTTTAAAATTTTAAATGGTGAGATACAGACTGGGGGATGATGGACTGGGAGCAGCCTGGCGGAGAAGGACTTGGGGTTACTGGTGGACAAAAGGCTGGACATGAGCCAGCAATGTGCGCTTACAGCACATGTGGCCAACCATGCTCAGGCTGCATCCCCAGCAGTGTGGGCAGCAGGGGAAGGGAGGGGGTTCTGCCCCTCTGCTCCGCTCTGGGGAGACCCCCCTGCAGCGCTGCACCCAGCTCTGGGCTCCTCAGCATGGGACATACACGGGCCTGTTGCGGTCGGTCCAGAGGAAGGCCACAGAAGTGATCGGAGGGCTGGAACACCTCTGCTATGAGGACAGGCTGAGAGAGCTGGGGTTTTTCAGCCTGGAGAAAAGGAGGCTGCGGGGAGACCTTATTGTGGCCTTTCAGTACTTAAAGGGGGACTATGAGATGGGACAGACTTTTTAGCAGGGCCTGTTGTGATAGGACAAGGAGTAATGATTTTAAACTAAAGGAGGGTAGATTCAGACTAGGTGTAAGGAGGAAATTCTTTACAATGAGCGTGGTGAAACACTGGCCCAGGTTGCCCAGAGAGGTGTTTGATGTCCCATCCCTGGAAACATCCAAGGTCAGGTTGGACGGGGCTCTGATCAACCTGCTCTAGTTGAAGATGCCCCTGCTCACTGCAGGGGATTGGACTAGATGGGCTCTAAAGGTCCCTTCCAACCCAAACCATTCTATTATTCCATAGGGTAAGCCCTGCTTCAGCTTTCTTGATCCTGCTTTATGAGGCAGTGTATGGGTGGTAGTCAGAGATCACTGTGCTGCTGTACAGAGTTTCACACCAGTTGTTGCCTCCTTGCATGTTAATTCTCTGGAAAAGAGTTAGATGAAGGACATAGGATGAGTGATATCAAAGACGAGCAGGCTTGGTTCTTGTAAACACAGTTGGCTGTTAGAGCTGGTCCAAGGTTAAAAAAGCCCTCTAGCAGTGGTGTCCTAGCCACCCTTTCAGGCATCATTTTGTCACTTTGCCCCTGAGATCGAGACTTATTTTTCAAGGAAGGTTTGAAAAAACATTTCTGAGTACACGTGATATTCTTACCATATAATTTTAAAGGTGACTGCAGCACTTTCCCATCTGTGTCCTCCATTGAGGATGCAGCACATATGGTTTTCGGGCAGATGGTTTTATATAAGGCAGCCATATGCATTTTAATTAGGTGCCCAGTCTTGTCTCCAGTGAAATCCATGTCAGAATTCTCTATGAGTTCCATGAGAGTAGGTTCTGATGCTGATGATAGCTCCCTTTGATGGGATGTATTACTACCCTGTTGTCCAGCGTACAAACAGATGCACTTTCACGCCTGATGCAAAAGGAGTGAATTAGAAATTCTGTAACGTTCCCATTGCAGAGCAGTGCCCACCAAATTTTTTTCAGAGTTATGGCTGGCTTTCGAGGATAGCTTTTGCTCTGGACCTATGCTGTCGGGTTCTACAATAGGTAGGCAGTCAGATGAGTAACCATGACATTGAAATTGGATATCATATATGTAAATCGTTAATGTTACTATACACATTTGCTTTGTACAATAACTGGCAGTCATTGCCCATTTAAGAAACTTCTTTCTTGTTTCTTACAGTGAAGCAAACTTAGATTACCATTCTAAATGTTAGTGCACAGAATTAATGTGATTTAATAAAATAAAGTGAATTTATATGTAGATTGTGACATTAGTATTTAATTATGTACCTATCATAACACTGATGAAGCAAGCTGCTAAATATTGGTGCAATGAAGTGAGAGCTTACTTTTAAAGAGCAGGTATATTTTAATTTCTTTCCTCTTTCCTAATGTCCTTAAATAACGGGATAGTTTATGTACCATTTACCAATATCCACCTGTATTCCTTCATACTGTATTGCAAATGATGTTTCCAATGTAGCAGCTGCAGCTCATAGAAAGCTGTGCTGTTTTGGTAAAACACTGTGATAACAGATCTATTTCTACACTATGTTTTATCAGCTCAAATTAAGTTTTAGATTTTTTTAATTCATTATTTTAATGAGAATTAAAAGTAGCATGTAATCTATTCTGGGGTTGTTTTTAACCTTTCCTTTTCTATTATTTTTCCAGACTATGGAAACCCCGAAATATGAACTAGTGATAGAAGCTAAAGATATGGGTGGTCTTGATGTGGGACTTACTGGCACAGCAACTGCCACTATTCTTATTGACGACAAAAATGACCATCCACCAGAATTTACCAAGAAGGAGGTAAGAGAATGCCATCCGTGTTCTACAAAATGGTGCATGAAATTGTAATTAGCTTGTTTCTAAATATAAAAATGTTCCTTAATGGCAGAAAATACCTAAAGACATCTTTTTAGCTCAATGTGACAGACTTTCCTGGAGCTGCTCTTTTTTCTTTTACATTAATAAACTTGTGTGTATCATTTCCAAAACAGAAGGCAACCACAAGGAAAAAGTTTATGTCAAGAGATATCATTCAGAGGTTGGCTAGCAGGGTGGAAACTGGTAAAATAAGTTTGCTAGTGGCAAATTCGTTATTTTGCGTCTGTGGAGGAAAACAGAAAATTCCCTCCTACCTAAGTTCTATCTTAGGGCTTTTGATGGTCAGGGACAGGGATGAAAACAACATATTTTGTCCCAGCTTCACCTGTGAGCCAGCAGGTGTTGAGAGTTCTGTAATGAAAGCTGTAGTCCTAAAAACTTTACATTTAACCTACAGGTGGAATTTGCAGGGAAAGTTATTTTTTTCCCCCCTGCAAGTTGAATTCCACTGAAGAATGGTGAAAAGTCAGAAAAAAAAAAAAACAAACCAAAAGAAAAGATATTCACTGCCTGCAGGAGAGTGTAATAGTGCTACAGCGAAGTTGCTGGTTTCAGGCAAAGCATCTACCAAATTTCCTGCCCTTCCCACTCTGCTCCCTTCCCTCCCCTCCATGTATTATTAGTCTGATTTTATTTTTTATTTTTTTGCCCCTGGTATCTGGAGAGAATTAGAAATGTCAACACTTTTACCTAATAACAGCTCGTTTGGATTTTGCTGTAAAAGTTTCCTGAGGCTCTGCAGATTTTAAGGAATATTCTCAAATATGAGAAAAAAGCATGAGAGGTGCTGATTTTAAGGTAATTTTAGAAGAAGTAAAGGAAAGGCTTTTGCTATAAAAGTATTGGTTTTCTCCTTAAGGTATATTTTTACCTTTTTAAATTTTTTTTTCTGGTTTAGTTTTAGTGGTTTGTCAAGACATTATTTTAAAACAAATTACTGCAATTTTACTTGAATAATGATTTATTTTATAAATGCAAACTGGATAACTAGACTAGAAAAAGGATAGACAAGGTTTAAAAAAAAGGGAAGAAGAAATAAGAAGCAATGACAGTTTTGCTAACAGGAATATTATTTTTCAGTGGCAATAGCTATAATTACTGAAGTAAAATGCTTTGGCAAGAGCATTTCAGTCACCTGAAAAGTACCGTGGAGCGCCAGATCCAAACCTTTCCAAGTGTATGGGTGATAACTAAGCAGCTTTGATCAAACTTTTACTTCCCTTAGAATTACCCTTTAGATCAGGCTTTCAATACTCTGAGAGCTGTTTCTGACAATTAATAGTTAATTTTAAGTATTTTACTTTTTTAGCCCTTTGGAATATAACAATGTAAAAGGACGACTCTGTGTATTTAGAAATAGGAAGTAATTGTATTAATATTGATAGCAACTCATGCCATTCAGAGTCCTACCTACTTGAATTTCCAGACTTTGAGATTTCTTCTTTTGAAGAAATCTTTTATAATTATATTTCCTGTTTAATGTAATAGTTTTCTCTGGTGATTTGTGTGTGTTAAAAAAATTGGGTGCCTGCTTAGCCCTATATGTACTGTTAGACAGTGCCTATTTCTGCGGAAATTCAGAAATGTTTATAAATTCAGTTTATTCAGTGATCAGAAAAGGTACTCTGTATCCTTGAAAGTCTGGTGGGTTCAGTATAAGAAATAAAATAGCAAGTATGAAGAGGCAGCATTATGTAGCTTTCTTTGAAAAGTCCGGTCTTACACGTTTTTCTTGCACTTCATATGACATACAAATTCTCCTATAGAGAAACTGCCTTTTTTTTTTTTTTTAATACATTGTGACATGGTTTTGAACCATTCACTATTTAGACATGTTAATGACCTCAGAAATCTTCCCTCTGCCTTGCTGAGTGATGTTCTTATTCCATGAATAAGGCAGGAAAAGTCAGTCTATAGAGGTATGGTGTCAGGCCCTTTAGAAACATATGCTTTATTTAAAATAAGTAGTGTAAGAAGAGGGAGAGGGTCTCTTAATAGAGCTTATGCCACTTTATTTGGCTTACTGCTTAAAGTACCTCATTACTGTATTTTAATACCGGTCACATACCACATGCTGCAATACTGTTGGTTTGAAGAAGACTTGAAAGAAAAAGACGTATTCTGCAAGATAACTTTTGAAGTAGAAAGCTCAAATTCAGTAAATCCGAAGGTTTGATTTCAGAGTGCATCTTCTTTTATCTACTTAGAGACTGGCTGCTTTAGGATTGGGTTCTTATGGTATTGACATGTTTTCCCAGCTCTCTTCTTTCTCTTTAAAGATACTTCTCAATGCCTTTTTCCCTTTTGTAAAACAAATGCTTATTTACTGGCCTGTGGTTTTTTTCTGCGAGTATAATTTCTACCTCAGATAGCTCTACCTCTACCTCTGTTTGTCATATGCTGTTGATGTAGCTCAATTAAGCCAAGTTTTCAGTGTGTTCTCTTAATCTGTAAACACGGGCCAAATTCATTCCTTATTTGACACAGTGAAAGCCAATGAAGTTATGAGAGCTGGATTTGGTCAAAAGTACAACACTGGGTACCCCAGACTGTGCACTAAATGGTGTTTTGTAGAATGCATTATTAGATATATCTTAATAAAGATATCAATAATATTAATGCCAAGACAGAATTTAATGATTTTTTTCATAACTTTCTTGAAAGTTGAAAATGTCTATATTTCTATATATTTCTGTTTCCAAGAAGTCTTATATGTGTGAACAGATATTTCTTTGAGTCCTCAGTGCGAGGCAATCTCAGCCATACATGAGCATGTCTCTGTCCATTGAAGATGAGTTTTAAGTTTTGACACTTGGCCAATCTCTGCCTCTTTTTTGCTCCAGAAACAAGTTTATGGATCTGCCCCTAAGCAACGATACACTTCTGTGTACTCCTATTTACTGTGTTTATTCCTTGGAGGTCAAGTCCTTACACACCTATTAAAAATGCTCACTAACGGGCTTTATTCGGTGTTTTCAGAAATGTCTAAATGCTCCTTAGTTGCTGTATGCAGTTTTGCAGTAGCCTCTGCTAGGTTTATGTAGATCTTGCTGGAAGAGGGGGTATTTGTCTAGTAAATCTGTTCTTCCATCTGCTATTTTTTTCCCCTGCATACCACATTCATGCCATTCTGATGCAGTTGTGGCCTTCGTTCTTAGGGAAAAATTCATTGATGGTGTGTCAGGGCAGAAGATGAGCAAACCTGGCTGTGATCCAACATAGCACTTCCATTAACTTCAGAAGAGTAGTTTAAACCCTTGAGGTTCTAAGCATGTGTCAGATACTTTGATGGGCTAATGTATGAGACACTTCTTTGTGGGATTCAGCCCAGTTAATTATTCTGTTACTGCCCCATCACTCTACACGCCTCCAAAATATCTGCCTTGTTCTATTTCACATATATACTCACCCTTACTGTTCGTAACAGGCTCTGAGCAGAGCAAAAATCTATTCAGACATGCAAACAGTACCCTCTTCCCTCTAGGGGTTTCAATAATTTCATCTTTAATGCCTAAAAGAGCAATGTTTTAAGAGCTCCTCCAAAAATCCCAGGTGAGTTAACAAGGTCTACCTTTTAAAAGGTCACAGTGGCCGAGGTATTGTGCCAGGCTTAAATTACAGAGTATTAAAATAGAGATACTTGTAAAGTTAGTGGCCTCTCTTTCAGGAAGTTTTTTAAATTTACAACCCTATTTCTATAATATGAAAGAGTTTTTAAATTAATTTTGTGAATTATTGCTGAATACAATGTGAATTTTATATCACAAAGAGCAATTTGGCATTTTCTTTCCAGCAAGTTAACAGTTTGGGCTCAACTTCTGTTCAGCAGCAAGGGATTACTTATGTGAAAGTAAGAAATGAAGCAAAGCAAGGAGCAGGAATTGATCATTCTGGAAAATCTGGTACCTGGTTTGTGCACTGCAGGATATTCAAACTGTGTGGGAGTGTGTTAGACTGAGTGAATGCTAATAGTGCTGAGTAATGTTTTTATACCTAGCACATTAAGAAAAATTAGAATTATTTTCTTGTGGCACTTTAACAATTGGCGACAGACCATTGCAGTGTTGTATGCCTGCAAAACAGTGATTTTAGTCTACGGTTAATGTCACTGTGGCTGAAGTGTGATAAAAACTAGCAACGTAGCATCTGCTGGAAGGCACGTGCTGGCAAATACTTCTCTTGTATCTGTTCCTTTAGGCGCGGTTCTGCCCAGATCTTCCCTAAGACCCGGTGGAGGAGAAAACATTGTCTCAATATACAACAATAAGGATTTCACCCCTTCCTGTTTACTCTTCCTCTTCTGAAAAATAGTACAACGAAATCTATTTCTGGTCTTATACCATTACTGAATGCAAAGTATGTGCTCAAAAATGGGATTCCACTGAGTATATTTTCCTCCCTCTTCTGGCCTCTGTCCTGATTTTTTTGAAGTATCTGTCCCCAGGGAAGAAGCTTCTGTTGCTGCTCTTCAGTAATGCTTTGTCTTTCTTTAGTATCGGATATATTGTCTTTCCTTGGTAAATCAGGTCTTTGAGAGAAGAACACAGTGATGTGGTTTAAAGGGCTGATCCTTCTACAGTCCACCTACTTCTCACATCTGTCCTTCACCACAGATCTGGGACAGCAGCACATCTCTAGTCACACACTGAAAAGCAGTGGGACTTGTCAGAGTGCTCTCACCTGCTCGTAAGAGAGACTTCACTTGGCCAGGGCACAGTCTCATTCCTGAGACAATTCCTCTTCCTGCCAATTCCATCCTCACCTTCAACTTCATCCATTTCTAGGTCAAAGCAATGTAAAATAGAAAGAATTCTGTCATGTCAGGAAAGTAGGATTTGGGAAAATATTTTTCCTAGGTTAGATTTTAGGAATATATGATCTTACAAATGAATTTTTCCAGTTAAATAAAGAAGCTTGCTTCCTGTGAACAGAATAAAATTTGTGTAATTCGACAAAACATCACCACAGTGAAATTTGAGATATACTAGTGCTGTGAGTCTTAAGTGAAAAATATTATTTGCTCACATTTTGAATACCTACTGATAAATGGTTTATAAAAGAATAATAAATGACTAATGTGTGCTTTAATAAATGATTCATCAATTCCTATAGAGACCTGTAAGTGAATAGGTTGCTTGTCACCATGATTTATGATGACTTCCAGCACTGTCTTCTGATTCAGTTATGCTACCCACTGGGGTAAAACAGCCCCTGGAGTACAATATGTATCTCTGTCTGCTCATGGTTCAAAGAGGATATAAGACTTTCAGAGCACCATCTGCAGAGATTTATTTTTGAGCTCAGGCTGTCGAGAAACACACTTGTAGCTTTGAGAGTCCCTGACTTGATTCTTGATATTAGTTAAATCATACTGAGGACCAAATACTGAGCTAAACGCACTTATAAGGTTCCTCCTGGCTCTCTTTTCCATACCACTTTTACAAACATTTCTCTCTTAGACATGATATTGTTATTTTCCATCCTAGATATAACTTAACAACACCGACCACACTGACACTGTCCATTCAGTTTGCACATTTAAAACCAACAAATCTCACCTCCCTTTCTTCTGTGATCTGAAAGTCAACCCTGGTCCTTCTTATCTTGTCTTACAGGAAAAATGTTGCCTTTTGGGACTCCTAATTAATCTTATTGCTTTCTCTGTGGGTCTTGCCAGTGAGCTGGACCCTACCTTTGGGCCCTAGCAATTCTGTTAACGGTAGATGATTCCCCTGTAACCCCCTCCTCTAGACCCTTAGATCTGATTTGGAGAAATCACTAGTGAGGACCACAGCTGGCTGAAAGAGTGCTGTCCTTTGACTAGCACACAGTTCAGGGAGCATGCAGGGCACCAGCCCTCTTCCACTTTCCAGCTAAGAGGGAAGTCAGTGTGTAACCCCGACTGAACAGAGGGAGAGACCAGCAGGAGCTGCCAGCATGGCTCAGCAAGGTGTTGGGAACAAGCTGAGTTGGCTTTTTCCCATTTCACATACTGTTCTCTCATGCCAGATGTTGGAAGGCCACACAACTGAGCTGAGGTACTTGAGCAGCAATAAGTAGAACTGAACAGATGAGAAGAAGCTGTTGCCAGGCTAGTAGTTAAGAAATAGAGCTGTAGTATGGCCTAAATGTTGTGGGAATCAGTCTTGAATTCTAGCAGCCTGTTCAAATTGGAGCAAACTCTTTCCAGTACTGCTTTGTCACGAGAAAGAGTTTTGTGGAATGGATGAAACTATTTTAGCAAAATCACATGAATAACATGCATATTGGAATTTCCATTTGGCTCCTATTTTTGGACTGTGAGACAATTTACATGCAGAGACAGCAGAATTCATACAGAAACTCAATGGAGCAGGACAAAGCCTCTACAGCTGTTAGTAAACTTTGGCATAGAGGACAGCTTCATGATGGCTAGGGTTCATCAGAGATGAGCTCTTTGGCCATCCTTGTTTTTTCTAGAGCGGTAAATACAGCTAGCAAGGCTCCTGAAGCATATTTCACCCTTCAGAAACCCCCTACACTAGATAAATATTTGCACTGACCTTTTCATTCAGCTTTACTTCCACTTCATACTCTTGTAGCAGTTCACTAACCCACTTGACATATCTGAAGTTCCAAAAGGTCCCCAAAAGCCAAGAAAGACATTACCTGGTATATTTTTTTTTCACATGTGAAAGGTAGAATTCAGAGATAATTTCTCTGGTCATG
This sequence comes from Phalacrocorax aristotelis, assembly GCF_949628215.1. Lineage (NCBI taxonomy): Eukaryota > Metazoa > Chordata > Aves > Suliformes > Phalacrocoracidae > Phalacrocorax > Phalacrocorax aristotelis. The sequence continues at coordinate 4,776,173 of NC_134283.1, read as the reverse complement.
GAAAAGAGAGGAAATGGGATCAAGGCAGGATTGCTGTTCCTATGTCATCGTTGTAAGATTCCTGCATCACCTGTTCTTAAAATATCCAGAGATCGAAAATCAAAAGGCTCCTCAGTCTGTTCCTGCACCAGCCTTAACAATGAAAATTTCTGCATAGCTTGATCTGAATTTCCTTTGCTAGAACTTAAAATCATTACATCTTCTCTTATTCTCATAGATATGGAGGACAGATTATGCCCTTAATATCTCTTATATTCTCATGCAAACAGGACTATCCATGAAGAAGACAACTTTATAACTCAGGATTTATTGTCTGTTTCTTAAAATAAATCAATAACACTTGTGTTAAACCTGTGATACTCATGATTTTTTCCCACAAATATTAACCTAGCAGTTTCAGTGAAACAGAAGAGATCAAGTTGTCCCATAACTGACGTGTGTTCTTTAATGTTTAAGCCAAGGCAAAGATGTAGATGTATATGTTTTTCTACTAGAGTCCATTTGCAAAGTATCTGTTAATTTAGTTTAGAGAGTATCTATTAGTCAAATGAAGAGCTATTTATTAAATCCACGTGAAAGGAAACAAGCATCTAAATAGTGAGGAATATTTTATTTTCTAAATGAAGACTGCGAGCATTCTGTTCTCACTGCAGAAATAACATGATATTTGAAATTCTCAGTAAAGTTCTGTTAACTGTACCATTTCTTCATGGTTAATAATAGGCCACTACTGTCAGTGGCGTTAAAGGCCAAGGCATTCAGAGTTTTCTTAGTTGTCATGAGCTGCAGAACAGATTTTCAAAATCACATAAGCAGTTTAGGAATCTCAGTATCTAAATAGTATAGGTATTTAGACTCTTTTTTTTTTCCCTGGAAATAATTTTAGATGTCAAAGATAAAAAGAGCTTATTTGACTTAAAAAATAGGTATACAGACATCTAATTCCCATGGAGTTTGAAAAGCTGGTTTTAGGACCATAGATTGCTTTGACTGTCAGTACTATCAGGATCTTAGATGACTGCCTATCTTCTAAACCTAATCACTTTCAAATAACTTAGAAAAATGCCTGTGATCAAGAAGAATGTTTGTTAATATTTCCAAGGTGGGTTGTGGTGGTACCAGACTAAGAACATCTGGAGGAGTTATGTAAACAATCTGGCTATCTGGATAATGCAATTACCTTTCGGGGGCTTTTTTCCCTTCTTCAATATTATGTGTCAGCTCTTATCAGAATTAGCTGGTCCGAGGCTTCTCATGTGATGAGAAATGCTCAGCACCACTCGGGACTGAATTACCAATGACCTTAAAAGCAAATACTCTGCTGTGGCGTTGCAAGTAAGAATAGAATAATTTTAGAGAAAGAAAAAGAAATATGCTTATTCTGTGCATTGGCTGAAATAGAGGACTGTTCTGCAAAAAACGGGGTTTGGAAGACCAGCGTTTCCTGTACTCATCCAGATTCATACTGTGTGCGTAGTAATTTGTATTCATGTGGCTTTGAGCAAGCTATCTGCATAACCAGTGTAAGCACTTTGTTCAAGAACTTTTGCAAAACATGTTTAACACTGAGTCCATCCACTTATCACGTAATTAGAGCTGGATACACTGCATAGCAGTAGGCAGCAGACTTCCACATTTATCTTTGCTTGCGAGGGGTGAGTTCATTGCTTTGTTTCTCTCCACCAAGGTCATGAAATACATGAAGTTGTCTGTTTAATCTCCAGATAAACACATTTCAGTGGTACATAAAACAACAGAGTGCCTGCTTTATAATCTGAAAGCAGCTGAGAAACACTTGTATAAGTACAGGAAAGGTTCTATGAATAGAAATGATCATTCAAACAGTGTGAAATTGGGAAGGAGCACAAAGGCACTTCGCTGCTTCTCCAGATCTGATTTTTTCCCAGCATTCTTGCTCTCCAGGTCAGGTCACACAGTAGACTTGTATTTTTGTCTGTCCATTTTTCTCATTTTCTGTGTTGCTTCCCTGCCCGTTGTTTAGTTTCCTTGAGTTGTTATGATCAGCTGATCTGAGCAGTCCTGATGCAAACTTCTGTGTGAGTTCTTGCCTTTTGTAACGCTTTGGTTATGCTTGGAAGGTCAGCAGCAACTCAGCGGTAATAACAGCAATTCTCACTACAGCTGGTAAATTCTCACCACAAAACCATTCCAATGCTGACTATCCTCTGAAGACTTCTTCCATCTGCTTCTGCTAACAGCAAATATCCAAACACTGCGAGCAACAAAAAAGCCATAAACCCAAAATTTATTGCTCTCTTCTACAAGAAGTGAAGGTTAATATGCTTCCTCAATGTGGTCTATGAAGTGTGAACTTTACCATCGATATTAAGGTCTGAATTGCAAAGCAAACAGTAGCAGTAAGAGTTTTGACTACATCTAGCACAAATACGTTTGGGTAAGTAACCGGAGAGTAGAAATTAAAGAGGAAGGAAGGCTCAAACAAAGGCTCTTGAGAGAAGCACAAGATAAACACAGATAATGTAACGTCTCCAGACCTAGTCTTGGACCACTTATTCAGGGAAGCTGTATAAACATAATTATTAGCAGCCATTGCTAGGAATGGCTATGTGATTTTCCAGTTAAACTTTTTTTCTCCAGATGGAAGTTTGCAGTTGCCTTCAAATCAAATTAGGACTGCTTTCTAGAGATTTCAGTTTTAATGTGCATTTTAAAGTTGAAGACGGTTGCCTGAAAAATTAATATTTTTTTCCCTCTGAATGTACTGCTGGAGTGTTCCATGGAAATTTCCTTTAATTTCACTTGTCTCCAAGAGGGGTTTACAGCAAGTTGTCCCTCATTATGTGTCCAAGGAGTTCCATCTTCAGCACTGAGTGCAGGCAGGTGACACCCAGACTTCAAAGAAACATCACACAACTACTTTCAGATCAAGATGTGAAAAAATGCATCAATCGCTTTTCTGAAATTAACTTTTGGCTTCTGTATCAGGAGACCTCGTTTACCTGTGTAACATCCGATTGACTGGAATCCAAAGTTCTGTGTGGAAACGCTATGGTTTCCATACATGGTAGTCATTGCAAAGTGGCTCCTGAATCACCGTTATATCATTCAGCCCGGACAGTATGTAAATTGGTGGGCAGGTAGTGGGGAATAGATGACCAGGTATTACCTTTGTGGTGCATCCAGTGAAAATCTTCTGTGGCTTGAAGGGACTTTTATTTTATGTACATAAAGGGCTACAGTTCCTCACATATGTAGTGTGGAATCTTAAAAGAAACACCAAGAACTCTAAATCTCCTTGTCTGACAGAGCACAGCTGATTTGAGCAGTAATAAATAGAGGAATTGTTAGATGTCTAGCAAAAGATCACTCTAATCCCATGAGTTAAGAAACCCACACTGTTAATATGCCTCTAGCATCTGTAGGAGTTCTATTTTAAAAGTAGAATTAAACAAGATAACACACTATAGATCTTAACATATTCAATTTGCACCAGACAAAACCCTACTTAATAGCAATTACACAATATGTGTGAGCTGGTATCATAGTTGCAGTTTATATGAGCAGAAGGGATTTATAAAGCTGAAGTATATTTGTGCAAAAATAATAGTTATATGACTGCTTAGGTCATTCCACTAGAGTGGAATGAGTTTTGTGATTAGTTTATCAGTTTCTTCAATGACAAGTGAGATTTTAAGTTTTTTGTCAGCAACACTAAAACTGATTTGGCTACTACAAAATTTGCTAACCATCTGTGCATGCGAATCAAAATGTCAGGATTATTTAGACAAAATATCTTTTTTCCGTCTGCTCTGAAACATTAAAATAGTGAACCGATAAAAATCAACATGCTAAAAGGAGCTGTACATTTATTCAAGTAAAATTGTTAGTAAGTGCCTATGAAAGAGACTCATTTGGAAAGCAATAAAATTCTATAGGGCTGATCATCTCTTGAACTTACTGGAATGAAAACAGTGTTGATACATTTAAGAGAAAAAAAAGAGATGAGGGGATTCATACAGAATCCTTTGCAGTTATAGTCTATGTTGAGAAGGATGATTCAGGAGTGTAATTTATTCATATCCTTGTACTTTCTGCTTTGGCTTGTTTCCAGGACTTGTTTGCCTTAGAGTCCCAGATGCTTATTTGCTTAAAGGGTAGCCCTTTCTCCAGCCGGCTGTCTAACAGTCACTTAATATTTATTTGTTTTTACAAATGTTTCCCCCTGTGTTCCCAGTCCATATGTCTCAAGAAAAAGTATAATCCCAGCACTACACAGAATATTGATGTTATCCTCACTTTCCCATTCTAGACTTTGACCCCATTGTGAAAACCCCCTGAATCCCAGTTGGTTACCTGACCCTGTGTTTCCCTGTTGCTTTATAGCCAGTCCTTCTGAGTTTGTGTTCTCCTATTCTCCTCTTCCACTTGATACAGCTTTTATAGAAGTATTTTTGTTCACTTCTCTTCATATTGTGGAAGATTTCTTCCAGCTACTTAATTGTCTAGTCTTCTTGATATTTAATTTGCCCAGTGCTGGAATTTATTGTTGTCCTTTTGCATCATCCTTGAAAATCCTTTCTGCCTGCTTCCTCATTCTCTTTTTAAAAACAAAACAACACCTACCACCCACCCCCAACCAACCAACCAACCAGAAAACTCTTATCTTTTGGTCTTTCTCCCTTTCATGCCTACTATTAAGTCAGCAGCCTGCAAGGAGCCTTCTCTGAATTTTAATAATTAAATTCAATTCTTCCTTCCTCTCCAAACTCCTTGAGGCTGTCATTTGACTCTCAGAGCCTGAACATCTAGCATCCCTTAAATGCCCCTCTGCTCCTCTTTCCAGTTCCTGTTTCAGATCTACCAAGACTAGTTTCAGTGATGTATCCACTGACCCCTTTTTGCCAAGTGTGACGTCCCCTTTCTCTCTGTTCTTATTTTCGTTGCTTTCCCCGCTGTCTTTTTATATGGAAAACTCTTCTAGTGTTTCATTAAAAGTATGTTTCTGACCTTTGTCATCTCATGATCCTCTTTCTGTCCCCATGATTTTGCTCCTTTAGTATTATTTCTGGAAGATCTTCCTTTTTCTGTTCCTTCATGCTGTCCCCCAGTGAACTCTTCTTCATCCCCTCATTGCCTGCTTCCCTTGGGAACCACCTGTCTGGTTTCATGACTTAAACTGATTGTTTGCTTATGACTTGCAGAAGTCCACGTACACTATTTGCCTGCCTTCTATAAATCGAGTACCATCACTGTCTGCTTCCACACATCATCTCATTTTTTTCTTTTAAGTTTTATTTCCTCCTCCTCAGCTCATTTGTTTTGACTGCCTTCAGTCACTGAGGCCAGCAGTGCCCATACGTTATGTAGTACTGTCAGATGTTCTTAGATCAATGATTTTTCTTCATTTAGAAGACTGATGGTAAGGAGAGTGCTGCTGTCCTCAACAAGTTTAAAGGGTTGAAAGCAATCTTTTAGTTCAAACAAAGTTTGAAAAATCTAAGGAGTTATGTGAGAAACTTTCAAAAGATACATAAGAAAAATCGATCCTGCTAAATAAGCTTAAATCTAAACCAACAGTTGTCTTTTGCTGAAATAATATCAAGGAAAAAGATTTATCTGTAGTATTGATATTCTTAGCTGCCTGTATCCGAGCTGTGGCTTCCATCCAAACACAGCACTCCGCAGAGATGTGAATGCAGGATTAGACTATAATGTAAATCTGGACTTTATACATATGCATATCTATATACATGGAATCACAAGCCCACAGATGTTTACCTGCCTAAACTGAGGACCAGATGTTTTATTGTCCTAAAATTGCATTGTTTGATATGGATGAAAACAAAAATGAAATTTGGTTTGGTTTTACTTGTCTATCCGAAAATAACACAGCTAGCATTTGAAAACAGAGAACACTGTACCTGATTAATTGATTCAGTGTTGAACTAACCTAAGAAAAAAAGTGTACCTTTGAAGACAAATGAAGGGCATGCTTTCTAAGTTAACAGCTCTGACCTTTTCTGGTTTTCCTTCTTAAATAATAATTGAAGCCATGAGTAAATAAATTCAACTTTGCCTGCAGATGTTGAACTCTTTAATGTCCTTTTACTCGAACATAGCCACTGCCTGATATTAATGGCAGAAACAGTTTTATCATGCCCCATGCTGGGCCTGACTGGCAGTCTGTAGGAGCTGTTTTCTTTCCTCCAGCCATATGATTAAAATGCAGTTCTAATCAATAAATCTGTACGGATTCTGTCAATGGTAAGTGTTCGCCTAGGGGTCTTCTGCGTCCCGGAGGTATTTCTTCAGTTCCTTTGTATTCACGAGGGAACCAAATTACAATGTCTTGTTTACTTAGACTGCCTGTTGAGATTGTTTTTGGATTGTCTGCTGGAACTGGAGTGAGCAATACAGAGCACACGAACACACTCACATGCTGGTAGGTATAGATGTAGATGTTAGCAGTAAGGCACCTCTTTCAGCAATACTGGGTTCCAGCATAGCCTCTGTGAAGTCTTTGCTTTAGAAAGATTAAATATTTAAGCATGCACTCTTGACTTATTCGGCATGTTAGTGGGAAACAGCATAGGGCGGATTACAAAAAGAGGTCTCAGATTCTGACATCTGATTTTAGCTGAACTTCAGCACTTTTCAAGGATGTCAGGGTTGCCTGTTTTCTCTTTTCTTAGATGAGGTTTATCTAGGTTGATCAATGAGTCTATATGTGAGCAATTAATCAGTTTTAGATTCTCTTTAGTCTAGTAGCAATTGCTTTAATGCAATTGATTGAAAGGGAATTTTAATGATATTACTAATTGTACTTTTAAAGGAGACATGACAGCTGTTATTGAACTCTTAATTTATTGTTTCCCATGGTGATCAGTTTGGAAAATCAAAACATGAGCTTTTAAAATGTGGCATCCCCTGCAGTCTCACTTGTTTATTTCTTAAATTTGTATGTCATCTCTGTAAATAATGGTAAAATAGAAGCCATGAGGCAATTGTATTCGGCTCCTAACTTTTTCTATTTCTCATTTTTGTGTTATGGGAGATGCAAGAGAAAGGTAATATTCCTTCCTGAATTCAGAAGGTAGTACATGTTTCCATGCATGTGTACAGCCAAGAAAAGCATCTGGTTTGTTTCTTTAAGAGACTACTTTCAAAGGGAAGTATTAGACTGTAGCTGCCTATGAGTGCAAACACTAGGAGCCAGTCCGCAGAAGTAAATGCATTCAGCTACATGTTGCACATCCAAATTATATTTCAGAAATAAAAAGCATGGTTTGTCAACGCTTACACAGAGGGTTATCTGTGTTACATAGTAAAGCTATTGTAATGTCTTTCCTGGACTAATTTGTAAGTATTCAGGAAGCACCTTATTCACTTTTAAATGCCTGGAGTCCACACTGTAAGTTGAAGCCCACTTATTCCATAAATTTATTTTTCTTAAATTTATAAAGTATGGGCAGCATTACAAATGTTAATGTTGCTATTATAGGATCATAATTTAAAAATACCAGCATTCTCAAAGGTCTCCAACAGTGTGTCATTTCCCTGCTTTATTAAAATGAATGAACAGATGTACAATTTATTTCTGCTGAACTATCATCTAAATTCATAAGCTATTTCTCATGTGTCTGAAATCCGTGTTGGTTTCCCATTTTCTTTGCCTTAGAAAAAAAAAAATTACACTCTCACATTTATCACTCTGGGGATATAAACGAGAAGTATACTCTCCACTTCATTCACTTTAGACTAATATCCGCAATACAATTTAAATCCCATCTCTTCAAGGCTATTCAGCAAAACCTAGGCACTGGAACACCCAGGATCTGATTGGAAAACTCCCTTGCCATCTACGTCGAAGACTGGCAGGTGGACTCTGAGGACACGATCTGTTCTCTCTGACAGAATGAGGTGGCACACAGCCTCATTTAATCTTTTTGGTTGGCATTTACGATGCTAGTGGAGGCTATGCAATTTCTTAGCAACGAGTTGGGAAAAACCAAGGAAGGGACACCTAATGACTGGTAAGTGGGAGAGGTGAGAAGGTTGGGTGTAATTGTAGTGAAATTTGCAGCTAAGGAACACGCATCAGCTGGCCCCAACCACTCATGAAGATGTGTTTTATTTGTCTTGCGGCAGCCTAGGAGCATGGCCGGTGCTCCCTGGAAGTGATAAACAAACAAAACAAGACAATGCAGAGATTAGATGGAATAAAATTATGGAGGCTTAAAAGCGCATGAAACAGACACGTTGCCATGGAAAAAAATGAGTACAAAAATCCCAGACAGTGTGCTCTCAGCCTATCGCCATTCTTGTTTGTTGGCAAGGTTTGTGGGCAATGTGAGGGGGATATTTTCCACTAATTCCATGTGAGGAATGAGTGGATAATATGCCCTAGGGGTTCTGGCAGCATTTCTTCTGAAAACCGTATTACTAAGGGTTTATATAGTAAGCAAACCGTAAAAATTTTCAATGGTTTGAAGTTGACAACAGACTTCTCAGGCTCCGACTGGTTTTTTGGAGGTTTTTTTCTCTGATAAAAATCACTTTGGCAAAGAGAGAAGTGGAACAGAATGTGAATCGATCTGCTTTCTTCATTTCATAGCTTCTCTGGAATTTAAATGCAGGCTTTTAAATAACTCTTTGCCAGACAATTCAGGAAAATGATGAAGTAATGGTTGAGATTTGTAAAAAAAGCATGATTTTCTTGAAAAACCTTCTCTGCAGTGGCAGGAGCAGTTTGTCCTTATGACTGCTAGGAAAGAGTTGTTAATTCACTGGTAAGAATGGAGGGGATGGAACTGGAGCAGGTATCTTTTTTATAGTGGCCATGTTGCAGACGGTCTCAAAACAATTAAATTTGGGTATCTAGCTCTGCCATTCTTGTTCCCTTTTAATCCTTCCCCAAGCTGAGATCATAATTATCTTCCTCTCTGCTTCCCTTACATTTTGTTGCCAAAAGAGAATATGACCAGCTTAGAAAGCAAATGCCAGAGGCATAATTTTCATCTCTTATCTGCCGTAGGGATAGTAAATGTGATTTTGCAGTTACACCCTGTATCTCTAGCTGTCAGCACCAAATCCACCGTAATGAAGAGTCTTGTGTGACGGGGAGTTTGAGACTGGAATCTCAGTTAGGGAACTCCTTCCTATCACTTGTTTTTAGGGAGAGAAAAAAACATTTTTTTTGGCAATCTAGTGAGCTTCATGGAAGTTAATGAGCACCATGGAACTAAAAAATGTTAGAAATCTATGCAAAAGTGTTTTGTTCCCCTTTCTGTTCTATATAGATTGTTGGGCTTATCATGAAGTCTGCAGGGGAAGCTATCTCAAGATATCCTCAGGTCCCTCCCTCCTATTTGTATAATTGTCAGTATTTGCATATTTTTCCTTCAAGAGCTTTGAAGGTACAGTCTCTGTGATCTCCAGGCAACATACTGCAGTACTCCAGCTACCCTGCTAGTGGCAAGTTTTGCCTCATCTCTGATGAGAATTTTCCTTGCCTCCACTGAAACCCATTGCTTCTTGGCCTTGATCACTATGAAGGTGAGGTGTAGACGATACTTTTGTCTACAAGTCCTGTGTGCATTTGCTGTGCAGATTTATTTGAGACCATGAGCTTTAGACACCTGCCTCTCCAATTGCTCTTTGCCTTCCACACTGGGGGCAGGAATTGGGTGCTATAATATAGCTGGGGCTGCCCAGTGCTGAGCAGATGGAAGAATTCCTGCTTCTGTCTTGCACACAGTACTACTTCTTACACATCTCAACACAGTTTTGCTGTTTTTGGAACATTAAATTGCCTTTATTGTCCACGGTTCTTTTTCAGTAGCAGAATAAGTGACAAAACTAACATCTGCTATATGTGTTTTTTTTCTTCTTTCATCCTCACCACAGGAGCAGAAGAGTGTATATATTTTGAGCATTTTGATGTGATGAGGTTTTGCTGCTGTTTGTTTTCTTCTATACATGTGGTTTTGCATTCAATATGGAGAATCTGATTCTATCATTTGGGTGTTTTCTTTTTATTTGTTTTGGGTTTTGTTGTAGAACAGGCTGAGGATATTTCATACACAAATAAGAATCTATAAGCACTGGGTAGTGAGATTTATGTCCCATTTAGGCACACTGTGATCTTCTCCACATCTCCATGCTAATACACCTAACTTCTGACCTTCAGTTATCCTGCAGTTCCTATTTTGTGTTTCCCTTAGGTAAGGGAGTCTGACAGCTGTGTCAGACTTTGTGCCATGGGCAACCATACATAGGGGCTTACGAGGAGATTCATCAATTCCAGAGTTAATTCAGAGTGAGTTTCATTAAGAGGTTTATAACCATATAGCATTTTCCATTCAAAAAACAACCCCAAAGAAACATATAGAAAATAGATCCTCCCCACTGGCAAGCAGAAGATTAAACTGCAACTTTCTGTTGCTTCCAGGGAAAATGGAGGTATAGGACTTCTTTTCCTTTATTAAACAATCCTGCACAGGAAAGTTGCTTTAATTTCTAAAGCATTGCAAATAATGGCTAACCCTGGTGTTGTATTGTTACACTCAAATTCTTGTTGATGGGCAAAGGAGAAGCTGACCTTATATATAAAGCCAAGAATTTATTGTTAGTAAAACTGAGAACTGATCCAAGTCCATCCTAATCCAAAATTTAATCCAGATTGAGTTACTGCAGAAAAAAAATAAAAAGGATTAAGTATCGTGGTTGGTGCAGACCTTGTGCAACTGTAGCCCCACATCTGGACCGACATGGGAGTGAGTGAGCGATGCGCACTGACTCACTTTGAAGTATAACGAAAGTTCTCCATCACCGTTAGTCCACTGAAACGGTGATAACCACCCTGGGTCAGAAGGCAGAGCCAGTGGCTGTGGCAGTGGCCTCAGGACTCAGAATAGAAAATATCTGTGTATCAGCAGACTCAGGATTGTTATATAGGATGCAAAACTAACTAGCAGGAGTCAAACTGAGCTGCTGGGCATTTGTATTCATGTGAGAAGTGCCTTGAGGCTTTCAGGGAGTAGTAAGAGGTCCTTTTTTATATTTCATCCCAGACATAGTACTTGCTGGTTCAGGTGACTGAAGTACAGTGCCGGTATCTTTAATGAGCTCCCCCAAACTCCATCTGAGCACACACAAGGGTGCTGAGCTGTCTGAATGTACGACTGTGGCGTATCACAAGTGATCAAAGTCTCCCTGCTTATAAGACTGAGGAAGCGATACTCAGCCAAACAATATTAAAAACTCTACCAAAAGTAAAATAAGAGCTAAAATCTGGCAGTGGCAAGAGGGACAAATGGAGAGAACCAAGAGGACTTTTCTGTCATTTTCTGACTAGAGTGTGTAACCAGGAAAACCACAGCTGAGCTATGAAAGTGTGTGTGTCTGTGAGAAAGGTTATTATACAGGTTAATACAGACTGCTTTCCTTCCTCTGGTTTTCCTTTCCCCCTCCAAGTGCAATGCCCCCGACTTCATAAGTGAAAATATCAGGAGTAATTGAAGTTGCAAACCCCAGCAGAATCTTAAATTAGAAATTAAGCAAAAATGCTCATCAGTTGGAGCACAGAAATCCTGGACAAATTTTCTAACGCAGTGTTATATCAATTGGAATAATTTTTTTCCCCAACTGCTTCACTAACTGAATTGATTGAATTAAATGTGTTCTGTGGTGCTAGCTAACCTCTGACCCCAGTTACTCAGGATAATCAGGGGGGGTAATCAGCCTGCCATGATCTGAGCTCCAAAGGAAAAAGAATATTGTAAGGTTCAGGGAGCCTATGCTGGCATTAATCAGATGTCACCAGGGTTTGATTATAAATCCTAAAGACCACCACATTCATACAATATGGTTTAATTCACTAAAAATTAGGTATCTACATATCAATCACTAAGCTGAATATCTGAAAGTGCTTGCTTTTCTAATAAGTGAAGTCAGGTGTCAACACTTTGGAATGTCCCACAGTTTAGTAATAAATATAATGATCAGCATCAGCACAAAAGTAGCATTAGCCAGATTAAAAAAGATTTTGTTCTAACCTCAAATATATTTTTTCCTCCAGTTGGGGTTTACAGCTCCATTGAATTTGTTCCTCTTGTTTCTATTCTAATTATGAGCTTACTCAGAAGCAAGAAATAGTGTATGTTTCAAGCTACTTGCAAGCACAGCATTTTTCCTTCCTTCCGAGGGGAGAAAGGATGGCTGCTTACAGTGTATCATACTGCTGTGTGTAGAAATAAAGTGATATTTATTGTCCCTTAAAATGATTTCCCCTAGAACTGGCAAGCTCAGTTGAAAAATCTGTATCTAGAAATGTGTGTTAGGATCCAATTAATTGCTAGTGTACTTGCCTGCTCTCCTTGGGAGGAGTTCAGTGTGGCAATTTTGATGCAGATGTATTGGCATATCATGTAGGCATTTGCTACAGAAGAAGGTGAAGCAGTCTTAAGAGAGAGAAAATAGCACAGTTGCTTAATAAACTAATTTTCTTCATAAATGTAGTGATTTAATGTGCTTTCAACCCTGTGGGAAAGCTTTTTTGATATAAACCAACGATAATACCAAATGCTTATTTATTGTATTGGTGTCACCTTTATTTCCTGGGAATTGCCTTCATTTGCATTAGAAATTTGGTCTGTTTGGATTTGGAGGACTTAAGCTGCTAAGGATTTCCAAGCATACCACAGCATTAGCTGTGACCAGGACGAAGGAATTGTATGAATTCCGGACATCCCAGCAAGAGTCGGCTCTAGTGAGCACTTGCTGCACAGGTGCCTTGGACTTTCTGCTCCTACCCAGACTGACCATGAAGTACATTTGTGCTAGGTGTGATGCTTCTCACCTTCCACCAATGTATTATGGTGGTGGTCTTCACAGGCACAGTAACCATGATGTGCCACTGGGACTGGCCACATTTGCTGTTCCTGTTCATGTAATTTCTGCAGCTCATACGAAGCAGGTCTGACAGGTTTGATCCACTGTGTACAGACTTCATGGTGTGCATGCACACCTTGATCTTTCTGTCCAAAGCACAAGTGCAACGCCTTGGCCGGTCTTGGCCTCCCTCCTAATTTTTGGTGTTCAGACACAGAAACTGAGGAACATTGCCATCAAACCTGTAGTCGTTCACATTCTCCAAATAGCTGTGAGAGAATTCAGTATCAGGATATATAAAAATCCTTAGTTCACTCTTTAACCTCCTTATTAATAAAAAGAATCAAATGGATACTTATCTATTTACAGCAAAACATATCCAGCTGAGGCTGCAATGGTGTTTGTGTTCAAGAAGGCTGTGTGTAGAGTGAATGTCTGGTTAGGAAAACATAAATTACAGGTGAGAAAATGAAAGGGCCCTGAATGTTCCCTCTGCGACATTCTAGGCAGGAAATAAGCACACAATGGGCACTTACAAAAGGAACGTTTCATTTTCCTTTATTACAAATATTTTTCTTTCAAGAAAAGATGAAATGAGCATTGGCAAAAGGAGCCAGGCAGTGGGAGATGGAGACCATGGGTATCCTTAAAGCAGAAAGCAATAAATCCATTTAGCATTCCTTTGCTTTTTTCTTGACCTTTTCCACATCTGTGCAATGCCAAACCATACATCTGTTGCTCCATGCTTCGATCGCTGTTCAGTGCTCTATGTCTCAATATACGCTTAAATCTCATGTGTTTTCAAAGCAGGCCACCCCAGCGGCAAGTGAACTCCTCTCAAACTGCCCTTTGAAACCTCCCATCATGGTGCTGTATAGGGAGGCTCAGATCACTCCATAGTCCTTAGTCAAATAGGTGGCGTTCGGTTGTATTATTCTTTCTTCTTGATCTTGGGAAAAGGATTTTTCTGCGCTAATAAGGTTGGAGACCCCAGGGCCTCGTTGTTCCCTATCAGGGTAATGAGAGCACTATGTTTACCTCAGTGTTCAAGATACGATAAAGATTTTTCTGCTATGGGAGGAAAACAAAAAAGGAAAGAGACCATTAATCATGAAAGTTCACCTATGTCTATGATCTCTAAATGATTCTTCTTGTATTACAGCTTTTTGATATAGCAGCAATATTTATGTTCAATGAATGTTTTGCAAACAGGATGTAAGCTAGACAATTTGAGGAAAAAAAAAGTGTAGTAGAAGAAACTATGTGCAGTAGACTTCATTCATCATGTTGTCGGCAGACTTGGAAGACTTACTGTGTTTGGATAGATTGAGATATGGAACGTTCAGCCCAAATTCTCCTTTTCCCACCCAGTTTTTCACAGAAAAAATAATGCTGGTTAGAAATTTCATTTTTATAATTCAGACAAATTCTGTATCACTGCAGATAATACTGCCTGTAAACTTCCATCTGTACCTCCTGCCTCCACTGGAACAGTGTGAAACCTTGCAGGGTTCTTATCTGCGTCCAAAAAAGAGTTTTCAAACTGGGCTAACTTCAGACAGCTCTCAGCTGGAGGGGCTTGTAAATCTAGGGCATCTCATCCCCATCAGCTGGCACAGCCTAAAATGCCAGAAGTTTGGGGAATTGATGAAATTCATTGCTAAAATATTCTAGAGATACAAGTTGCTTTGGATGCTTCAAATGGTGCTGCTAGGCACTGCGCACCGAAGATCATGTGAAGAAGCTTAACCACTGTCAAAACATCTGTTGTTGGCAGCATGGGTCGTAATCAGCTATAAACTGGCACAGTGAATAACTCTCTTCTTTGGAAGCTATGTCCTCTCAGAGCAGGAAAAGCAAGATTTCTCATTGGATGCATATGGGTTTTTGTTCAAAGAACTCAAAGATTCTGCCATTGAGAAAGTCTCATTTACATTGTAATTTCTACCTCTCTGCAAACACCTGTTGGCTTCGTAACCTGGTAACACTCTGGTTCAGTGCTGCAATATTAAGGTGCCAAAATAGAGCGTTTTCATGGCGTTCTGAAAAGTGTATAAAGGATTTGAAAAGACCCATGTTAATCTGTGATTTCCTTGGACAGTGCAATCTTACTTGGAAATACTGTTAAATTGTGACTCAATTCCATCTACTATTCAATAATCAAATTGTATTTAACCTACATTTTAAACCTGATCTTCAACTTAGTTCTAAAACATCGTGACAGTTGCTATGAAGTTGGTGTCTATATATGAGAGTTTCATAGACTAATTTATTTTTTCCTTATTTATACATAGTTGAGAGGTAATCATCATCATCATCATTTTAAACAGGGTACAAGTAACTATTGGAGCTGATTGCCAAATAATTTAATAATATGCTTATCACTTAGGTTTTTTAAAATCTAGAATTGGTGCTTTTTGAGAAAATTGTGCTCAACTTCAAGTTGTCAGTATTGATGCTGAGTCACTGGGGATGACTGTTCAAAACGTGTGTGGCCAAACATTTAACACAGCCAAGAACATCACAGAATTCACTTAAATTAGACTATGTGCATTCAAAAAACTGTGAATGTATTTTCTATTTGATGTTCATGTAAGGCAGGAGAAAAATACATAAAAATCACTCCTAGAACAGGTTCAACCTTTTTAGGTAGTGATTTCCTGAGTAATAAGAGCATCATCTTAAGGGACTTTTTATTTTTCCTTTTTCTTTTTCCCCATCAAGACATGTATAAACCCTTGTTGTCAGAATGGGCTTCTTGGCGTCTTAGTTTTTCATCAAATCTGTGCACAGTCATAGCTCATGTCAGTTCTAAGGGCACGTTTGGAAAGTATTCAGGAATATCTTATTCATTGCTAAGTCCTCAAATAATAGAATAGGGGAGTAACAGGTTTGTGTTAAAAGATAAAAATGCAATAAATTGTGAAATTAGGATTTCACAGAACATCCATTCATAACTGTAGTAGTAGTTATACAGATGAACAAGATCCCTCTAGAATTTTATCTCTGAAATTATTGTTCTTTAACCTATTTAGAATGAAGCATTTTTTTTAACGTCTTCCATTAGTTTGCTTTTGTATAGCACTAAAATACAGGTTTTATACATGTATGAAAAGGAATTCTGGAAGTTACCTTCTTAAAAACAAGTCACAAAATGCCCTTCTCTACTTCCTAAATGGAAACAGGACAATAATTTAATAATCATCAGGAGCTTTCATCTGCTGAAGCTGTTGTCACTGCTCAGCTCCCTCCCGATGAGTGCAGAGGCCACTTTGCATTTACTTATACCTGGAAGGAGACTAAAGCCACTAGAGTAGTTTCTGCTTCATTCCTGTGAATCTCCCAGACTTTCCAGCAAATTGACTGGTCTCTGCATACGGGTGTTTAAGTCAATGCTATCAAAACAATCTTTCTGTTGTGATAAAATTCCCCTTTTATCTACCACTTTGATGTTCAGAGAGGAGTGAATTCATCTGTCCTGCTGTTAAGGAGGATAAATTCCTTGTAATACGAGTAGGTGGCTTCCACACTTTTTTCTATTAGTAAGGCAGTATCAGTAAGCGTAACCTTATATGTTCAGATCTTAATCTTCAGCATCAGAAAAGTTGGTTTGGGTAAGAAAAAGTATCTGCTAAAAATGAAAGAGGAGCATTTAATAAGGCCCCCTTTCCTTCCCTCGTGACTGTCATTAGCATAAGTGGGAACTGTGTGGATTGATGGGGGGAAAGCCTGTAAAACCTTTCTGCTCCTAAAATGTAGTGGATAAAAAAGAAAGAAAAATTCAGCTAAGTCTATTCTATTTAAAGTTCATTCTATTTAAGGAAGACATCCAGCATCTTAGAAAGAAGACAGGTTTAACACTGCTCTTGATGGGAAGAAATAATACTTAGCTGGGCTGGCTGAATACAGTGCAAGTGGTCTCATAAATGTGAAAAGCAGGTACCTCCCTGGTCCCTAGGCAACGCTGATGTTGTAACAGGTGAATAGGTGTAGTTTGCTCTTTCAGGCTTGGTCAGATCATCATTTTCTATGATGCTGTTGTTTTAAACATAAGGTTTGTTCTACCTGGGGGGAAAGAATTTCTGAGAGATAAGAAAATAACACCATTATCTCTTTGAGTTTCCTCAGAAGTACCTCAAGTGTAGTAAATATTATAGTGACCTTTTGCTGTCCTCTGTCCACCTGGAGAAAGAGTATTTGTTTTTCTATGATATGATTTGGTGGTTTAGCCCCAGTTGGCAACCAAGAACCGAGCAACAGCCTCTTGCTGCCCTCCCCCCAGGTGAGATGGGCGAGCGAATCTGAAGAGCAAAAGTAAGAAAACTCCTGGGTTGAGATAAGAACAGCTTAATAATTGAAATAAAATTATTAATAATAAACTTAATAAATTGTAATAAAAAGGAAAACGAGAGAGAAACAAAATCCAGGAAAAACAGGTGATACAACTACTCATCACCCACCGATTGATGTCCAGCCAGGCCCCGAGCAGCTATCGCTGCTCCCCCCCGGCCAACTCCCCCCAGCATGCATACTGGGCATGGCATCATATGGTATGGAATGTCCCTTCGGCCAGTCGGGGTCAGCTGTCCTGGCTGTGCCCCCTCCCAGCTCCTTGTGCACCCAGCAGAGCATGGGGAGCTGAAAAAGTCCTTGATTAGTGTTAGAACTACTTAGCAACAACTAAAACATCAGTGCTTTATCACCATTATTCTCATAATAAATCCAAAAGTCAGCACTGTACCAGCTACCAGGAAGAGAATTAACTCTATCCCAGCTGAAACCAGGACATACGACCATCATTCTAGAAGCATCCGTTGTATTTGTGGGTACTTGATTTATTCTAGAAATAATTGAATGCACCTTGCATTTAAGGTGGAAAAGTGGAAAAAAGGAATGAATCCTTTCTAAATAATTTATATATTCTGAAAAAAAAGAGATGTTTGTCTTCCTTCTGAATCTTCAGACAACTGGACTACATTTGATGTATACTCTGGAGGTAACAGGCTTTGAAGCAGGCATTCAACATATGTTTAATACATGTTAGAATTATCTTTTTGCCTTCCCTCAGTGAGACCATGAGCTGGGCTGAGAAAGAGTCAAAGTTTAGTGTAAACAGTCGTCTTCGAAACAATTCAAAAAAAGTGGCTACTTTCAAGTATCCTTCACCATCACTTATTTACAATCTCTGAATGGCTTTTTAGTCTTCTGCAAGCACATAAATGAGAAGATAGGAATACAGCATCGGCTCTGAATGGGGTTTCAGCTCAGCTGTGGGAAAGAAGCAGAAATGAAAGTTCTCTAAATTAATTTGTGAATGTTATGAGGATCTTACCCTCTAGAGCTTCCAAAGTTTTCTAAGATTTGTGGTGTCTCCAAGAGGGAGAAGAGGACTATTTGCATTGACACTCTGACAACTTTACAGGCAAGTCTTGCGGCACCCAGCAGGTTGTCCGTCCATCCATCCATCCATCCATCCATCCATCCATCCATCCATCCATCCGTTCATCTATCCGTTCATCCATCCATTTTACCCCATTATTTTTGCATTCTGTCCCTGCCCTACTCAATCTTGAATCCTAATACCTAAAGAGTTCTTGAAGTGGTCCTGCTGAATCCCAGAGGTAGCTTGGCTTCATCACAATGGAAAACTGCTCACAGAGGCATGGGGAAACAGCCTGATTAGTACTTTCTTCTTTCTTTGTTTGCTGCATTACTAGTCCTCCTTAGCAGTACTTTTCCAAGCAGCCTGATGAGCACCAAAATGAGATAAAGTTGTGTTGAAACTTCCCTTGCCTTTTATTGATCATTTGCGATTAATATCAGTGATATTAAGCATCTTTGTGGTTTTCAATAAAAAGGTACAAATTTATAGAGCCTGCAGAAATTGTAGCCATGTTACAGAGAGCAGAATTGAATCTTTGGTCTTCCATTTAGCTAATTAATCTTCTGGATTTCTTGCTGTTGTTGCAGGCTGCAGAATATAGTGGACAAAAATATTCATTCAGTCTTTCATTATTGAGCAGTATTTCTATTTTGTGAAGTAACTGGTGTGTGCCTTAAAAGATCACAGGACATTTACAATACATAGCCTGTGAAATTCATTCAAAAGTAAAAGGTGAAAATGCATCCGAAATGACTACGGTCAATTTCATATATTTGGAAAGATTTTTTTCTAAGCTACGATTGAATTCTTTCTGTAATTTCGCTATGGAGATGGGCAAATATTATGTACTTAGAAAAAATATAGAATAAGCTGAAAGAAACACTTTGGGTTAAGAAATAATATAGTGCCTATAAGCCAGCATTATGGCAGTAAGACAATGACAATTACTAAAACTGTTTAGGTCTTTAGTAGCTACTCATAGCTTTCGTTTGTGTTTTGCATCTAGTTTACACCATTAAATCCTTGTCTTACTATGATAATGCTTTATATTTATATAGTGTCTTTCATCTAAATGGCTTCCAAAGTGCTTCATATGTTGCTTTGTGTACAGCTTACATCAACTTAATCCATTATATTAATACAGCTTTCTCTGTAGCAAAATATACAGCAGCTATTTGTGTCCATATAGTAAATGCCATGCACAGTTTCAAGAGGGAAAATACCTTCAAAATCTGTAGAAGAGATTAGGAAGAATGTAATACCAAGTTACAATTTTCCCTGGCCACAAAATTGGCAACTATATTGCTCAAGTGGAGAGTTCAGGAGAAACTGCAGCTAGTCGGGTCCTCCAGTTTTCAGCCCGCCAGGGCCCCCGGTAGCAGACCAGCACGTTTGGTCATTGTGCGGAGATGAAAGGTGACTGAAGAATCATCAGTATCACTTTGTTCCATGCACAAATGTTATGCTAAATTTTTCCACGTAGTGTTTCACCTGCCTAGTTTGTGAAGTCTGATGAGCTCCAAGTGCCAGATTACTCGGTTTATTGTTAGCCGGCAAGCTGGGCTTTGTGACCCAGTGAATTCCACGAGAAATGTCCATTACTGGCATTTATGAGGTTCTCATTCCTGATTGCTTGAGAATGCAAACCGTTGTCATCACTCTGAAAGCTCATTTGTCCTTGGAGATATTCCAGATACAGAGCTATGGAAAATACATTGTTTCCTTAACAAATAAATATTGGCCACTCAGGAGCACCCATACTGAGTGACAGTGTGCAAAGTAAAAGACACAGACAAAGAGCAAGCAGATCGCAAGTGGTTGTATAAGCTTGTCTTCATACTTCCAAGAAAGTAGATAGACAAAATACAGTTGCAAAAGCAGTGGACTTCATTGGAAGAGGACAAGTACAATAATACATTTTCCCTGGGGAATTTCTAATAGAGACATGAATTAATATGGGATCATTATTTCTCATCTTTTATAATATATAGATGGGAAACAAAACACCTGATAGTAGCACAGAAAATACCTTCAACTGGAATGTCGTCCTGATAAATGCAAACTGACATGCAGTTTTAATTTGTTTGTTCTTGACTGGGAATCACAGCATGCAGAATCTTAATGAGCCATGGGGTAGCGATCACCAATCCCAGACACATCTATCTTGCATTGTGTTTGCTGCTTGTGGCAGCCTTTTAATTTGGGTATATCGGTACCTGACTCCAAGGCAGTTTTTCAGTGGCTTCATAAAGGTACTAAGGTTATTACTGCATGCTCATGCTCTTGCTGGACAGTAGGCATTCAGGTGATTCTGATGCAGGTAAGTTCATTTGTTCCTCTGTGCTCTGAGAAGCCGGTGAATAAGACCTCACTTACTGCAGAACCTTTAATAAATAAGGCTGTCAGTTAAGAGTCCAATTTTCATACAGGTGAGGTACCATTTCCAGGTTTGTTTGAGGCTGAGATGGGATTAGTGCCTGGATTCTCAGGTGATAACATTTTACAAAGTGATCTGTTCATATATCTGCCCCATGGTGGAAATCTGGCAAGGTCGGTTTTTCCTGAGACCCTACTGAGCCATTTTTCTGTCACAGGATCACAGAATCACAGGTTGGAAGGGACCTCAGGGATCATCTAGTCCAACCTTTCTAGGAAGAGCACAGTCTAGGCAAGATGGCCCAGCACCCTGTCCAGCCGACCCTTGAAAGTATCCAATGTGGCTGAGTCAACCACTGCCCTGGGGAGATTATTCCAAAGGCTGACTGTCCTCACTGTGAAAAATTTTCTTCTCATGTCCAATCTGAATCTCTCCAAGAGCAACTAGAGTTGTATTGCTAGCCTCCCAAATATCCAAACATTCTCTGCCTCTCATTTTCACCGCAGATGGCTCCAACACTCACAACGTCCCAGGATTGCTCCCACACCAAAGGTGCCAGCACTAAAAGTTATCACTGGGCCTCACCGGCCCTTGGCAGCCCTTGCGCAGACACACCAACACTGGGGCTCTGCACCTGCCTAGCCTCCCAAAACCCCGAACGTTTGCTAGGAGACTATCAACTGTCCCACCAGTTTGCCGTAGAGCTTAAGGTGGAGGAGGATTGCACTCAGTATTATGTTATATCCTGGCTCTGCCAGGAAACAGCCACTAAAATTAAGCTGTGGTTCAATTTGTTTGTTTCCCCACATGGCTTCTGCTTAAGCTAGCCCTTGGTCCAGGCTTAAGTATTCTCAGTAGATACCTGCCATCTTGAATTTCCTGTACTCAGTAAGAGAAAATTCCTGTCAGCTTGGAAAAATTTTTCATCTTGTCAAGCTTTGCACGTAGTCTGGAGCAGGCTTGCAAGATCTAGGGAAAGGAGGAGCAGCGTTTGACTGTTGAACTCAGATTATCTCTTCTGCTCAGTGCTATTCTGGGTGCTGTGTAATATGCTGTATTCCAACACAGTTGTTTTGAATGTTACTCGTCTTCCTAGCCATCCCTTTACTGACTCTTTTGTTGTAAGAAATATAAACTGCTTGTTTTCACTCTCAGTGACCTCCATGCCTAATGGAACCATCTTTGTGATGTCTCCCAAGAATGTCCAGTGGTCGATAAGCACTTCCCATCAGTCCATCACGACAGCAAACATTGCTCACTCGTTACATTTTCAAGTCTATTTGTGCTTCCTCACAAGCTACCCTCACACTCTTGGAGGATCTCTTCATCTACACCCATCACTGTATTTCCTTGATGTCTTTCAGTTCCCCATTAAAAGTCTTATTTGTCTGCAAAAACCTGATGATTACGTGTAGACTGCTGGCTGCTGTTCTCTCGTTGTTTCCTTCTAAGTTGCTATCAGTCACTATCAGGCTGTCTTTCTTATTTTTTCATCACCTTTTGGGTGCAGAAAAAGGGGAATCAGGTCTTTTTTTTCCCTATGTTTATAAAACTCTATGACAGAATTACTAGAACGCTAGGCGGTATGCATGACAAGCACAATACGTGGCAATGTGGCACATGACTCCACAGAGCAAGTTAACCTTATGTATTCAAGTGCTCAGTTGTAGTAAATGAACAGAGCTTCTTCCAGCCAAATGCAACTCTGGCCCAGGGTATTTGCCTTCTAAGACTTTATTTTAATATGGGTCCAGATGATAGCAGTTTAAATAAAGTGCTGAGCTCATGTATTTTTTTCTTAATTTATAGTGGTGCTTAGGGGATATGCAGATATTTAAAAAGGGTAAAATCAATTAACTTGTGATCCAATTATTTGTGTTAGCCACTATGGGGCTTTATTTTAGAGCACTGGATCAGACTCTCCCAGTTAAGCTCTGTGCTTTGAGAATGTAAACCTTTCATTTTGAAATATGACAAAACTGTGGTTATCTTTTCTCTATTTTCTAACCTAATCCCTATCTTTGTCCTCTCATAGTTTTTACATTCCCTTCTTTACTTTTGTTTTTGAAAGGGACCCAGATAAATATAACAGATTTTTCTGAATACTAGGAAACTTATTCTATATATAAAGGTGGCTGAACAGGCAAAAGAGTTCACCTTCTCGATGATATACACTATATTTTTTCTGGGCCTCTCCATTTCACAGTAGATACTCGTCTTTCACTATCAAAAATCTGATTTATTAACTTTTCAGATTCTAAATTTAGAGTAGACCTACGTGACGACTTCTGTGATTTGATCATTCTGCTTTTTTATCTGTCTAGAACAGGTTTTAGTTCCATGTTCCAGAGAGCTTCAAATACCCTCTGTCTTAATGTGGTCATTTTTAAAATGCTAAGAATGCTAGGGGTGAGTGTACCACTACGCTTGGAGCAGCCTTTGCCTGTAGATGTTGTCATTTCCTTGACCTGCAGGTGTCAGAAGGTCTGCACTTTTGTGCCCCCAGCAAGTGTATGTGCCCTTTCTGCACTACTAACTCACTGCAACTGAAGCTACTGAGAGCCTTTCCTAAATAAGGAGAAAATAGGAATGTAGAAGAAAGCCAGCCCCAGCTGAGATATCCTTGAATTAGGTATCCTTAAACTGACATGCACTTTTTTTTTTTAACTAGCTGGCACATCATGGTAACCTTTTCCATCCTAGTCTGGCACTGGTGGGGTAAGGATAATAAATTTATCTCACTGGCTTCGCAATGATGTATCTGAATAAAACAGCCAGATCTTTAAATATTTTACCCTAATAGGTCTTGCTGTTCTCAAAGTGATCCAGGGAGTATTAAATACTTAATTGAATAATTTCAAATGGATTAAGGAACAGAATTTTCAGAGGGATCAATATGAATTAGGAGCAGATGCCAAGTCAAATCTAAGGGTTAGATTCTTTAGGATTAGGTTCCTTGAAGTCTAATCACATTTTTACGTAGCTATACAGGAATTGTTTGGTTCTGAACACGCGGGAAAAATTCTGGTCCTTATGGTTCTGATGTCTCATTTTATATGTGCTCAAACTGAGACAATATGAAATAATATACAAACTATCCATCGGGCTAATTACTCATTTTCAATTTGAGTAAGAGCCGCCCATGTGTGCTTTCCAGCAACAGCATTGTCATGGTTTAACCCCAGTCAGCAACTAAGCCCCACGCAGCCGCTCACTCCCCGCTGGTGGGACGGGGGAGACTTTCCAAAGAGTAAAAGTGACAAAACTCATGGGTTGAGATAAAGGGAAAGCAAAAGCCGCGCACACAAGCAAAGCAAACCAAGGAATCCATTCCCTCCTCCCCACGGGCAGGGGGTGCTCAGCCATCCCCAGGGCAGCAGGGCTCCATCACGCCTAACGGTGACTTGGTGGGGTGGGGTGAGGGGCAGAAATGCCTTGACTCTGTGCAAGCCCTGCTCAGCAGGGACTGAAACACCTCTGTGTTATCAACACTGTTTCCAGCACAAATCAAAACCACAGCCCCACACTAGCTACTGTGAAGAAAATTAACTCTATCCCAGCCAAAACCTGCAGAAGCAAGAAGAAATGCCATCTTGGTAATCATTCCTCTGTTACTTCCAAGATTGATAATAGAGCTTTTCTTTTTATTTGTTTCAAAGCAAGTGAAAATATTGTTATATTATAATTTAGAGTTAATTAAACTGTAAATGAGCTTAATGATCTGTGTGAAACAAAGCTTAATCACAACCTGTTACATATTAACTATCAAAATCAAAAGGATCTTTACATTCTTTGTTAAACATACCAAAGAAGATAGAAATAGCCAATCATTAATGTCATCCTTTTATAAAATCAAGTTTGAGGCTGGAAAGGTTGAACTGAACACATACACTCCAATTATACAGCTAAAGTGGAAAAGGGTTTGAAAACATAAGTCGTATCTTTGGAAGAAATGGAAAAAAAAGATACCCCAACACAGGAAAAGACATAGTCGTCTGCTCTGTATTTTACTATAAGGGAGTCCATTTTACTGTTTGTCCAGATTGTGAAACCTATATATTAATAAAATGCCACTTTCTGGGTTCAGTATTCTCACAAAATCTTCTGTAGTGTTATGACTTCACGTGGTCTATAGACAGAACAAAAGATATTTAGTCTATTCAGGTCTCGAAGCCCCTTGGGTGATTTTTTCCCTTGAGTGATATAGTGTCACTGCCCATGTAGCTTTTAAGAAGTGCACGTACAGCAAAACCTATTTCTGTCATTAAAGTTTGTAATTTTGGATTTTTGAAGGCTTAATCCCCAGAAATGCTAAGATTTCCTAATGACCTATAATGGTACTGCTGATGATCAGCACTTCTCAGGATTAGGCATGTTATCATTCTGGTTTATCCACCTATAAAGCAGGTATTATCTTATCACTCTTATATACAGTGCTTTTATCACGTCAGCCTCAAGTACTTGAAAGGTGAGGAGTATTATTAAGTCTGACCCTTACAAGTTTTTCCAATGATTTGTTTAATGTTTTTCCTACACAAATAAGAATGATGTTATGCGCTGCTTGTCTGGATAGTAAGTTAGAGAGAATTTTCTCATAGGGCTTGGCTAGCTGAATAGTACAGGAGTGCAACAAACTTCACAAGGTCATAAAAAATTCTTCCACTGAAAATAGAAAGTAACACTAACTTATTGTTATGCGGGCAAAGTGGTAGCATGAGGTCCAATTATTTTTGAGACTCTTAGAGCAACCCCTCCAAAAACCGATATGGGAAACTTCTTGTGAAAATGTTTCATGTATTGATAACAGTGTAGTGAAAAGTAATAAGGGGGTGTAACTTATGAAAATAATAGTCTGAAATGCAAAACTGGATTATTTTTAAATAATAGTACATTTGAGGGCAAGAATGGGCTATATGAGTCAGCCTCCTCTTCTGCTTGGCTGTGAGCACAGTTCCCTTTCTAATAGCATATGCCCCTATGTAACACTGTATGTATTTTCAGGAGTTGCTTTTCCGGTAATATGAGTCGAACTGTCGCCTTGTGATCAGAACCTTCCAAA
The DNA here is from genome assembly GCF_949628215.1 of Phalacrocorax aristotelis. NCBI lineage: Eukaryota > Metazoa > Chordata > Aves > Suliformes > Phalacrocoracidae > Phalacrocorax > Phalacrocorax aristotelis. The sequence continues at coordinate 4,750,481 of NC_134283.1, read as the reverse complement.
GCTTCATTCCTGTCACGTTGCTACTTATCTGCTGTCTATTTAATGGAGAGCAGCTGTAAAATGTTACCTTATATTTTGAGTGAGAATATATTATTTAGAGCCTATAACATTCAGTTTTAGTCAAGGATTGCATCTTTCTCCTGTTGTGGTAAATAATTAATGGTGGCTTAGATACTTAGTGTGTGTGTGTGGTCATTAATTGAAAAGAGTAACAATTTCCTCTATGCCTTTTTTCTAGTTTCAAGCCACAGTAAAGGAGGGAGTCACAGGTGTAATAGTGAATTTAACTGTGGGTGACAAAGATGACCCAGCAACTGGAGCATGGAGAGCTGTCTACACCATTATTAACGGAAATCCAGGGCAAAGTTTTGAAATCCACACCAATCCCCAGACTAATGAAGGAATGCTTTCTGTTGTCAAAGTAAGAACAATTTGCTGTTGCACGGTATTATTACTGTAAGGTCCACCGACTGGATTTACTGCGTAAGAGACGGCACAGCAAGGATAAGTTCCTCAAAAATATATAGTTGGCTACCAGCCCTTGTCCAAACAATATGTATAACCCTTCTTCTGTCATGGTAACCTTACTTCTTTAGTTATAAGGAGATGCCTGTTGCTAACTCTATTGCCATTGGGCTTAAATCACAGCTGATTTTGCAGTAAGCATCACCACTAGCAGTGAGACTTTACAAGACATTTTTGTTTGTGACTGAGGGTTCAATTAGAACTCAAGGGCCACATTTTGTTCTCAGAGAACACAGGTGCAAATACCAGGGAAGTAATGGATGGGGCTTCAGACTGAACTGGAGAGCCACCTTTGGTCCCACATTTCTGAAGTCTCATGAAATAATTTATTACCTGTCTTTGTATGAAGATAATCCTATATCCTGCAATTTAAAAAAAAAACCCCAAACAGTCCTGGTTGCTGCCTGTACCAGAATTTTCTCTGTTTGACTTCAGAAACGTATTTTCAATTCTAAAGACGAATGGAATGTTTTTCCATGGCGGTGCTTTTGATTTCAAGGTAGGAGTTGAGTAAATAGCTTTATCTTACTTATCATAAGTAGCTATTAAGTATGAGTCTGAGTTGTTTGCTATATGTTTAGATCATAAAGAAGCATGTACATCTGAGAATTAAATCATAGCTATGAGGTATGGCAAAAATGTACATGCTCTTGGATAGAGGGACATCTCCATCTTTCATTAAATCCATTAAGTTCATTATCTTCAATGCACTTTACAGCTACTCTTGTGTCTAATGCTAAACTCCAACCAAGTACCAGATGTGATGAATGCTGTTGTTGCTTTCTGGCTAATTCTCTCTTCTGCAAGTTTGCAGTGGGGTACAAAGAAAAAGCATTAAATACTGTCTTTGCACCTTGCGCTCTGATTTGGATATGTTTTACAGCCTTTAGACTATGAGATTTCGGCATTTCACACGTTGCTGATTAAAGTAGAAAACGAAGACCCGCTGATTCCAGACATAGCCTATGGCCCCAGTTCCACGGCAACAGTTCAGATCACTGTTGAGGATGTGAATGAAGGCCCAGTTTTCCACCCAAACCCAATGACAGTGACAAAGCAAGAGAACATCCCTGTTGGCAGTATTGTGTTAACGGTAAACGCCACCGATCCAGACACTTTGCAACATCAGACTATCAGGTGAGTGCAGCACCCTCTAATTTTCATCCATCAGAAAGTGTGTCTTTTGTGCCTGAGAATTTGCCTGCCAGTACAGAATTAAATTAAAGCTGTTTGAGCTCTAGATAATAAGTGGCGCTTTTTTTCCTACAATGAAGAGATTCAGTATGATAAAAATAAGGAACTGCATTAGGTGGGGGACGATAGTTTTCCAGGCTATGAGATTACTGCAGTAGAACAATTGAGTGTCACAAGAAAAAGACATAGCTTTTTGTTTTGAAATAACCTTTAACCAGCTTGTTTGTTCTTCTTCTCTTCATGAGAGCCAGAGAAAACATGTAAAAATTGAAAGTGGGGCTAGAATTAATGTATCTGTTTTACATATGGATTAAGTCAGTTTACAATCATTATAATGTCCCTCAGTGAAATAATCACCATCCGTCCACGTTCAAGGGCTACGAAAATATTTCCCAGCGAAAGGCTGAAGCTAAGGTAAGCTAAGATTAGGCCTTGCCCAGAGAGATGAAGGTAAATTATTATTTCTGTGCTGTGATAATGTAATCCCACACACGTGCCATGTTGCAAGGAGCAAACCTAGGTATTAAGTGGTGCTGCCACCTTATATTTTGATTCACCTGGTCTGGTCTCTGATTTTAGATTTGTTGAAATATGTAAGATCAAGTGCTTTTTTTCTTTAATACTAACTTGACTTTCCAGGCAGCTTTTCTCAGCATTTGAGAATTGCCAGTTAGGCACTAAACCCAAAACCTACATCTGTGTTTAATTTTTCATTCTTACGTGTGAGTCTAATTTCCCTTAGATACCAAGGTATACAAAAGGGCATAAACATCTTGGTGAGAATTACTTCAAAGCTTTGCTTGAACAACGTGCACTGTCAATCTGTACTACGGAGGTAGATTTTTATGCTATCACAGAATTATTTAGCAGTGTTGTGCACCTCTTAAAGAAGGTCTGACATATGTACTGTTCCATAAAAAGAGAAAGCTACTGATCTTGAAGATGTTCTCTGCCAATAACAAATGTTAGTAAGCATGCCATTGCAAAGGGCCGCACTGACGGCCTTAGATTCAAATGATGAGAAGGTGAATTTAAGCAGGTGAGTACGCTCATCTCCAAGGAAGGTGGAAAAGGCAAGGCAGGTACAGGTAATTAAAAGTTTCAATTCTCTGCATCATCTCAGAAATACCTAGCTAATGGAGTATGAATAATTCAGGTTTTGTCTATCAAAAATGCCTTTGAGTTCTGCCATTGAAATATCAGTTTAGCTGAAGGATGATTCTTAGCATATGTCATTCCTCTTGTTTTCTAAATTTATTTATTTACAGAATGCATTTTTATTCTTAGTTTTAGTTTTTGCTCCTAGGATTCCTTATTTCATTCACTGTGGTCACATAGATTTGTCTATGGATGGAAAAACTATGGAATTTCTATTGCTTGTCAGATACAGCAACATGACCCTCAGCAGCGTTACTCAGACCTGGTCTGTGTAGGGAAAACATGTTTATTCCCTTTGGGGTTGGGACTGAGTTTACGTGCGTAATTATTGAAGTTCTCCATAACTTTACGTATTTTCATGGGAGATAAGAGAAGTCATATTAATTATTGTAACAGTTGGTTTTGAGATGCTAAAAGAGAAAAGCCAAGAAAATAAAAGGATTTGGTTATCAAGACCAAAAATCTTCCTTTTGACCTACTGATTTTTCTGAATTTCTCCTAACTACATTGGGACTGAAATTATAGGACATATCAATGAGTCACTGAAAACTTGAAGTTAATTTTAAGTATAGTGTGTAACCAGCTAAGTAACAAAACCACATTTTGCAGTCCACCACATCTCACAACTGGCTGCAAAGGAACTCAAATCCTGACTATAGCTCATAATCTATAAGTTAGGAAAAAATCATGGAAGTGTAATGGGAATCTGGGAAACAGCAGAATGATTCAGGAAAGGCTAATTTTACTACTGGCACATCCTCCTTTTGCTAAAATAACAGAAAAGCATAAAATAGCATTTTTAAAAGATGCTTTTAACACTGACAGGTATTACTGAAACACATAGCTACTAGCCGTGAAAAAGGAAGACTGTAGTACACAAGAACAGCATCTGCAATTAAGAATAGTGTAAAATTGCACGTGTAAAGGCCAAAGCTACTCACTAGTTTGGGTCTGGCAGAAATTTTTTCTTATAAGTTCCTACAGGCAGGTGTGCGTCTAGAGTTTGGGCATACTAAACTACATGGTTCTCAGACTGTGCTGCTGTAAGTCGTATCATCAGAGTCCTTACTATGGTTATACTGGTAAAATAAAGGCCAAGCAGGAACAATACAGACTCTCAGATGAGATATTACTCTAAATGCTGATGACCACGAGCAAGCAATGGTTTGTGTCTGCAAGAAGCAATGAATACCAGATTTATATTTTGTGCTGTGTGAACAATGTACATCACCCCCAACAAAGTATATATCTGTTCAAAACGTACAGATGGATACAAAGAGAAGAACAACAGAGAATTAGTAATGTTACTTTTTTTCTATTTTCAACTTATAACAACTGAGCTATGTCTAACTGCAGGGAGGTTTTTAGTTAGTTTTCTATATAAAGCTTGTAGGAGGGGCCGATGATTATTTGTAATCAAGAAATGTAGTTACTCTACTAGATATAACATCATAAATGCATCTCAAGAACCATGAATAGCTTATAGAAACCATTTGTGCCATTGTCCACATCTAGATTGAATTTATTCTTTGAACACGGCATATCTGAATCAGATTCAAATTACTTATCTCTTTGAAAAACGTGGCTTACTTTGTAAAAATTCCTAAAGACAGCTGTACTTTTGAAGCAATTTTCTTTCTTATTCTTCAGCTTGAAGTGTTTTTGCAGACTGAGAATTTCATTTAAAAGCTCAAACAAGCTGGGAAAAATGTATTACACTGGAAAAATATGACTCCAAGTATTTGTAAAACTCAAAAGCATGTACCTGGAGGTCTAGCTATTTGTCTGCACATGATTAGTAGTGAACTTTCACGGTGTCAGCTCTTCTCTGATCTACTGATGTTAACATTTCACAGAAACTCAAGGCAGAGGTAGAAACATTATCCTGGAAACAAGAACCACATGCTCATATTGACCAGCTAAATAATACAGGCATCAAGTTTAATCTTACTCTAAATTATACCTTTTTCAAACTAGATTAACACTGACTTTCACAGCTATGCCCAGTTCTATGATTTCCTATGAAAAGTCTGCAATGAGTATAGTAAGCTTTGGACTATGGATGTTGTGCGACATAAATAGTGGGTTTTCCTGAGCACAAACTTTTGGGTGGAAAGCGGTGTTTGCTCCGCTGCCATCACTCTCAGAAAGAAAAGGAACCTGTTCAAGTTGGATCATGTTTCTTAGATTCATTAACCTATTTTTTTTGAAGTGTTTAATTCCCTCTACAGTTTCCCACTTTTTTTAGAGTTAAAAAATTAAAGAAATCCAGCAGGCCCCATTTTAATTATAACCCAACAATTTGTTAATAGAACAGTAATGAAGTTTCTGAAATTTGATTTCTTAATCAGGGATCATTGTTATTTTTGTGCCAGATTTAAGAGTTTAATTTGGGGTGTTTCTTCCCAACCTCTGAAATTTTAATCAGAAGTTTCAAGTGCACATGTCAATGAGAAGTTAAAGGCCAAATTTAATAACATTTTCTACCTTGGGAAATTAAAAGAAGAGCCTTACTCTCTGAAATCCATTATTAACAGTAGATCTTAATTAAACACCGTTACGGTCCTCAATATTTTGTCTGTGTGAAGAGATTGGTTTCAGTATTTTTGCCTTTTCTGGATTCAACAAGTCCAGGACATTCAATAGTTAGACTTTTAACTATGTGTAAATAAGTTGTTTACTGCAGTGTATCTGTAATTTTTAATTAAAGTGTCGTTGTTCTCTGGTTTCATGGTTTATCATGGCAATGTCTTTTTATTATCTACTGCGCTTTTGGATTTTAAATTATTTATGTAAATATATTATTGCAATATTTATTCTCAGCAAGCAATGTGACTCCATGCTTCAGAAATATCTTCACAAGAAAGGTTTATTATGGCCCTAAAGCGTATCTGATTCATTAAATAGAATTAAAAGGCATTATTTGAAGCTGGAGAACTTAGAAATGGAACCCATACTGCACTGAGTTTCATGGGAACATGAAAGACTGCCAAAAATATCTGAAGCAATGTATGTAAATATATATTTGTGTGTGTGTGTAATTTTCTTAACTGCACCTGAATCCAGCTGACCCCTCATAATATAAGTGGCTTCTGGAAGCATAGGTACATCATCTTAGTGGTGAAGTCTCAACTGTTGTAATTTGAAAGCCAATTTTTTGCTTGGAAACTGACACACTTTTAATTGATTTTGGTCTCCTCATATCACCATACCATTAATTTAGTGGAATTACACAAATATGAAACCAGTAAATCTCCATTTGTTTGAGATTAGTAATTTCAGAGTAGAACAGCCTGTGATGGATCCAGCTACCCAGCTGCCTGTTAACCTGCAGCCTGGACATTTGACTGCCATAGCACTGCCATCATATGGGCTGTGTGTCTGATACTTCTGCTAGTCTGTAAATGGGAGCAAAGTCATATTTGTTACTGTCATCATTTCCAAATAACAGCTACTGGTCTATCTGAAAGGTGGCTAGACTCTGTTTCTCTTTACATAAAGTGCATTTTTCTCTACTGCAAACTAAGTGTATATATTAATGAGGCTTCATCCTTGAGCATCAGGCCATGGGGAAGATAAGGCTGAGCCTAACAGACGATGAATGAAAAGCGGTCATGATCGTTTATTTGTCGTTTCACCAAGAGCCACTGGACAATGGACTGGCCATTGACTTTGGGAACAGGAACTTCTGCTCCTGCGCCACATTTTGCTTTAGATTACATCATCATAATTTGAAGTTGGTGAAAGTCAGTGGAAGTGTTCCGAACCCTTATTGGTGGCAACCACGATCTGCATACTCTTTGTCAAAAAAAATGATTGCCTAAAATAATGTAAAACAGTGCTGAAACTACACTGAAGTGGGATTTCTTGTTCAGTGAATTTCTTCCAAGTCTCAAATACTTGAGCAAACTAAGGAGTTCACTGGAAAAAAACAAGTTTACTTCTGTTACTTCTCTTTGCTGCCAATCACCACCCTACGTGTCGTGAATATATAAGCCATGAATTGCAAAGACAATTCAAAAAGCCTTTTTCATGTCTCCTGCCAGGATTTTTTCAGAGATCCTCAGCCCCTTCTGAAAAAGGATGGGGCTTCAAACCACATTCCAAACAAACACTTAAGGGATCAATTTTGCATACTTTGTTGCACATCAAGCCTTTTTAAAGCACTTTTGTTGCAGGTGGAGGTCAATAAACTTGCTTTTTGGGATACACTACAATCACTTACAGAAGGACTATAAAATGAGAAGGGGATAGAAAGGATTAAAGACCGAATGCTTATGAAGTAACCCACTTAGTCATTGTTAAATATGTCTCCTAGAGTTTGAAGGACTTGTCTTTGATTCCTAACAACAGGAGATTTGTTTTCCGTGTGCAGACAGAAGAATAGTTCTATTGTTATAAATGAATGGCTGAGCCATGCTCTCAGCATGCAGCACCAGAGTTTTTCACTGTAAGTTACACCCAAGAGCATGTCAAGTTGGCTCTGCAGTTTTATTTATGGCCTGCCTGAACCCAGCCATTGGGAATTTGTAGTGCATCTCTAGATCTGAAGTTGCTGTATTGGACAGTGCAAATTGTTTTTCTTTTCCTTTCTGTTTTTTAAGTTAGACGGAAGGCCAGGCAGAGAGGGAATCTGCTTGAAACAAAAAGTTTTTCTTCTTCTGTCTTTCCTGCAAAATTCTGAAACACAGAAACACTAACTCTGTAGAGCTGCATGTATCAGGTATTCGGCAAGCAATGCCGGAAAAGGAGAGATCCCATCACTTCTGAAAGAAAGAACTTGGCCAGTTCCCTCAGGCTACACAACTACCACCTATAAATGCAGGTACTCACTAGTCAACGGTTAGCTCAACAGTATTTACACAACAGTCTTTTTACTGAAACTGTTTGTTGAATGTGTTGATACTATATGTGTAGGTAATCACTGTGAGAGATAGATATATATATATGTTACTACCATAATAATATCTGAAGGGAAAAATTAATGAAAAAATGCATTGCCTTTTGTTGTTGTTGTTGTTTGACCAAACTGACTACCACTTTTCATTTACGGAACAAAGTAAACAAACACCTCTTTCTCCGTACAGCAAACTCTTTAGGCCTGTAGCAAGGTGGGAAAGAAGCAAAACTGTTTCTGGAGCGGCACTGTTCCTCCTTTATTCTCCTCTCCTTCCCATGAGCACACCGATGTAGCTCTGGAAGGGTGATAATTGGTTAAAAGTAAAATCAGGCCCCATTTTTCCTGTTCAGAAGATGACTTGTAGCTGGCTAGCACTGTGCGGATAGATCACTGAGTCTGAATTAACAGGGAGGAAGCAGCTGGTTTAAAAAAAAAAAAAAGTTGCTGGTAGAAACTACTGAGATAAGACTGAAGAGAATAAATGACTGGAGTAAAATCCCAGTGCCGAGAGAATTAAAACATCTGCCACATCTGGAAACCGTGTCCTATAAAAGCTGTGGACAGCATCTAATACTGACCATTTAGGAAAGCCACTTTCAACTCTTGTCTGCTTCAATATCAGAGCTATACTATTACAGGACCTTCTTTTCCTCAAGGTATTGAACAGATATTGATAGCCTGCTTCCCAAAGTCTGTTATTCAGACCTTTTATTACTCATAGGCATTCCCTGGCTTGTTTAATTTACAGCCAACCTGCCAGCATTTCCTTTTTAGCACCTTGGAAAGTCCCTAGGAGTCCCTGATTTCTCAGCTGCTTTTAGTATTTCTCCTAGTGGTGAACACCTCTAAGTCTCCCCCATTGCTTCTTTTTGCCCTCTTCTTACTCATATTCTCTGTTTCTGTCTTGGGGCAGATGTTAGGCCTCTTCTCTCCTTGTCTGCTTTTGTATATCTTAATTTTTAGTGCTTAAGGACAATCCCACTAGTGTTGGTCAGTCCCAGCTGGTGCTAAGCTTTGGAATGCCAGCTTTTACCTTTCAGGGAGGTGGGAAAAATCCCATGCTTACTTTGTCGTATCTATGTTAACATCTTATCTTACTGCTTGGCTCTTCCTAGCAGTTGCCAAGGTTTTGGGGGAAAATTAATGTATATAAAAAGGTTGCTATAGCACCTATTTTTATCTTACTTTCTAATAATAGAAAAGGAGGGAGAACAGAGCACATATTTTCATCCAGACTGAACAAGGCTTTTCTGCTGAAGAACAGTCTCCCTTTCCTAAGGAAACAAAAAAAAAATCCCTCTTTCTTTGGTAAGTCCCTGAAATAGTAGAAGTGCCTGAATTAAATTATTAAAGACTACCTAAAGCAAGGGTTCCAGGAATTCTCAGTCCAGTAATTCATAGTTTTGCAAAGAACCCAGCTGCCTGGAGCCAGACTCTATCATTCCTGACAATACTTGTCAGAAGAGCATATTCCTAAAATTTTCAATCCACTCTAATCTGTTGGCATAAATCATACTTAACTTGTTGATATTGAAGCTATAGATTATAGAATTGAGAATCTGTGTTTCCATGTAATCAAATAAGCCATAGAAACCTATTTTGACTTCCCGTGATATTACCTTAAGAGTCCCAAATTCTTGATTAATAAGGATGAATGTAGCATTTAAGGGGAGTTTAATTAGACCCTCTGTCTTTATTCTGCATGACAATATTATGCCACATTACGATTTCAACCATGTCAGCACTCAGAATGAATGGCTGTGAACTGTGAAATTATAGGACACATTTTTCATGTCACGGACTAAACAATATTGCAGATCTTCTTGAGAAATATAACAATAGGATATATCAGTCACAAGTTATGCTTGCAGTGGAAGTCAGATCTTGACAATAACTCACTTTGTCATTACTGTTCTCTTCTGGTTTCAGAAAAGGCAGGATTTTGCCTCTGGAAGAAGTAAAGAGTATCTTGATTATAACAAGTTGGCTATCAAGTTTGAGGACAGTGTGTGCGGAAGAAAGTTGACAGGGGAGGAAGTGGTATGAATTTCTGTTAGTATTTTAAAGCCATTGGATTCTTGAGTCCCAGTCAGCCAAGTTAGATCATGCATGCATGTCTGTATGTAGTTACAACTTTCAGTGGTGCTTTGACAGAAATTTATTTGGACCAGTAATGTGTAAGGTGGTAGTTCCAGTGACCAGCGTTATTTCATATGAAGGCAAAAGCTGGAAAACCAAGCACTCCAATAAAAGTTCTCCAGGAAGACTGGTAATGCATCTAGGCAGATGACAGAATCCTGTCACCAAGTGGAACTATATAATTAAGCCATTCGTGTTCTTCTTGTGGAGTTCAGCACTTCTGTCTTTGAAGCAGGTATAGATCTCAGATGACACCAGAGCAGGTGTTGCCTGGCATTCATGTCCTGATTGGAAAAGGGAAGCGCTGTAATTCTTCCCTAGTTTTTTGCCCTGCTGTGAAGATATGAGGTGCCAATGTTCTGTCTATATTTCATTAATTTGCCATCTCCAGAATAAGGACAGAATAAAGCATGGGCACACTCAGTTCAGTGGCAAAATTCCCACTGAATCTGGTGTAGGATTTCATCTCAGAGCAGAAGCTTTCCCAAATACACGGAACTTCTGTTGTATGTTTACAGCCGTTGCTCAAGCACAAGTCATCCCTAGTCTGTGCATTTCAAGGCATAAAGAACCCCATCTTCCTTCAGACTCACAGACAGTTATTCTCGGCGTGGAATTTAAGTTCAGTGAGGAAATTGTCAGAAGGTTTAAGCACTCATTTCCACTAAATGGACCTCTGCAATGTTACTGTAAGAGGAAAAAAATGTCTTGTAGAGTTAAATTGAAATTTTTCTGTTAACTTAGTAATAAGGATGCCAATTCCTGTAAAATAGTTTCTGAGTAAGAGTAAGATTATGCACTTTGTTAAGCAGCAGTAAGGCTGCAGATTCATCCTTGGTTCAAATGTGAATTGCTAGGGACTGACTTCTTCCTAACTTTATGGCCACTCTGCTCTAGATGAATATGCCTACAGAGGCATGCATGCTGACTCGACATAGAGCTAGATAATTATTATCCATGTCATCCCTTGGGGCAGCTTCATTGGGTAGTACCTAGCATAGCATTGCCTTGGAGATACTAACCTGTCTCACCCAGATTTCATTGAATAGTCCAAATCTTGGAGAATTTTTAAATGTTTACCTATTTTAATGGACCTGTCAGAATAATGTGTCCTCTTTTTCCTTTCAAATGGGAAATTTCCAATAGAATTCTACCTGCCTAAGGCCCAACCTCTCTGGAGATTCAGCCCTGGGTCATTGGTAGCACTTTATACATAAAAAACAAATGCAGCCACAGAGTTCATCTGATAATGCTTCAGGTCTAAACCAAGAAATGTTTGTATTAGTAAGGCACAATGTTTGCAGCTTCAAAATGGAGCACTCAAAAGTTGCTTCTGGCCCTGGAAGCTTCTAAGTTATTAACTAGTGTTTAAACATATTTTAGTAGAGAAAGAAAGCAACGCTGTCTCACTTTTGCATATCTCCATGTCAATTGTGTTAAGTTAGTTTGATTCATGGAAACTGTTACGGGGTTTAGATTTTTAAGTGCAAGGAAAAAAAAAAAGAAGAAAAAGCCCATAATAGCTTTAAACATCTCATAACTGTAACCCTTTGAACGAGTCCTCTTTGTGCATTTAGGTGAGTTTTTTCACTCCAGCTTCTGTCATTTCAGGAAAAAAAGTAGCAGATGCTTTTAGTTTTAAAGGTCTTAAGGCCTCCATTTTTTGTCTGTCAAATTGAAACATTAAAATTCATCCCACAGTGATACTGCAGACATGCACTGAAGGCGGCTGGCAAAACATTCGGATCCCTAATGACAAGGGAAAAGTGTATAAGAAGTTTAACTCTTGGGCATCCAATCCAGGGTTAAATAGCATAGAGTAACTAAGACATCATAGTTAATAAGAAGCTTATGAGAGGATTAAATACCTTCGATTGACAGAGCACTATATATTGTGTGCACTGAATGCAGTAGATACCAAGCAGAAAATAAAACTGTGTATGACCAAATAGTGGAAGACTGCTGGTAAAGGATTGGTGTTGTCGGTACCGTGCTGCATTCAAGCAAGGCCTAGATGTAGAGTTTCTCAACAACTGTCAGTGCGGCAAATTAAGATTAAATAAACAACTGTAATTCTTCTATTTCCTGTCTTTTCAGTACTTAATCCTGAAATGTCTAATGAAAGCTCTTTTTGTGTCATAAACGAATACTTATATGGAGCCTTTTCCTTTAACTTCTTCACGTTTTCCATCACTGGCCAGCAGATTTCTTAAATGGCACACATTTGTCATGTTGTTTAATGTACATCTGGAAGGGGCTTGGCTATTGTGATGATGAACATGATATAAAAATTGTGCTGTATAGAGTAGATTTGTTGTAAGCAGTATATCAGAGCAAGCATTCGGATGCACACAGGATACTTACCCTGACAAAAAAGATGGTTTCTAACCTCCAAAGGACTATATCTCTGAGAATTGTTCAGTACAAACTCACCTTTTAGCAAATAAAGGATCATTTTCCCAGTAAAGAATATCTTTTAATTTTCTATTTCTTTGAAAAACACGGGTTTTTCATAGGTCATATATTACATGTTGAAATATACAAAAACGGGCCAATTCCTCAACCCTGTGATACCTTGTGACATGCTTTGCAGAATATCTAGCAGTATTTTAATTTCTGTCACAATTCTTTATTAATATTTCCATGTACAGGACCAAATTTGTTTTGCAGTAACATCAGTTAGGCAAGGAATGCCACAATGAATATCCCCTGAGTGAATATAACTGAGTGTGAATCTGACTATTAATGTTTTTGTTCAACAAGTGAAAAGTAGTATTTCACTTTTCTAACATCCCTTGAAGGCACAGGCAGAAAGAGGAGGGGCAGAATTAAGCGCAGCAACCTATAACAAATGTAAGAACCTAGACCGGATGACATTATAAATAAAACAACTAAGACATGGTTATACAGAATCTTGAAAAGTGATAAGGTCCAGACAGGTAGGAGGGAAGTCCATGGATTTTAAAGTGCATTTGGACAGCTTGAATGCCTGAGAATCTGATTCATAGAGATTAGAAAAGGTAAATCACACTTCCCTTTTCATTTGTCATGGTCATTAAAGATAGCGGGTTAGGCAAACAAAAGAAACTAGTCTAAAATAAAGGAAAAGATGTGACATAATATCACACATTGCTCCAACATTTAGGACAGAAAGCGGTTGCATGTTTTTTGTATAGTTCAGTGTACTCAGTCAAATAAACCTCAGATAGGAGATTGCCTATTATTAGAAAAAGAATGAAAGAGAATTAATTAAGTTTCTTCTCTAAGAACTGCACCCATGAAGTGCACAGTATATTCAAAATCTGCTGGAAAAAAATGAAAACTTAATTTGTGTTGTTATTAGCCAGGAATAAATGTGCCTTTTTCTTCATATTATCAGATTGGACGGTAATGTGAATTTTTCTTGATTATTATATACTCACATTATCACCCATGCTACTGAATTTCTCACCTACCCTTTCCATCTTTGTTATTGAATGCTGCAAGGTTGGAAAGTGTTTTTACTTGGTGGGCATTAATTCCTGCGGGCTACATAACTGTACAAATACATCAAGGCAGTCTATTTTCCTACTATGAACAGAGTTATTTTTAAACAAAGCTAAACTAAAGAAATAAAAGGAAAAAACATCTTAATTGCTGCAGTAATAATACCAGAGTGACATATTTTATGGAATTTGTTGAGTTCTATTTCTATGAAAGAAAGTTATTAATTTGTTGGCTTTTCACTGATTTATAAAACCCTTAGAGAATTTCCAGTTCTTCCACATAAAGTCAGGCCATTAATCAAACATTAGACAGCCTTGCATGTATTTTTCACGTAGACACTGACATTAAGTTAACATTGTCCCATTCATGTATTGTAATATGCAACTGAAAACATAATCCGATGCGGAGCAATGGTAAGGACATGTTTTTAACTAGGACTTCAATTTCACACAAGTTTTTACATATGAGCCTCTATAATTTTCCAAAAGTAATGCCTACACAGAGCAATTATCACGTCTGTGTGAATAACTCACAATTTCCTCGAGACATCCTTCTCGGACAAATTTATTTGCGTGCACTTTTGTGTGTGTAGAACATTTTTCATGAAGAAACACTAGGAATTTAGAGGAAATATAGGAAAATGTGGCTACTACAAAAAAATAAGTTTATAAAAGCCTAACTCTTTTCTTTAAAAAGACCCACATTGTTATTTCCTGTTCTTGCACTGACCTTTAGAGAATTCAACCTTCATAACAGATGCTTACTGGATTGAAAAGGGAACAGGGAGTTAACGAATTCCTAACTCGCTCATTGGTTGGAACCCATGACCAAAATCATCCTCATTTGATTCTGTTTCATTCTAACGTATTTTGACTGGGTTTGGAAGTCCCTGTGTCTCCTCCTTAGAGGTAGCATTTAGGAAGTCTGCATGAAGGGCTTGAGCCAGGATAAGCCTTTCATTCCCCTCCTCCTCCTCCTGGTGCCATGTACCTGCAGGAACTTGAGTTTCCTGCACACTGCGGTTGTTTCTGTCAAGCTCGTTGCTTCAGGGATCTGGTGGTGGCCAGTGGAGAGACATAGTGGCATTTCGTTGGTTTAAAGCTGGCATTGATGTCGTGGTTACAGGAGATGGGTTAGTAAAGCTATCCAGCCTTGCTGATAAAGCTCTACCCACAGGCATGCATCCCAGAGGTACAGAAACACAAACTCCTTGGGAAATGTGTAAATATGTGTGCTTGGGTTTGTGTAACAGGGCATGCCCGGGGACTGGCGGGCTGACGGGGGCCTGCAGGCTGCGGCAGCAAAGGCAGCGCGTGGCTCTGCAGGATGGCAGGAGAGGCTGAGGGGTGATGCTGCAGACCGCTGCAGGTTCGCACAGCTCTCCCTGTTGAACAAATCCTCTCAAAGAGATGTTAGTTATTAATTCAGTTGTTATTGTGAACTGGTAACATGAAATATACTTCTGGGGATCAGCTCCACGTTCAGGAAAAACTACAAATAATGGCTCAGGCAGGCTCTAATGTGAGAAAATACAAGATTCAAGCCAGGTTTTTGCCTGGATCAGGTTCAGCTCAACTCCCAGGATCAGTGTTTTCCTTTTACTTCAGTGGAGTTTAGAGTCCAATGTGGATCTTTGCCACTCAAGATTATGCCCATCAAATATGTGAAAACTCACTCTTGTAATCATAGGATTAGCAACCAATATCTCACCAAAATGAGTTTCTGGAGAGGGAAACTTGTACCAGCTGCATTTTTTATGCTAGCTGTCACGTACGTGCAGTTTAAACAGAGCTGGGGGGACAGTGTTCTGTGCTTGATGGGGCAAGGAGAGGCAACGAGCAGGAATGGGGCTGTTTGTCCTGCCAGGCCCCTAACTACAACCTGCCAAGAAACTCAGAGGCTTTTCTAAGTCAGCAGAACATTATTGCTCTCCTATCATCTCTTGTGTTACGGCACTCGCCTTAGAAATAGCTGAATCTTAGAAATAAGTCCTGTGCAAGTTCAGCCAACTCGGGAATGCCCCAGCTCTGTCAGCACAGGAGACTACTTCAATTACTTTTCTGGCAGTATCAGCTTCTTCACAGATTTTCTTTCTGAATTGCTACTTATTGCACGGTCAATTTATTGTGTGTTAAATTTTGTCCTTTCTTATGCTGGTCTCTTTTTTCTTTGTCTTTTGTTGCTAAGCTAAGAAAAAGCTAGTGAAAATATTTATGCTGGTTCATCACAGTAAATATACTTTCATATTAATTTTTTTGCTGAAATACCTGATATAGCCAGGAAAGCCCTAATTGCTTTTTTTTTTTCCTTGAAAAAAAATCTCATGGAATTAGGACTCAGGTCTCAAGTAACTTTGTTTGAGGTATTTGGCCTTTATAATGGAATTTTTGTTTCATGGAGTTACTTAGGAATAAGAAGATTGCCATGTGATTGATGTGATATCTTCTCTGTGAATCACTGGGTCTGTCCTTTACTGTAGCTACGTGTTATTCGTAGCCAATACTTACACTCCTGTTGAAGGGATGAGTATTTCCCACTTTATCCAAGACAGAGACGCAGCCTTTTGTTCTTCATTGCATAGAACCTTTCACTTTATCATTTCTGACCTTGACTTGACAGACTGAGCAGATATTTCCTTTGTGGCATCTCTTCTACAACTTTAACTAATGGTGTCCGGTGATTTCAAGGTTGAGGTTTGCGAGCCTGGAACTTATTTTATAACAAAATGTCTCTCTTGTTAATATTTTCGCTTTTGGTGGCTATGATCCAGGTTTCTGTGGTAGAATAGATTTCACCAAGCTACTATATTTTCAAGGTTTCATTATCTTTTAAGTAACTGCCCATTCAGCAATGCTTACAGACTCTTTAACTCTGTTACCAATTCATAAGATTCCTTTATTTGGAATTGCACCTACTTCCTGACTTCTGTTGTAGTTCATCTTTTTTATTCCCCCCCTCCCTATTTTTTCCAGGTATTAATTAAAATAAACCCCAAGCCTATAGTTCATAAATACTGGGCACATTTTTCCCTAGTAAAAGTTGCAGTCTTTAAAAATAGAAAAACACTGACAAAAGCATCATCTTCCACTTTAGGGATCATGATTTAATTTTCTGCTAATTATTTTCTTTACTAGTGAGCATTACAAAAATACCAGACATCTTTTCCTCTTTCAAATTCTAGTGTAGGTTCCCCCACATAAATCAAGGGAGCTTTTCAGTTTCAATTCATATGAAATTGATAGTTTCAGCACTCTTTCCTAGCATGTTCTCTAGCACTGAAGAGGTAGAAATTGTACATGTTGTAAGGGATAAGATAGAGGAAAGCCATGCTATAAATAATTGTGAATGCCTTGAGGACAGCCAGAAGCTGCGATCCCAGAGATCCCGCATGCGATGTTTGGATTTAGACACCATTCCTTCCATTTCTGTCATTTGTGGACACCCTGCACTTCCCAGTGAACATCTGCAATTAATGGGAAAAGTTGTGTGTGTTTAATATGAAAGGAAGTCATTCTGCTAAATCTGCAGGAACCAGTTCAGAAAATGTCCTCCTTGGGATTACTCGCCCCTCAGGCAATGGCCTATGATAGTTCCAGCCTTCAATTATTTTCAGGGTGACGAGTTATTCCCCACCTCTCGGATAACCTAGTCCCAATGTCTTCTAGATTTATCCTGGACTGTAAGTCTTTGAAAAGTTTTGGTAAGAGAAAGGTAACAAGAGAGAAACAAAAGAGGCAAGTGAGTGTGAAAGAAAGAGATGAAGTGGTGTGCAAGGAGTGCCTGCTGCGCTAACCTCCGCTTTGAAAGGCGTCAGTATTGCGAAGGCCTCAGGTTGGCACGGGACATAAACTGTGCTAAAATGATTATTCAGCATGTTACCAATTCGCTACACCTTCCCTTTGGAAATTAATTTGTAGAAGCATTAATTCCCTCCCTTCCTTATGAGGCGAGTCCCAGAGTTAATAGATATAATAGGGGCCAGGACTGGATCTTGTGAATGCGTTTGCATCACGCAGGCTCAGGTTGCAAACCTGCGCTGGAGCTGAGACTCGCGGCTCCCTGCCCTGCCTTTTGGGGGAGTGCTTCCAGGCCAGGGTGTTTAATTTGTGGCTTTAGCATTACCCAGGGCAAACCCGAGGATTTATGGCAGTTGGCAGAAGTAATCCCTTGCTGGCACAAGCCAGTTCCTGGCAGTAGGGCCTGCAGAGCTGTACTGATGTGGCCAGACAAATGCTTCGCAGTAGTGGGCCACTTCTCACCTCTTTTCTGCCCAACTTTAGGAAAAAATAACTCAGGATGAACCTGTAGAAACATGCTATTTCATGGCCGTGTTCAACAGTGACATTTTAGTAGTGAATCTGCTGGGCTGTTATAAAAAATTTCCTATCTTTTCAAGAGCTACCAGGACCCGAGTTTGAAAGAGAAAGCAGCAAACGGATTTGCAGTGGGAGACGCCGCTTTTGCTGGAAGCACAGTTGCAAAGAACTGGCATGTGCAGAAACTTGATAGAGTCCTACTGCCAAAACCTTCTCTAGGTAGTTTCTAAAAGAACCTCCAGCTCATCTCACATTGATTAGCTTTTGAAGCACAATTGCTGCAATGAAAAAACTTTTACTGATTTGTATGTGTCAACAATTATTCTAACAGTAACAACCTGATTATGCTCGTGTGTTAGTCCCAGATATGGTGTATTATTCCCTCGCTTTAGGAATAATTCAGATAGTTATAGCCTCTGGGTTCATTTAACCATAGCCCTAATCACTTCTGATTAAAAAATACATAAATGAGTTTGTGGATTTATATTTTTTTCGTTACACCTCAGCTTCTAGCATTTTTTTTGCCCTGAAGGAAGAAAAACATTAAAATTAGGTCTTGGTATAAAGAAATGTTTGAAAGACTGTACAATAACAAAAAATATTCCTTTCATAACATTTTATTTAATTGCCTCATTATTACAATTTTAGTATTTTCATTTGATTAATTGCCGTAGGTTTTGTGCTGAGTATTTTTTTATTATTCTAGTTGCAGTGACTCTCCTGTTACTTTCTTCATGTTTACCAAGGGTTTTACTCCAATTGTTTCTCCACACAAATAAGTAATTAGTCAACCATTTTCTCATCTGGTATTTCTCAATGGCAGGGGACTAGAAACTGAATTTCATCTCATTTTTCATTCTGTTTTGATCATATCATTGTAGATAGAGATTTGCGATGAAAGCCAACCTGCTAAATCATTGATGCGACAGGCAAAATAAAGCTGAAATGACAAATCTTTTTGCTCAGAGGGCGAGGAGGGGTGCATAATTTAAAAAGTGCCCTGCAGGTGGAAACAGAAGCAAATACTGTCTATAATGTGGCTGCAGCCCTGCAAACTGTTCCCTTTGGGCACAGGAACCACTTCCAGTGGTAAAATCTATGAGGTGAGAGCCCCAGCCTGAAAAACGCTTGGTCACTAGTGTCTGAGCAAAGGAGCTCATTGCCTTCGGAGCCTGATGCAGAATTGCACCAACATTTCTTTCTCTAACGCTGACTCTAACTTCCACTGTGCTCCCTCCGATTCAGTGAGTAGCAGGAGGCAATGCTGGGTGTGTATCGATCTGTCATTAGCAGGAAGGATGAGCAGCTGAAGCTCTCCCGTTTGACCTTTTATGCTGTCCCATATGCTCCAATTTGCCTGTATTGGCAATACTTCATTTTCACGTGAATGAGACAAAAAACCATTTCTGTGAGAGTTATGCTACTTAATTCTGTCTGCTGGGTCTGCGCTTGGCTCCAATCGACGCCAAGAGAAAATTCTACAAATAGAGGTATCTCAGCATTATAATCTCCTCCCACCCGTATAAAACAATATTTATAATGCAGCCCACTTAACTGCGAAAAAGACTGAAGTAAGCAAGTTTTTTGTCCTTTTAGCTTGTTTTGTTTTTAAGCAAAATCATTCCTGCTAAGATATGTTGCTTTTAGAAAATATACTTTGTGGGAAGGGAGATTTAATGTTTAATATTGCTAGTTTATTTTTTAAAATTATAATTTTCAATTGAAATTTTACTTTTTTAACCTGGAAATAGATTCTTACAGTCTTTCTAGGTATAACAGCATATTGGTACAGACCAAGTAGTTTCTGGTGTTTCCATTTTATTGTTTTGTCTGCCTTTTTAGATATGTTGTATCAAAAACAAAAGTACACTTTTAATCCTAAAAATAAAAAAAATAGCTGAAATATTTCTGAAAAATCTGTTTTACATTTTCAGCAGACTTTCCTGTGACTTTCTGACATCAACTGATACCAGCCAGGAAAGGCCGTAGCAGAGATAAGTTGTCCTCCAAAACATTCTTGCTGTAAATATCTATAAATACTCATAAACTGAAAGGCTGACTGAAAGAAGGCTCAAATAGAAGCACATTTTTGCGAATATTCTGTTAATGCAGTGCAGAGGAGTTTTAGTAAAAATTGCTGAGCTTCTTCAGCCGTATGCTCAGCCCTGTGGTCCCACAGCATTCCTCCTCTGGTTCTCTGTGAAATACACATTTCTTCAGAACAAGCTGAAATGAGTTTTTCTTGAGACTGAATCAATGGAAAACTGATATTAACAACAAATGTCTGACCAAACCATGAACGTGTATAAACCTTAAGCCGTAAAAAGCAACATATATCAGTCTCGTGCAGCACCACTGACTTTAGTAGTGTATATATCCTGTCCACTGTACATCCTAGCTGATATACATGCACTTGGGAGGGGATTATTACCTTTTTTCATGTGCCAGATTGGCACTGAAGCCAGAGAAGTACGATGCCTATTCAGAAAGGGTTAGAATAAAGTATGTGTGTGCTTATGTTTGCACGTAAACTCCTAGAAACTTGAAAAACACTTCAGGATCACCCAGGAAAAAACCGCTGCAGCGAGTTACTACAGAGATTGTCATGCCTGACCTGCAGAGCTAAGCTATGCACTAGTGCGTAGCTAATGGATTCACCCTGGAATATGTCCAGTTTATCAAAGAGAAACATGAATTTTCAGTGACCAAAAACGCACAGAGTGACTTGTGGCAGAACATTGATGGGGATTTTAATTTATTTTTTTAAATTGTATTTTAAGTTGACATTTCCAGCCTGTGAAAATACAGTCTGCAAGCCCATAAATCTGTTCCATGAAGCTGAAAAATGGCTGTTGCATAAATCCTCTATCTTCAGTAAGTTTAAAAGTGCATCTGACCCAATACCTTTCTCAACAATGTCGCCAGGAAATGTGATTTATTGCAGGTTTTAGATTTTGTTAATGATATGTTTATTCTGATTAATAATAGTGTATTTCAGTTACATTTGCTTTGTATATTTTAAATTTTTCTATTTTGAAGAAGCTAGCCAAAGTAATTTGAGCATGTCCAAATCTCTGCAGGAGGGCACTGCAGGAGATTTTTTACAGCCTACTGCACATTTAGCATATAGCCACACTTCCCGTAACAGCATTTGAATCCAAATTCAAAACCATGCACTTTGTATGATAATGTGTTTAATAGGAAAAGATGGCTAACTATGCCTAGTTTGCCAACTTGTAGCGTATGAGTCAAATACAGGGAATGGAAAGGACAAACAGGTGACAGTAGAGATTTCCTTTCTGAGGTCTCAATAGTACCTTTTGAAGATTGTTGGAGGCTTCTTAACTCTGCGTTAATAGAGCGTGTTTACAAGGGACATGTGTGCGTCAGGGTTTTGGCCAGATGCAGTTAGGTTTAAGATTCAAAACAGGTCTTAAAAACTGTCAGTGATCATTTTGTGGAATCACAAAGTTAGGCGTAAACAAGACAGTTTCTGAAAGCCTCAAGGATCAGTAATCAACATGCACATTCATACAACTGACCAGAAAACATCTGAAAAAACACTTTAATGGGCTTTCAGTACTGTTGCCTTTATCATTTCTCTTATAACCTGTATAACTTGGCCTGTAGCTTTTGAGATTAATAAATGCTTACATTTTGTCTCAGTAACATTCTGTGATGAAGCACTTATGCTTCTGTTTTCCCTGTGGTATGAAATCCTCCCTTTGCTTTTTAGTCCATACCTGCAATGGAAATGCTTTTTTAGGTTGTATCTGCAGCACAGTGGACTGGTGTCCGGGCTAGCTTTAAATTAGCTAGTACTAGTAACAGGCTGTCATTGACAGCACTGAGCTTAATGCAGGATTTTTCTTCTGTTGATTCATATTACAGGGGTGAAAAGTAAAGCACGACAACTAAAGAACCAGTTCAGCTGGCTGACTTGGGAGGGCTACTCGGGCTGTTTCATCTTCTTATGGGTGTCCTATACGTTGGATGACAAACCCATTGGCATTATTCCACACAGATCTTCATTAGCCCTGTTATGAATACTTAACATTACCAGTTCCCCAAAACTGCCAAACTGTCAGCCTGGATCCTCAAATGTCACACGTACACCTGAATTGCCTAGTAGTGAAGTCTTCTGTGTGCAGGCCATAGACCTATTGCGAACAGCACATTGAGCAGTCAATACGTCTATAAATAGAGTGAAATTGCCTGAGGCATCCCCACAGGAAGCAGAAGGCCCACACGCTCAGGTACAGAGCAGTGTGTTGAAAGCAATGTGGAGCAGGGGATTTGGCAAGTGCCAGGGTAGCATTGCGTATTCGCTTGCCAACAGCAGCATAGCTTGTGTATGTATGAAAAGCAGCACCAACCAGTTTTTGCCCTTCTCTCCTAACACACAGCCATTTGCCCGTTGACATGCTTTTGTTATTTCAGGCAGTGTTATTTGAATTGCTAATAAGTTATGAAAAAAGGCATGACAGAACACTCTAAGCAACAGCCGAGTTATGTTGAGATTGTCATGATCTTGTGCCCCAAATAGTAATTTTATAGCTCTGACAACACTGCCACACTGACTGCACGCACACATTTAAAAGGAGTTGCAAAAAAAGGGCACAAAATTGTGAGGGCAGACCAATGCCAACTGCACTGGAGGTAAGTGGCTGGCATTGGCACTTCGTCGGACTACAGACCATCACTGAACATTGAAAGAGATGTGAAACAGCGTAATGCTCACATGCAGGCTCAGATCAAGGCGTTTCCAAATTGAACAGCAAGCTACCAGCCTCTGAGTTTACCTCATACAGAAGGATGTGAAGACATTCTGTCATATGGATCTCAGTAGGAATTGTAAGGCTCTTCAAGGCTCATTAAGAAAGAAAAATGTATTTGGTGTCCAAATGGGAAAGCACATGAGGAAGTCATCCTCTTTGAAAGGTCATGGAGGACAGGAGAGGTGCCCGAGGACTGGAAAGAAGGTAGCCAATGTCACTCGTCATCAAAAAGGGCAAAAAGGAGGACCCAGGAAACTATAGGCCAGTCAGCCTCACCTCCATCGCCGGAAAGGTGATGGAACAGTTCACCCTGGAGATCATGCCCAGGCATGTAGAGGAAAAGGAGGTTATCAGAAGGCGTCAACATGGTTTCAACAAGGGGAGATCATGCTGACCAACCTGATAGCCTTCTATGATGGCATGACTGGCTGGGTAGATGGAGAGCAGTGGATGTTGTCTATCTTGATTTCAGCAAGGCTTTTGACACTGTCTCCCATAACATCTTCACAGACAAGCTTAGGAAGTGTGGGTTAGATGACTGGACGGTGAGGTGGACAGAGAACTGGCTGAACGGCAGAACTCTGAGGGTTGTGATCAACGGTGGAGGGTCTGGTTGGAGGCCTGTAACTAGTGGTGTTCCCCAGGGGTCTGTCCTGGGTTCAGTCCTGTTCAACATATCCATCCATCCTGGACAAAGGGACAGAGCGTACCTTCAGCAAGTTCGCTGATGATCCCAGGCTGGGAGGAGCAGCTGATGCACCAGAAGGCTGTGCTGCCATCCAGTGAGACCTGGACAGGCTGGAGAGCTGGGCCCAGGGGAACCTCATGGAATTCAACAAAAGCAAGTGCAGGGTCCTGCCCCTGGGGAGGAACAACCCCCCGCACCAGCACAGGCTGGGGGTGACCTGCTTGAAAGCGGCTCTGCTGAGAAGACCCTGGCAGTGCTGGGGGGCAGCGAGGTGACCCTGAGCCAGCACCGGGCCCTTGGGGCCAAGAAGGCCAACAGTATCCTTGGGTGCATGAAAAGCAGTGTGGCCAGCAGGGCAAGGGAGGTTCTCCTCCCCCTCTGCTCTTCCCTAGTGAGGCCACATCTGCAGGGCTGCGTCCAGTTCTGGGCTCCCCACTTCAAGAAAGACAGGGAACTGCTGGAGAGAGTCTGGTGGAGAGCTACAGAGATGATCAGGGGACTGGAGCATCTCTCTTCTGGGGAAAGGCTGAGAGACCTGGGCTTGTTCAGCCTGGAGAAGAGAAGGCTGAGGGGGGATCTCATCAATGCTTATAAATATCTAAAGGGCGGCTGTAGGAGAATGGGGCTGGACTCTTTTCAGTGGTGCCCAACGCCAGGCCAAGGGGCACCGGGCACAAGCTGGAACACGGGAAGTTCCACCTGAACATGAGGACAAACCCCTTCCCTGTGCGGGTGCCAGAGCAGGGGCACAGGCTGCCCAGAGAGGCTGCGGGGTCCCTTCCCTGGAGACATTCACCCCCTGCCTGGATGCGGTCCTGTGCCCCTGCTCTGGGGGTGCCTGCTCAGGCAGGGGGTGGGACGGGATGAGCTCCAGAGGGCCCTTCCAGCCCCCGCTGTTCTGGTATTCTATGAAGCAGTATTGAAAGGAGGTATGAAAAACCTGTCTGAATACCTGATTTTCCATAGAACTGCTTACTGGTAGTATACTTTAAGCGAATGTGATAAGGTAAATACCAGTCTTACTGGAAGTCTCTATTTAATTGAAAGAACTTTTTGCTAATATGATGAATTCAGTTATCCCTAATAATGCCCCCTTTCTATTGTTAGGACACACTTTGTCACAGTAAACACAAGGACCATGATCCTGTGTTACTGACCTCTACAACCGAGTGTTTAGGGGCTGCATCTGCAGATTTTAGGCAGTAGGTTTATATCTGGGTATAAAATGGAAAACAAACCTGTATATTCACTTGTACCTTGAAATGAATGCATTTTGTTCATCAACACTGCTTTTCAATATCTGAAGAGCAAAAACCCACAACTGCTCCAAATACATTCTTCCAAAGGCTGAACTGACACAAATATTTTAAAACAAAAAAACAAGCCTGGAATTTGCACAAAGAATATTGCTGCAAAATCATACGTTTATATAGTTAGAGAATGTTAGATGTAATATATGTTAGAGAATTACTATTATTGTTTTCATTCAGCATGGCTTCGCAATTAGAGACCCTGCTGCGCAAGACTGTGAATATACGTATATGAAATGTACGTTGCTCTCCCAGAGCTTATAACCTGAAGCAGTATGGGAGCTGGAACACCTTTGTTATCATAGAGTCAAATAGCAGAAAAATTGCAGTGTGTCATCATTAATGAGCCTAGAGTATATTTCAGCTGGAGAATTGCTCCGTTGCAATCAGGTTTTCTTTTTACTTTTTCTGGTGCCATATGCTGCCATAATTAATGTGGGCCAAAGGTAATGATAGCACAGTGGAAAAGTTGGAGCATGATGGGAAGCAGGTTGATCTCTAAAGCTGTACTTTATGTCATCCGTACGTAAAGCATATGAAGAACAATGCGGTTGTAATCCAGATTTTTAATGTTACGCATCCTTTGGGAAGCGGCTTTGTCTTTCTCTTAGAACCACCATTGTTTACACGGGCGCATACATTTGTGCTGTAATTGCTACACCAGTCTCTCCAAAATACCCGTGAATCTTTTTCCAGAGGTAGCCGCTCTTGATTTTTCAGGTGGAATTGATGTAATGAGATGAAATTCATATTGGCTTGCTTTAAAGGTTACATAATGTCGTATTTAGAGAATTTTTTTCATTCGGAGCTAAAAGGGAGTCCTCATGCTGAGCTTTTAGGCACAGGCAATACGAAGTTACCTTCCCTACTGATCATTTGACTTGAATAGTTTATGAAGAGCTCATAGAAAAATTTCAGAGGCTGCCATATTATGGTATAGTCCCAGCAGGAGCAAGACAGATGTGGTAACTTCAATATGTTACCTAATTGTAGGAGAACTGCTATGGATTCAGAGATGTGGATAATGTGAACACTTTTAATTCAAAATACAAACATGTACCTATACTTCTTAGGTGAAATACTGGGTCTATTCAGCTGATACTTTTTCACTTACGTCAGTGGGACCAGGCTCCATAAAAGCAGCAAATATGATTTGGAAAGCTAATGTATGAATAAGTTTTGTTACATTTCTGATACTGACTCATGCCAGTCAGCTTGAAACACTATGAAAATGGTTACTGGCAATATTTTGACACTTTCAGTTTCACCCAAGACCAGTAAGTATAGACACATATATGTATGTATCACAGAGAATATGAATTTTTATTCATCTGAGTTTAACTATTTTAAACAGTGTTAAAAAAAATAAGATGATATCTTAAGAAGCAGTAAATATCTTTCTGCTTCTTTAGAAAGCTATTAAAATTATTCTTTTCTATTCTGTGTATCTCGGTACTTTTGTTGTCCCTCATTGCTGTATGTTCTCAGTCCTTTTGCAATGATTTACAGATTTTATCCTTTTAGCAGCTTTTCAAGGCAGAAATACATCCTCACCATTTTAAAGCTGTGTTGAGGGCATAGCATGAATTAAAGGGCTTCCCTAATTCCATGGTGACAGAGCCGAGACTCAAAGCCCAACTCTCCAAGTCCTAGTTCAGCCAGGCCAGCCTTGCTCACTAGCCCACCGCAGTGCCAACCTGTTGCCTACAGTCCCTCGCCCTGTTACGCAAAGCCTAACTGCAGAATCAGACAGCTATTTCATGGGGCAGTGCCACTGCACCATCACTTTTCTGTTGCATCTTTCTGGTCATGCAGTCTCTGCACAACATGACCTGAGCAGTCTCCAGGTGTGCAAGGCTGAAAATAGCCAGCCTGACAAGCCTATCTAGATTGCTCACCTTAACTCCTGTCAATGCCGCACACCAAACAGGTACAGATGTGTCATTCAGTGTGGATTTGGCACCGATTCCTTTTGCCTTCCTTCTCTTTCTGTTAAAGCATAAGAGCCAAGACCCCTTGACTCCACATGGGAAAAGCCTGGCAGCTACCAAGCTCCGGAAGTCCTTGCCAAGAGCAGCATCTGACTCTGCCTAGGCGCCTGGCTGCTCTCCTGTGACACCCTGGGCTATTGCAGAGTCGGGCGTGAAATTCTTTTTGTGGCTAGTGCAAGGTTGTGGCTCTGATTAGATTTCTGTGTCCATGTTATCACCGCTGTTCTGTGTAATGGTCTTCTGTGCTAAACAAGCTGCCAGCCACCGGCACCATGCACATCTGCTAGCAACCCCAGGAGGTGATCCCTGAATTATTTTCCTGCGTTACAGGAAGGCGAAGATGCCATTTATACAGTTTGAATTATTTCCATGTATTTGCTACTTTATTTTAGTTCTGCACCAAATAGGCCAAGTGCATATTTGGATTTGTGTTCTCTTGTTCGGCATCTTTAGCCTCCCTGCGTCTGTTTGTAGGTCCGTATTTAAGTTGTATACTTAAACCTTGCAGCAGACAATTTCCAGTCTAAGGGATTTGTTCCTTCCACTTCCTTTGCACTACTTGGCTTAAAGATAGTGCAAGAACATGAACCTAGTGCAAGGAGGTCGCAGTCAAAATAGGTTACACCCACTTGCCCATGCCCTGTTGTCATATAAGCCCTTGGGAACAGTAACCTCTTGGCATGTTGGCAAAGAAACTAAAAAACCCCACAAAGCAGCACTAAATTTCACTAGTGCAATGTAGACTAAGGCCAGAATAAGCAGTAATTGGCACTCCAGAGAACATAGTTCTGAGTACATCCATCCAGATGTATCAGCGTGCTTACGACTTTCAAACCGAGTAGGTACACGCAGGCACGTAAGTTCCTGTTTAACCACCTAAAATAAGGTCTGATTTTCAAAATTGCTGTGCAATCAGCACATCCCACTAAAGTCTAAAGTAGTAGGTGAACCTTTATATTCTATACTTCTATTTTTTTATAGTGCTTTTCGTAATGAGTCTATTCTAAACCTTTTGGTAGCAGAGCCCTCAAAAAAATCAGCAGAGAACAATCAACTGTACTGCAATATACTCTTACAATAAGTAAAAAATGTGGTGGGAAGGAGAAAGTACTACTTTTACAATATCCTGTGCCAAATCACAGGTTATACAATTCATTTTTTTATTTGCACAGGCAACAGTGCTTTGTAGAGCAATCTGAGAACATAATACAATCCATTTTAAATTCTCATTACTTTAGAAGTGTTGAATCTTAAATTGTTTCGGGGTTAATTGAGAATTTGCAGTTTTACAATAGACCAGGAATTGTTTAGGCTGCCCTTGTTTCATATTTTTGTGCATACCTTTGTTGCAAAGTTATAAAAACAACAATAAAGAAAGAAACAAAGAAATGAAATGAAATGATGATCTGCATTGTTACTATTCTAGTAACTCATTTTTATGGGAGATAAAGCTCAGGTATTGATTAATGTTTAAACGGTTATTAAGTGGAAGGCCATGTTGGATTGATGGAATGCCTCACTGAGTGCTGGTGTTTGCCTTTGATTCTTTTCCACATATTCCCTAAGGGATAATTTCTGCTCCTGGGGAAGCCAGTGGTGAAACTGTGAGTGAATTTTTGGGAGCATGAATAAGCCAAGTGTTTTCAGTATTTGTCCCTTTTTCTCAAAAATTCCAAAAGCTTCTGGTTTCCAAATTTGTCCTTTAATTTATTTTAACATAGTAATAGCTCATAAAAATGTGGCATTTTTCATGGTGGTATATATTGAATTTTTGATCCTGAAACTGGCTGCCTGAACACCACTGTGCTCCTACGTGCCGTGAAAAACTCCATCTGGTTCAGCAGCCCTGAGGAGGTTGCATTTTCAAGCCTAAAGCGAAGTCTCGGTGAAGACCAGCAGTCAGGTGGACAGCGTTGCCTGTCTGTTAGCACCTCTGAAATTAGCCATGTTCATCTTCTGTGGGATAATGTCACTTCTCTTGCAGGTACACCAAAGAAATTTTGAGGCAACTGATGATTTTTTTTTGGTGAGAGAGGTGTTGCTCTGATTAATTAAGAGAAGGCTTTCTGCTAAAAGAAATTTTGTTTTTCAAAGCCAAGACACAGTACTCTCTACTACTTTGGACTCTCATTCTTTTGAAATAAGAGTACTTCATCAGTCTCCGAAGTATAATGTCAATCTATAGAATAGTTTATTTAAATGGACCTGTGGGTCATGTGGCAAATTCGTAGGGATTCTGGAGCCCTGTGCTTTCTAAGGCATAAATTCAAGTCCTGCTCTGCCTCCAGCTAATCCGGTTATAATGGTTGCCTGATCTGAGGGCTGGGAAAATATGGCTGTGTTTCTGTCCTGTATTTCTCAGGCCTGAGTACCTGTGTGTGCACTGCCCCATTTATGCATGAGGAAAACAATTTGCTCAAAACTTTTTCCTTTTTAACAATTAAGTTTTCTTCCTGCTGAACAGTGTGGGGTCCGTGCCCAAAATTTATTATTCAAAGGCTATTATAAGTCAAATCCGCTCTAATCTTTCCTAACTTACATGGGAAAAATAAAAATCATCTTTACTTAATGACACCTTCCCACAGTATTATTTCAAACAGTGGAGGGGAAGTTCCTAGGATGAGGGATGGAAAAAAGCCATTCTTCGGTTCAGTCAAGAGTCTTTTCCAGTGCCGTATTAATGACAGAGTTTAAGCTTGAGCCATGCACTGAGTAGTTTGCTTTTGTTTTTCTTATACCTTCAGCCAGCGATCCGACCTACTGCTCAAACACAGTAAAATTTGCTGCACAAGTAAAAAATGATGCTACTGGCCATTTACACAGGACTGAGAGGTCTGAAACGAGGACTGGGGGGTCAGAGGCAGCTGGGCAGGACAGCTGCACATTGCAGCCTCATTGTTAGCTCTGACACCCCTTCACAGTCTGCTAGAGGGATCTAGCAACTAATCACAACTTATTTTTCTGCTTTCCAGGAGGCAAAAGAAACCAAAGCAAGCCTCTGAAATAAGCATTCAGTGAGACCATGTCTGTCTTTGCTGGTCTGCAATTTATTCTTTCGTCTTCTAGCAACTGCCACTTTAATTCATTTTACATACTTGTTTTTTTACCCTCCTAACAATCTGTTGTTTTTGATTATTCCCTCAGGAAATAGTTGCACAGATAAATTATTTTTGGCAGCGTTATCACATAGGACACCTTTCCAATGAATGCCACTGTGAGGCACTGGCTAGGCACATACTCATTAAAGAATAACAGGTTTTTGTCAATTACTTATAATTTAAAATGTCTATAGAAGATTGTATGGCTGTTTATGACCTATAACAATTCACTACAAAAAAGATAAACAGGTTATTATATTAAGTATTGATTATATCATCGGAGTTTTGGTTTAAAATATTAACACATTTCATTGGAGAGGGAATTGGTACCAGTCAATTCAGCTCTGTGTTGTTATATTACTTAATATATTTAACTGAGTATAGAATTAGGCCCTAATCATGAACATTCTTATGTTTATTACTTCAGTCAAGTAGGGCAGTTCTTAGCGCATAAACTCCACAATCTCTCTAATTATTTCCAGTGTCAAGGTCTAAATATTTGCACCGATTAATGCAAAGAAAGCTCAACAGTGAATTTTGTATTGAGGGATCTTGACAGCCAGCATTTTCAAATCCTGATTTAGACGATATGTATGTAGTTGAATTGTTCCAAGATTCTGAGCATCTGTTTGAAATCATCAGAAGCAGAAAACTACAGATCACAGACTGCAGAACAAAAGTATGCAAACCAGGTCTGCATACAACCAGCTCCCGTTCGACCTGACGAATCCATATTCTAAGTCTCTCTTTGCTACCGTACCCTTCAATTTATTACATTTTTAGCCTCACCCAAAATAACTAATTATAAGAAAAGAAAAAAAAACTAAAAAAAAAAATTAAAAATATAACTCCTAGTCCAGCCAGAGTCTTGTGTCAGAAGAAGGAGGACTGTGAGAGGATTCACGAAGTCTGCAAACACCAGTGTGATGCAGAGGTCCGTTGGAAGCGTTCAGGTACTCTGGCCGTATGACACAGCAGTAGGAAACAGGTCCTGCATAATGTTTTAAATATTGATTTCTGTCCTAAGCGCTGGGACATAGGTATCCAAAGAAAGTGACTCAAACCTCTCTATGTCCATGTGTCAGATAAGCCTAACAATAATGAACTATTGCAAAGGGAAGGCACAAGCTTAAAACTGTACTTTTTAAGTATTAAGAGATCCACCCCATGAAAGCCACTAAGTGGAAAGACATATTCTTTTGTTGCAATGTAATTGTTTTATGTCTAGATATATGATTTGTTAACAACTTCTGTATTTTTATTTAGGTATTCAGTTTACAAGGATCCAGCAGGATGGCTAGAAATTAACCCTACCAACGGTACCATCGGCACCACCGCTATCCTGGATCGGGAGTCTCCGCATGTTCAGAACAATATATACACGGCGCTCTTTCTGGCAATCGACAGTGGTGAGTAACTAATGTGGATCACAGTCATTAATTCCCTGCTGGAAATTTTCTGTTCAGAAAGGTGCATGTGTAAAGTTAAGCATACGATTCAGCGCTTTGCTAGGTGGCCACCTAAAGGTACTAGAGATCATTGTGACAAACAGAAAACAGAGGAATTAAAAGTTGAAACTTAGAACAGCTTTGTTTTAAGGTTACATCTCGCACATTTATTCCTACACTGAGATCTTAACGCTAGGTGCAAATAGACTATGAACATTCTTAGAAAGTAATAAATCATCTCTATCAGAGTTAATTTCTTCATAATATTTGAGCAGTTAGTTTAGTAAGCCTAAGGCACCTAAATACCAGTAACAACTCATCCCTGGTATGCTGGCCTATTCTATTCAATACAATGCCATTAAAAACATAAGTAAAAACCCTTGTTAAAATGCAATATTTTTTACAAGTTGTGTGGATTAAAGTTCCTTCTGTCAAATATAATCAAAATTAAACTGTCTAGTGAAAATCCAGTGAGTGCCTTTGGAGGAGTAGAGAAAGCAAGAGAAAATCCTGAATGTTCCAAATCTCCAGAGCTAAAGGCACAAAATAAATAAAAGATTTGTCTGTAATATAACAGCTAATATGCTAACGCTTTTTCACAGCTGCAGCTGGCCTAGGCCTGGTGATGAATTGCAAAATATTCTTTTTAGGAGGGTAATTCTACATTTTTGTAACCACATGACTCAGGGAACATTTGCAGGGCCTGACAGGAAAAAGAAAATGTCGCCATAAGTATAAAAGATAAGTATAAAAAATTCTGCTGAGATGATGATTTACTTAGATATTCATATACATATTTTTCTTAGGAAACTTCTGTGCAAAAATGTAGGGCTAAACTTATTTCTGTCTTTCACTTGCTATTGGGTAAAGATTTTTTAAATGCATCTTAAAATCTGGTAAAGTGGGAGATGTCATTTCACAATGTAAGTAAAAAGTCAGGTTAAAATTACTGAGGGATTATCAAAAGGACAAAGCTGCGTATGTTTTAAAGGCAGAGTTAGATATCTTCAAAGCGAATGGATGAAACAAGAAGCCGAATATTTCCAGCTGTGGAAACCAGTCTGAACGAAAGTGGATTTTCAGGTGTACCTTTAGGTTGCGCGTAGGGCAGTAACACGCATTGCTCATCTATTTTAAGCCAAGATCCCCACCGCTAGGTGACCCCTCTTAATTCCGAGACTTCTTTCCATTCTGGAAAAATGAGAGATGGGAAAGGTGTCTGTGTGCTGGACAGCAGAGCAAGAGAAGATATTTGATGTGGGTTAGAGAAAAGGAATCCTGTTCAGTCGAGGTACCGAGTCAGCATCTCATTCAACCGGCTGCTATTGTGTTTATTTGTAATTCTGCAGTACTGTTAGCGCGGGAGCTAATCTGCTCCAATGTTATTGACTTCTTTGAATGAAGTAATTAGAAACCACACGTGTGCATTTAGTACTGGCATGCTAAGGTGTTAATAATGATCATTCAGGAGTATTGTACCACTTCACTGTATGTATCTCAGCCACACGTGGAAGTGGCAATAAATAGCAGAACTTAAATAGCTGGTGTTAACCTTGTGGTCTGTATCGCCCCTGGATTAATTACCAGACAGCTCCTGAGCGCATTAAACTTAGAGGCAGGTAGGTAACTGGAAGAATTATCTGCCTGTCTGTATAAATATGCAAGGGTGGAATTTGTGGGAGTTGAGAGGAGCGGTGCCGGGGCCTGCTGGGGAGCTCCGCTTTGCTTTGGGCAGGCCTGCGGTGAGACAGGCAAGCTTCAGCTCACACCCTGCCCGCTCGCGGTTTGATTGCTTCCATTCGCAGAGGGAGCAGCGCTGCCTTTGCACGTACATGCTGCCAGCCTACAGCCTCAGTCTAGGCTCCGTGACTAAAGCAGCCAAGGAAGTTTTGTAATTGATTTCAGAGGGTAGCTCTGGGGTCTGCCTTGTCCCCTGCGGGTATGACTGGGACTGGCAACATCCCTGGAAGGAGGTTCCCCAGTTTGTTTCCAGGCCACCGATAATGAAAGCTAACAAAGCTGAGAAACCCACTTCATTCTTCCAGCCATCGTTGCTAATGTCCATCTTGAAAAGGCATATTGCATTAGATGACAAGTCCAATTGTGGCAGAGTAATATGAAATGAAGACAGATTTATTTTCACAACTTTAAAAGAAGGTTATGTTAACTTAAAAGGAAAAAAAAAGTACCAGCCTGGACATAACTGTATGCATTCTCTTTAAAGCAGCATTGTCCACAAACTGCAAAGTAAAAGCTGTCTCTTTCTTCAGGTTAGTAAGTGTCGCCTATCTAATACCAGTGAGATGGTTAGGACTTTTATGTGCAAGGGCAGCCAGAGGCAGGATTAAGAACTGCCAAATGAGATAGGTGGTAAATTGAAAATTCACAGGCATTTCCAATAGAGCAAGTCATCTGATTGAGCTAACAGACTTGGGGCGAAAAGGGAGGAGCGGAAAGAAAAACCCATACTCGATCAGAGATACATTTTTCAAAAGCATTCGGTGAAAGCTATGATTTCCTTCGGCCTATCATCTTATCTCTAAGTCAAACCTGAGATGTGTTGGCACACGCACTGAGGAAGTCAGAGCTGCCATAGACTTTCCTTTCCTTAACTGGGGAATATAGAAGAGCTCGGGTGATGGCAGCTGCACAGTACAGCAGCGTGAGCAGGTACCCAGCGCCGTTCCCAGCATAGCCCAGAGCGCCTCACTGCAGGCCAGCACCACTCTCGTGCTTGCGAGGCTTCCTGGGCAGTTAGAGGCCTGAACGTCCATGTGGCCACATCAACAACGCCCAGTCCCTCTTTCCCCAAGGTCAGTTTTTGACAGCACTACCAGGCATTTCAGCAGGGTTAACTTTGTTAATGGTCAGTATAAGGGATTGCAAATACGATGCTTACGGTGGAAGGGAGTCTGTGAGCTGTGTGCTAATTTTTAACAGTATTTATAATAAGGCAAGGTTCTAAAACGAAATAAAACCTTGGACCTTAGACCATGCTAAAGGACCTTAGTCATACACTAAAACAGTAAATAAACATGTTATTTTCTATTAGTATTCGTAGCCTATAGAGTCTGTATCATCACAGAAAAGGTACAGCTGTCCCATCATACTCCACGACCACATCTTTTTTAAATGACCTTACATTCGTGTGCTATTCTGGGTGAAGAGCGGAGACAGCTGAAAACAAAACTCACAGTGATACGTTTTTCACACCCTTTCACTGGTGTCGTTAGAGAATCTGCTGCTGGATTCAGCAGCACTGGCTGCCTGTTATATACGCTCCGGTGCCGGCGACAAGTGCCAGGCTGTTTTTCTTATTTGTAAAATGGTGAAGATTTCTGTCAGAAGTAAAACCAGGAGCTTCATGCTTGGTAGTTCTTTATATAAATCCATCACATCTTTATCGTTTTTTTTCAGTAAATCACAAAGCTATTCTTAGGCAACAGGGCAGTAATCATGAATGGACCATAGAAAACGGAGTCATTCCACTGCAGGAAATAATTTAGTTGTTTATGATATTCTTTTTTAACTTTATGATATTATTTTTCGGCATTATCAAATTAACTGCAGAGAAAGGTAGTTAAGTATGAATTATGTTATTTCTGATCTAAACAGTTCCTGTACGTTCCCAAACATAATTGAAACAATGTGTAAGAACAAATTTGATGGACACAGTATTAATTTTATAGATAATAAGGTTTCACCTTCTACTGGGGGAAATTTCACTTTTAAAAGGACATTTTGGAATGAATATATTAATTTTCTCTGTACTTTTGATTTCAGTAAAGGTCAAGGTAGTGTCTTTAGAATTTGAAAACTCTTTTTATTAAAGACTTGTGTGGACAGGGAGTCTCTGGTGTATTAAAGAAGAAATTAAACACTGGTAGGAAATATCATGAAGTAGAGTTAACACATAGAAGTGTCATGAACTGCGTTTAATCTGAGAATAAGCTCATACTGGGACAAAGTCAGGTTTATGCAAGCTTCGAAAACATCAGAGGTTTCGTTCCGTTAACAAAAGTGCCAATAATGGTGAGCATTTCCTGAATTTAGCATTCTAATCACTAAAAAACAATGCAATATCACCAGCATACAGTGCAATTATTGGGAGTCTATCTGTAAAACACACATATGTTAAATACAGACAAGAAATCATTTGAGTTTGAGAAATGTGCTTCACACAGCCCTTCCAGGAGATTTGCTGTGTGACCATGTTGTGGCGTCATCCTACAGATTCTGTTACACACTGGAGTATTTGGGATGACTATCGTAAAGCAGAATACCTGTATGTTCTACTCATAAGGTCACTCATGCTAAAAACTCTCCAGGAATGGACTTTTTCCCCCTGTATTCTGAAAGCCTGAGTCACAATTTAGAAAATGTAAGGGAGGAATAAAATATGAACATTTTGGAGGTGAAGCTAAAAAATATCTGGACAATGTGTGAAAACTAGAAAGGCTAAAATTGTTTTCTCCCTTTCCTTTAAGAGGGATGAATAATAAAATATATCCAGATTTACCTTAGTTATGCAATAATCACTCACGTTATCGTGGAGGGGGACGATACTCTAGTTAATGTCCCTGTTCTGTAACTTTTTCGATCTCTTTAAAAGAAAGACCTTGGTTACCTTTGACACCTTTGTGACCTTCAGCTGCTGGTGACAAATGATGAAACACTAACACCCAGTCCTGCTGATTTGGCTAAATAAAGCTATCAGCTTCGCTCTTCTCACGCGCCTCAGGCAGAGTGCCACCCACACAAAGCCAGGTCGCAACGTTCTCCCGCTCGCGTCTAGTGCAAGTGTGCCAGCTTCTTCCCCTGCTATTGCCATCACCAGGGAGCTACCCAGACAGAAGTTGGGAACATAAGTACTTCTACTCCATTAAACATAGAGGAGGGTAAACATCATTAAAAATGTGGCATGTCTTCCAGAAGTTAAAGATTCTCAGAGATGGAGTTAAAGGTTCAAAATCTCATCCGATGTAACCACAGTAAGCACTGTGTCTTACAGCAATACTGCACGACTGAAAACGAGTGTTTTCTTTTCTGAAAGTGGTCTGCTCCCTACCCGACATCACCGTCACAACGTCTGACGTTACAAGCATTTGCATGGCAGCCATCCACAGTCACAGGCGGGATGTCCAACGGGAGGGCTGAGCTGCAGGGCCAGTCACCTTTATTTAACGGGGTACACGTATTTGAGCAAAATAAAGGTTAAGAGGTATGGAGGGCTATAAAAAGGTGTCTCTAGATCGGTGTGATCTCAGTGTTCGCCTTGAGCTACATTGGCCGGTTTGACAAACAAAAACCCACACCTTGGCTATTGCTTCCCTGACTGTGGCCAGCTGCGTATGCATAG